>NW_028327172.1:188845924-189450174 GCF_987537825.1 Furipterus horrens
ATCTTTGTTGTTTTCCTGATTGCCAGTTTCTAGACTTCACTGACAGTTGGAAAAGTCACAGAAACGGACCAGGAATCTGATATAATAATTAATGAAATACCCTTCTTATACAACACACATTGTTTATTTGGATGTTGAAATTCTACAGCTCTAGTTTTTCCTACATGGAGCATGACATACGGATGTAGTAGCCTGCTGCTTAAAAGTATGTTAGCTGTGTGCCAGGTGCAGAAGGACCACTCAGTCAAAGTTAACTGTTGTTGCTGTTTTTGCTATTGCTAATTTTTTTCCTAGAAGAGCTTTCTATATTTGTATCATAATGTTAAGTTATAGGATTTAGTCTAGTGTTGTCACCTTTACTACATCCAATATGTATTTTGATTTTGCTATTATGTTTTGTATTTCCTCAAATACTTGCATTTTGTATTTACTCATAATTATTTCTCTTTTCAGCTGCTAAAATCCTTTTTGTGGTTGACTTCATCACATTGTCTTTTGCTTCAGTGGTCCTCTACTTTTATTATTATTAGACATGATGACCATATTTTAATATATATATATATATATATATATATATATATATAAATAATATATCTTCTAAAATTTTGTTTCCTGATATGATTTATGAGTGATACACTTTTTCCTTTCAGGGGCTTAATCTTATTTTTTGCCCTCTGCTGGATTATTTCTATATAATATACATTTGATGCCTACTATGTGCTGGACACTAAGTTTTTTACATGCATTATCTTTATTTGTTATTCATTATTCTATTGTAGCAACGACTTTAAGGTTTCAAGAGGTTACACAACTTGACAAATATCTCATAGCTAATAAAGACCAAATTCAGTATTTGAGTATGTCTGATATGGGGACCCAATACCCTAATCACTTAGCCAACATTTTGCAATTTCTGATCCCTGACTACTGGAGATAGCATAAATAATGAATAAGGTTTCCTGCCAATGAAGCCTGAGACTAAGTTTTTAACTAACTCGCAGTATTTATACTTGTAAGTACTTAGAATAACTATAATGCTGCTTTTCAAAATTGAGCAAGAAAAGAATTATCCAGCTTAGTGTTTGCATCTGGAGAAAGGGAGTGGAGTGTCCTTTGCTCTTTACCTGCTCTAGGGTTATGCTGGCAGTAATGGTGAACATATCTCCTGAAGCAAATCCAGGTAATACTCTGGTCAAGTGTACTTGATCAAACTTAGAACTTCTGCTCTGCCTAGTGAAGCCTCTGACAAAGAGGCTTTCTCTACTAGAGACACATATTTAATATAAAAAGCATTGACCTAAATAAATAAATAAATAAAAAGCACTAGGAATCCCTATAACATAATTAACCACAAAATCATATATCTTCAAGAAATCCTAATATTTTACATTTTCAACTTCTAAATATGTAAGTAGGAAATCAATGAACTCTTTAAGACCTTCGTCTCTGGTAATTCCAAATTGAAGACATACATTTCTTATTTCAATGTCTGTATTGAGAGTAATATTACTATAGCTTATGGAAATACAAACATTGAATTAAAAGCTAATATTGGGTGGAAATGAAATACAATAAATAGGGAGTTCAGCATTTTCATTACTACATTTCATTGTTTAATGTATGACAGAGTCCCCTGGTAACAATTTATGAAATATTTAGCATGTTTATTTGGAGAGGATGTTTTTCATTTCTATTTTTTTAAAACACTACTGCTAATCCTCAGTAATTTATTACTTTGAGGTCTGGTTTCCGATGCTTCACTATACTTGTTTATTTCCTTATTAAATTAGATGTGTGGCTAACCCCTCTGAAGCCCTGTCAGAATAGCCTTGAATAAATGTCTTTACATTATTGGACTTTTTTTTTTTTCTGTATGTGACTTATTGATATTCTAGAAGATAAACCTGTTCATTATTAGCCTTGTTTGTTTTTAATTTAGAAGAGTTAAATTACATTTTATTAAACTTCATTAGCTTCTCAAGCAAGCAATATAAATGTAGCTTGTGTTCTACAAACCTCCTGTTAGTCACTTTATCTCATTGCAGTGAGAGTAATAAGTTTAAATAAATTTTCTTTTTTTGCACTTGATAATACTTTTTTAGAAATTGTGTCAGATCACAGTCATGATTGACGAATTGCTTGGATTTGCTCCTGTTTGCCTGTTGCTGCTTTAATTTGTTGATAATGTTTGAATCTGCCACCTCGCATCTCTGTCCCATCAGTTTCCTTGCTTCGGGCTATTGTGACTAATGACAAAATGATTTCAAACTAAATCATTTTTAAAAATTCAAATGAGGCTGAGGCTGAGGTACTTTTCTTGTTTGTAACCACTGTGTGTCTGCCAAATACTGATGGAGCCGCTCAAGTCTACACACTACATGAAACATTGCTTTCACTGACACATCCGTTATTCCAAAACTCGAAGGCTGTGTGAATAGTATTCTTTTTTGTGCATCCTGTGCCAGGTAGGTCAGCAGATTTCTCATTCCTTTTGTGGTTCGTCACCACGGAAAATGACAGACTTTTTACATAGTAGACCTTGAGACATCAGTACAAAATAACTGGAATATCATTTGACTGCTTGGCAAAGAGCCAAGGTTTAAGTCTCAAATCAGTCTAATTCTGTTTCCCTTCTTTTAAGTTCTGATATATAGAGTATATTGAGAGACTTTGTAGGTATTCTTAGTCACACTTGGGATTGAGTCAAAATAATTTTTGTGCCCTAGGCATTATCTTCAATAGTCGAGAAATCTACCTTGTAAACAAAGACATAGTAACCTGGAGGGCAGGTAGAAAGTTTTTATTTTTTTGTTTTTTATACTTTATTTTTATTGTATTATTTCCATTACCATTTAGTCCCCTTGAAAGATTTTTTAAAAATTCCTCTTTAATTTCCTTAATTTGAAAAAAACCTTCATTCTGTACTATATCCATTTTATTTTAATTTACTTAAAATGAAGTAGGTACCTGCTATGTTCATTAGCCTACGATGATTAAAAAGATCGTCTTTATGCTCTAGAAGTTCACTGGTAATTTTAAACTGGAAATAAAAAGATATGATCTTTGTTTTCCAATGGTAATCCCAGTGGCACACTTCATGCTGTACCCTCCATTTTCAACAAGCTGCTCCTTTCATTGATTCTTGTTTTTCAATCATCATAGACTGATTCTCTCTCTTTTGCCTTAGGATCACTTTGCACTCCAGGCATTTTCTTTAAGTCTATTATACATTTATTTGACATTTATAACTTGTCTAATTGTAGATGTTGTTAGAATATAATTTTCAAATCTTCAAAACATGAAATAAATATGGAATGGACATAAATCCAACGTTTTGTTCAACTCATTAATTAATGAGAGAACCCACTTAAATGGTTAAACTGGTTCAAAACCTTTCTGAGTAATAGCTACAAATAACCTTTTAAAAAAAGGAATATTAGAATGAGGTCTCTAGATTAGGTACCGAAGTGGTTAAAATCTTACAGGGCCAAAAATTCATAACTTTCGGTGTTTTTTCCTACTGGACAGGAACCTACAAGTTAATATGTAACTTCATAGTTACATATTACCATTTAGTACCTTTATTTTTTTAACCATATAATTGACTGTTACAAATACTCAACTGACTCAAAAGGATGGGTTTAGTTTATCAAGTTCTTCAATGCCTCCTCCACATTTGTGCATGAAGAGTCTGTACAACATGGCAGAATACTCTATGTAACTCAATGTATGACTTCCAGCCCATCATGACCTTTCTGCTCTTATTTTTCCCTACTGTAAATTAGGATCTGGAATGAGTTGATCACTAAAATTTCTCCCTGTTTTAAAATATTGTTATTCTTTAAGACTGGAATTAAAAAGAGGAAAATATCATGGTTCTTTAACTAGTGTGTGGCATTGGGAAATGGGGCCCCCTAATGGTCTTCAATGAATTCTGGGCACGCCAGCCTTTTAATTACTATCGTAGAATGTCTGCGTGGGTGAGTGGAGGTTTCTCCTCACAAGAGGTTTGGGAACACCTTCTACAAGACCCTTGATTTAATTGGTCTGTATATGTTATCTAGTGCCACAACAATGCTGAGTAACAAACAACTACAAAACTTAAGTGGCATGCAATGAGTTATTTTTACTCTCAATTCTATGAGTGCATGGGAAAGTTCTGTTGATCTTGGCTAGGCTTGGCTGGGCAGCTCATCATCTCTTACCTGGGAAAACTCACGTATCTAGTGGCTTCTAGGACAGCCTCACTAGGGTACCTGATTCTGCTCTAAAAGATTTTTCCATCAGCCTAGCCTAAGTTTGTTCTAGTGTCGGTGGCGGGGTTCTGAGAGTGGGAGAAAGCAAGTACTCATAAGGCAAGATTCGGAAATGACACACCATGACTTCCACCACATGCAGTTGGCCAAAGAAAGTCATAAGGAAGCATGTAGGAAAATAGACACCATCTCCTGAAGGGAAGGAGTGGGAAACTCATATTAAAAGGGGCATAAATGTGGAGAGGGAAGATGAGTTGGTGCCATTTTTATTCAATTTTTAAGATTCATTAGGCAGGACTAAATCAGCTTTATTGAGCAAAGCCCTTCAGAGTACTCTACCAAATGCTCTATGAATGTTGAGATTTTCCAGTCTGACAGGTAGGAACATGCACTACCCTGGCCTTGTGTATGCCAGGTATTGCTTCTAATGCTTTTAGGTGGTTCTTTGGTTCTTTCTGAAGCCTTCGGTAGTGACCTCATACTTAATATCTGATCTGTGCTTAGCAAAATACTCAGTGGGACTCTTCAGATTTTTGGAGCTCTTTTTTTTTTTTTTTTTTTTTTTTTTACAGCATACATTTCTCTGTTACGTTTTCCTTTGAACTTTAGCCACCTTGATTTCCCTAGATTCTCAGTTCCATCTCCTCAGTTCAGGAGTCTGACAGTGGTTATAGTTCTATGTTGTCTAATGACCAGTGTCTTCAGAAAACATATTTTGTCTAGTTTTCTTGGTCATTTCATGCAGGACAGTAAATTCAGCTCCTGTTGCTCAATTTTGGCCAGAAAGTGAAATCTCCATTTCTTAGAATTTATTCTTAGGAAAAAGAGGGCTTTCTAAAGACTATGGATGATCTAACTGTTGGTAGAAAAAGTCAGTATGAAAATAGCAGATTATAGTTGAAAACATGTATTTCCCTCTTGCTTGACCAATTGGTCTTTTATTATTCTCTTCCTTTCTCTTCTTGGTATATTTGTTATTTTTTATTGTATCATGTGTGTGGGTATTCATTTTATCTTACCAATGATAGTGTAAGCCTTTTTTAGATGTGAATGTACTGTATACTTCTTTATATTCTGCAGCATATGTATTACATTCTACAGTTAATTGTAGTCAATTAATGATTCTCCTTTTCTGTAAAAAAGGGACTCAAAACCTGAGGATTAATTAAGTGATGTTTACAGTGCACTTTGTAGGGTAGAAGTGCATGGTAAATAATGTAATTCAGCTTAGGTTGATGTCAATTTTGGTTTAAATTGTCTCCACTAAAATTAGGGGTCATATGTTAAACTACAGTTTCTCATGAATTCAACCACCCCCTACTTAGAAGAATACTCCAGGCTGAGAGGAGGAACACTTTCTAAACCTCTCAGATCCTGTTATGGCTCTCATTTTGTGAGGCTTATTTCCTTTCTCAGAAAACTTGGTCATAATTCACAAATATATGATATATAGATTGAACACTTTCAACCTGTTGGATGAGTGTGGTATTGAGAAAAGATTATATTTGTAGAGTGAGTATTTGTCTGTAAAGTGAACTCTCAGTTCATATTATCTGTGAACTTTCTTGTAGGTTGACTTCTTATAATCACACACTTGTGAGTTGTTCTTCTCCCTCCCTTTCTCCTCTACTTCTCCATCTCTTCATCTATCATTTATTTTATAAAATGATAGGTGGAGAGGGCATAGAAAGTAATTACTATACACCCTTAATATAACAGTTTATTCTAATTAAAAAGAAAAAGTTTTTACAGAAAAGTCAGACTACGTCTAAGGAAAGACATGATTATTTGGGGAATCATTTGAGCAATTGTTTTCTTTCATTAGTATGGGCAATCTATAGCTGGCAATACAGTTATTTATCATGCCTGTCAAAATACAAGAAGAATTACTTTTAATATTTTTCATGTATCTGCCTTTAATACAGTCTTATTCTACACATAATATGATTTGATGGAAAACACTGAATTCTATGTTGATTTAAACATGTTTATAGGTAAATAATTTGAACTCAGATATTCATGCAATGATAGTGTTGCTGTTTGTATGTCTAGAACATTTTATTTAAAATCTATTTTCCTTTGTTTTCTCATTATTGTGGTAAAATCTAAAATGCATTAGGATTTCTAGATTTGTTTATGATTGCCTATATAAGATTATGAAAATAAACTCCAGGATCTGGAAATGAAAGCTTTTGGATTTTTTAAGGAATGTCATGCACATATGGATGGTTATTATTATTGTTAATCCATACACAAGAATAGGTAAGTTTCTTACTGTTTATAAAGCAAACATATATAAAAAGCTCACTGAAATGTATACAACATGTCACAGAATATTTATTCATAATAAAACTGAACCATACTGTTATCATCATAAACCCTTAAAATAAAGTCAAGTGTAACTGTAGCTTATACTTTTGAAAGCTAAATTTTCTTTTTATAGATTTAAATTCTATTTATAAGAATGGAGAGCATTTTGAGATATAACTTTTTGATTGAGCGTTTCAAATATATACACAATCTTTCTGGTAAGCTTTTACATCAAGGTGAGGATTATAGCATATTAATAAAGGTTTATTTTATCGACACAACTCATTTTAATTATTTGATACATTTAAATTTTGTATATATTTACATAAAATCACATATCAATGCACTTGTTATTATACCTTTTCAGAACATAAATGCCAATCTGAACATGAGGAAAAGAACAAATGCCTTGGTTCATTCTGAATCGGACATTGGCATCAAAACCGAGGTTGGAAACCATTCGAACAGATCTTCCATGGTTGTTCAAGGACCTTCTGAAGCCACATCGCAATCTTACTTGGCTTCCAGTCCAAACCCGTTCAGCCATGCAAATGCAGCTGAAACTATATCTGCTGCAAGAGTACTTCCATCTGCTTCTTCTACCCCTAGTAGAACTGGGTATGTGCCCCAGCAAGCTTCAGCGGGATCTGCTTTTACCCACCATGTGTTCGGATCAAGACTGGGGAGAGTTAAGACCACAGTTAATACCATAGGGGCTTCTGGGAAGTTGTCAGCCACTACTCCTCCTGCTCCACCACCTTCTGGATCTGGCACAAGTAAAATAGACAAATATGCTCGCATCCTCTTTCCAGTAACATTCGGGGCATTTAACATGGTCTATTGGGTTGTTTATTTATCTAAGGACACTATGGAGAAATCTGAAAGCCTAATGTAATTTTTTTTTTTTTTTTGCTACAGTAGTTTCCTAAAATATGATGAACTTAATGCAGAATGTCTTTTTAAATGTTTTTAAAGATAAACAATTGTTCTTTACTAAAATAAAAATGCTATGTAATTTTTCCATTTAAAAATTCAAGGCAGTTATTGGGAGAGTTAATTAATTCCTCAGTGAAGAGAAAATGAGCCAATTTTCATTTCAGAAAAATGATTTAAATAGAATCAATTCAACATTCAAATTAGACAGAATACATACCATCTTGAAAAGTTGGGACAAGAGAAATAGGGCTATTAGAAATATGTGTTGCATATTTATGCACTGAAATTTGAAAACAAATTATAACATTTTAAAATATACACTATGAATATCAACCGACCACCCTAAATTTCCCAGTGGCACTGTCCTTTATCAGAATTGTTTAATGGATATTATATTCGGTGGTGACCACTGGAGGTCCTCTTACCTAGTATCTGCAAGAAAAGGACTTTTCCTGTTAAATGAAACATTTTAAAAAGCAACATGGAACAAAACAAATGCTGACCAATGGAGTGAAACCTCTGCTTCATCAAAAAGAAATACAGAGACCAGGAAAATATGTTCCCTGTCTTATGTTGGCCAAACAGGACTTAATGGTTGACTTGAAAATTTGTGCTTTGAGCCAAAGGTTAACTCATTGTATGAATTCTTTTGATAGTTGGTCATTCAGTTATGTGTTCTTTCAACATATGTTTATTCAGAGCCTACTGTGTCCCAGGCACTATGCTAGGCATTGCCTCTCTAGGAAAGCTCCTTCAGCATTACCTACAATATTACTTAAATAGAACAGTCAATGCATGTGAATGAACCATAAACTATCAGAAGCCACCGCATTCTTTAATGGAGAAAAATTATTTAGAGTCTGTAAACATTCAAATATTTGTCTCCTATACTGATAGAGATAACAGGTATATTGTTCGCATAGCCACTTTTGAGATAAGTACACATTAGTACAACTTCAGCAACTGACATACAAATATAATTAAAATGGGGTATCAATTTTTCTGTAAGTGAAAAGCCCTGTGTGCCTAAAAGTAGGATTCTGGGCACTGTTAGATCTTATAGATTACCTGTCTGAAATATGAGCAGAATCAGAGAGTAGAGTTTGATCACAATCACGGATCATCAGAATTAGGAACTCAATACAAAGCCTTTTTAAATGCATTTCCCAACATAGATCTGGTGAAATGTATCAGTTGGTGAAATGCTAAACTCCTGGGGTGTTCGTAATTCTGTATTTTGGGGCAGTTTCATGTTTATTTGGGGGTAAGGTTTGTACAGTTTCATAACTAAGGTGAGTTTTTTAGAATTAAAAGAGCAGCAGCAAAGGAATGGAGTACAGAAAAAAAAGAAAGAAAGAAAGAAAGAAAACAGTCAACGGGGGATGTCACTGACTCTGTTATGCAATTTATCAAGATTTTCATGTACCAGCTTTTCTTTTTCATTAGGTAGGCTTAAAAAGTTAATTGAATTTCAGGCAGCCATCTTATGCTGCTAAACCTAGGTCTATTTTTTGTTGTATTGCTTCCAGATTTTTCTTTTATAATTCTCTCTCTCTGACCTGGTTTTTTGAATGAATGTGTTCTGGAAGTTTGGGGGAAGATTTTGAGAGAAATGGCCACCTTGCAAACAAGACCTCTTATTTTTTAGGAAGGAACTTATATTAATTGGCATTAGTTTTTCAGTTATTGAATTACTTTGGAGTGCTTTTGTCTGAGACCTGCAATATGTGCAAATGCCAAATATTAATTGTGAGTCATATCTGAGAATTCCTTACTTGTTATCTCTCTAGGTATTTCCTAGAATAATCAACAGTTTTAGGGCTAAAATATGCTTTAGAAATCACCCAATCTAAATCCTTAAGTTACAAGTTGATGGCTGTAATATGAGGCCCAGGAGAATTTGTATAAATGTATATATTTAATAAAGAATATTTGTACAAAAAGCTTACCAAACATTATTTCATGAATGTGAATAGATTTTTAGCCCTGAGAACAATGTTTGAAATTGTTCTTGGAAGCAATGATTGTTATTTATTCTAATGAAATGACCTTATTTATTTTTTATGAGGACTATATTTCTTGCTTATTTATTGGCCTGTTTCTAAGAAGTATTTCATTGTCTTGATTTTTAAAAATAATTTTTTCTCCTATAAATTTCACAGATGTTGAAGGGATAAAAATACATGATATTGGATTTGTAGACCAGAGATGCAAATGAACTCATAGTATTTTTTTTACTTTTGTATATGAAGATTTTAAATAAAGCAAGTGGTAAAATAAAGAGAAAGGGCAAAATTAACCAAGGATTCTTAATTTTTAATTTGAAGATTAAATTGACCAGGAAGTCTAATCATTAGTAGAAAAAGGAATTATTTTATTTGCACAAGGTATTAATAATAATGATGATGATGATGATGCATAGTTTGCTTTTCCCCACCTGAATTCCACTAAATTAATTCAAGGTTATATTCTTTTTTATTTTGATCATCTTTTCTATCTTTCTAATAACTCAGAGCTACATTAAATGTAACACTTGTGAGGGACCAGCCACTTTTCACCATTAGAAAATCTCATTAGAGTTATGAAGATTAAAGTCCTGGCAATTTGTGAAGAAGAATTCTGGCTGAGAACAGTATCTTTGCATGTTTCTATTCTTTAAATATGTAATTCAGAATTATTCTATTCAGTACCAAGATCGATATTCTAGCTTTCAACTCTAAGTCTAACAATACATGCTACATCATTACTTCTAATTTCTTCCAGTCATGGCTAGGTAGAATAATATATTTACATAATTAATCCACAGTTAAAAATAACTTGCATTTGTGCATATACAGAATATTTGAATAATGTGTATTTTAAATTAGACCTCACCAATCTTGAATCAGAGTAGGCAGAGAGTAGAGTTGCCCTCTTTTAAGAAAGGAAATGAGTCATAGAGAATTTAGTGACAAAGATAAAAGCACAAGGCTGGAAAGAATTTAAAAGGTCATTTTTCCATCACCCCACTCCAGCAGTGATCATGTTTCAAGCAATGCATTAAAAAATGTGTGGTTTATTTTATTCATGAATTGGTAATTCTGTCTGACCTAGAAAAAAATCCCTCTTTCCCACTCCCCTGTTTTCAGTGTCCCCTCTTCTAGATTTGTGAATAACCTTAGTGGAAAAAATACCAGGTGGAAAAAATGACAGGTGGAGAAATGTATGACTTGACTTCAACTTCTGACTCTAATCTACTCTATTGTGATTGTAGACAAGTCCTTTAAACTCTCTAGGCTTCGTTTCTTATTTCTAACAGGAAAGTGAGGTTAAAAAATGTCTATGATTTCTTTCCCTTTTAATATTCTCTGGTTCTCATGTAGCCTAAATACAAGCACATTCTTGGAACAGATAAACTTGATACTCTGTGCCACAAACAGATATTTATGGGGGAGGGGGGATGATTTTAGTTTCATTGCTTAATTACTTTTAGCTCATGACTTGCCTCAAATTAAGGTTTTCTTATCTTACAAGAAATAATAACATCTCTCTACTTAAATGAGGTATTTTTTTCCTTGTGAACATTTTATTCTTTAAAGACTAAAGAATTTTGATTACCTCTCTTGTGGGGATTTTTAGTCACCTTTACTAAATGGGTTTCTGCTTAATGTTGGACACCGTGCTGATTTGTAGATGTACAGAGATGGTCACAGTCTGGTAGCGATGATGGACGTGTAGACAAGTAACCATGGAGTGGAATAAGTGCTACAAGAGTATCGAAGGAGTGAATGAGCACTCACCTCGGACACAAAACTATATGAGGCACCAAAAATCTCAATAAGCAAGATAAATAATATTATGAAGTTATATTTTAAAAAATCAAAATTCATGCAAAACTCCATGATAAACCAAATACCCAAATATTAATCAAGTATAGATTAGTATTAATATTTTCTTTTGCATCAGGCTCTAATACTACTTGGCATGGCATTAATTTAGAGGGTAGAAAAATGCATGTAATTTTATAACTTCATTGATGGAGAAGAAAAAAGTGATGGCAGGAGGCTTCACAGAGATATTACTGAGCTGAACTTTGTAGAATAATATGGAATTCTAGTCCTTCTGCCTAATCCCAAGCAAACAACAAGAACACATTTTTAGCACTCCCTGAAGCATGGAAAGAGATTTGGAACTTCAAGGGGAACTCTTACTACAAAATAGTTCAGGCTACTGGGGGAGAGGCTGCCTGTCCTAACAAAAGCCAAATCCGTGAGACAAGTGTTGGTGAAAACGGAAGTGATATGTTTGAGTTCCGGTGAAAATGGAAATGATATATTTGAGTTCCAGCATCTCCAAATTATGGGTGAGGGACTCCTGTCCTCAAAAACCCATCTTAACATTTCTGGTCAAGCCAGCAATTCTTAAAGGGAGTTGGTGGGAATTTGGGAGGAGAAACTTCCCAGGGGTAGTACAGATATGCAATTTCTCTGGAGAGAGGGAAGTGGGAGTACGGGGAGGGGCCGGAAAGGAGAGTTGTTCAGCTCTTGTTCAGCTTTGCCTCCTTTTTTTTTTTTTTTTTTTTTAAGATTTTATTTCTTTATTTTTAGAGAGGGGGAAGAGAAGGAGATAGAGAGGGAGAGAAACATCAATGTGTGGTTGCCTGTCATGCGTCCCCAACTAGATACCTGGCTTGCAACCCAGGCATGTGCCCTGACTGGGAATTGAACTGGTGACTCTTTGGTTCCCAGGTCCCTGCTCAGTCAACTGATCCACACCAACCAGATGCTCCTTTTGTTTTAATGTTATCTTTCAGTTTGTTTCAATCAGACTTCTATGGTTTTCCTGCTGGCATGTGCATTCCTCACAACTGCAATAAGAACTCCCTCAGGGGTCAAAGTACAGGGCTGACTTTGATTCGTTATGAAATACATAACTATGATCACTAGCTGGGAGATACTAAACTATGAAAGCAGAACAGAGAGATCAAGGGATGGGGCTGTGGACAAGCAGGCAGTGTCTTTGCTGGTCTGGATATGGATCTTTATGGTTAGTGTCCATAAGTTGACCATCTGTTTTTTGTCAGCTTAGTAGGATTCTGTTCCTTAGGTTTACACAGGAGCTGAATCTGTTGATTCTAGTAAAGTATACTCAGAAAAGAATGTTTTAACATGTAAACTCTAGTCTTGAGAGAAAAATCAGGTTAGATTAACAAGCTTAGTTTAATATTTACTAAGATTAATATGGGTGGGTTTATGTAAGTTTAGTGTATTTTTTCTGCATTACACTATGCTACTGTTTTTAGAGAAATCACCTGGTGGCTGTAGGAGCTATGGAATGGAGGGCCATGAGTCTAGAGGTAATACAAGAGTTGGGATGTCTCATTCTTCTTTTCTCTCTTTTTAAAGTCCCAATGACTTCTTTGTTATTTGTAAAAAAAATGATACAATTGTTAAAAATACAGATGTTTTGCAGAAATTTAAAGATGATCTCAAATCCCAACAGCAAAAACTTGTTAATATTTCATGTATATCGGAGCAGATACTTTTTTGATATAGAAGTGTTTGTATAGCAGACTAGACTGATCTATTAATTAAAAGGCAGAATTTTATATATTTAGGAACCAGATATCCCATATGTGAAAGTTGTTGCTAAATAATTTAAAAAATTAAACTTACCTTTATCTCAATTTAAGATAAAAATACTGGAGCAAACTGAAGAGACTGTTGAAATTCAGAGAGCGTTTAGTCAAAGCAAGACATTTTGGGGACTCTGTCTTTTTAGCCCAGATTTCAATCTTTATTTCAGGCAAGGTTTTTCCTATTATGCCTCTAAATAATTTTTTCTTTCAGAATGCTAATTTTGTTAAATCCCTTTGTCTCTATAACTATAATAATCACATTTGTATTTTTACATTTGTTGTTAACTTTTGTCAACCATAACCCAAGTGAGTTTTCAGTTGTGTTCAGGCTATTTTGTAATCTCAAATATAATTTTCAGTTTCATTATGGTTTTATTTTTTCTCCATTGCTTTTTTGGTCTATGCTAATTCATTTTTCCATTTCTTTCTGCTGTTTTTATGATCTCTATATTGAAAATTATATTTTTTAAAGTTTCTCACTCTGTTAATGATATTATGTCTACAATTTATTTGAGACTGCTGAGAACTACAAATTTTCCTCTCCTGAAAAAAATTTTCTTTGGTATAAACTTTGTTTTTTCATTATGTTTTTGCCTTCCTTGCCTATGTTCTAGTCTGTTTTCTCTCTATTAATCATTGAATGAAGCTTGCTATGTAATGAACTATGGTGTGGGAAAATGAATCAGATCAGCCCACAGCAGCAATTTAAATTTCAGGTTTTAAGCCCACTTCCCCAAATGTTTCACCTTATTTTTGACACTCAACATGGCTCACAGTGTGAAACTCTCAGTTTTACTTTCTCTGTGTTGTTAGTGCTCTAGTGATTATTACCTCTTCTCCTGCTTTCCCACTATAATGCTAGTGGTCTAGCAGGCTGCTTCATAACTACCAAATTTAGTCTATTAGCAATTTTTTTCTTTATGTCCATATTCTACCATTTGGGAATATACAAAGTCTGTCCAGAAAGAGTCCAGCCATTGTTAATGTAAGGAGAATGGTTTGCATGACATTGATGTAACCTGACAGCCAAGGAGAGTGGACTGGGACGTGCATGTATGAGCAATGATGACTTCACTGTACTAGTGAATGAGGGTGGTAGACGCCTTTGAGTGAGCACGTGTACTGTGTGGCCATCGCACTCAAAATGACTGAGTGAATGGAGCAACAAATCTGCAAAAAAATTTGTGTTAAGCTTGAACATTCTTCCACGGAAACAATTCAGATGCCTCAGAAGGCCATAACTGTGGGCAACTGGTGATTGGCAGCTTCATAACGACAGCATGCCTGCTCAGGCATCATGTCTCATACAGAATTTTTTTGTGAAACATCAGATCATCCAGGTGATTCAGCCCCACTACAGCCTAGATTTGGTGCCCTGACACTTCTAGCTTTTCCAAAAACTAAAATCATCTCTCAGACCATTGATGAGATTCCAGAAAATATGAGGAGGCAGCTGATGGTGATTGGGAAAACTATATGAAGTCCCAAGTTGCCTTCTTTGAAGGGCACTGAGGCACCATCATTCTATGTACAATGTTTCTATGTCTTGTATTTTCTTCAATAAATGTTTTTATTTTTCATATCACATGGCTGGATACATTCTGCACAGACCTCATATAACTGGAATTCTACAAAGATAGATTTTGTTCTTTGCTTGACTATTCATATTCCATCTCATGGCTTCAAACAGCCTTCGGAGGATGTCTCAGGACCATGACACTTAACTGAAATCTGCATCCTATCCACAATATGTGCCAGCCAAGTTCCTTTTTCCTATTATTGCAAATGATTCCCTATTTGAAAACTATCATAATTTGTTGTTAATTACTTATAATTACAGACATGGTTTTTACTCCCTGCCCTCCAGGTTTTCATTATATTATTAGAGGGATTTCATAGTAGTTGAGTGAATTATAAAAGCTTTTAATTCACCATTTTAAACTAAATCACCATCTACCATTTGTATTTCATTTAGACTAGGGGTTGACCAGAATATCTGTTACTGATATCTTTTATTGACAACCAGAGCTACATCGTTTTCCCTTCTGTATATCAGGTGTTATTGGAATCAAGTGTTAAACCTCTATTAAATCTGTGATAACATTTAAAGGAAACACTTCCCTTTGGGAGAAAGAAAATAAATTATAATAATAAAATATAAATAGCACTTTGGTTAACTTTTTTGACTGACATATTCTTTTCAGTCTTTCGTATTTGTAAATAATAGTCTGTATTTCATCTTTGCAGATGTTTGCTAATATAGTAGAACATGTTCATTGTCATTTTATTGATTATGCATATTGTTTCTTAGTTCAAATATACAATAAATCAGAGGTTTCATTCTTTAAGATACATATGAATTATTCTTGAGGTCAGGTTTTATTATTTTAAGGGAGTTTCACTGGAAAGTAAATAAAAATCTAGTTTTCATTAAAAGTCATATGCGATATGCTATAAGACATTGAATTGCCAACTGGTTAAGTTTTCAACTGGTTTATGTTCAGTGACAAAATTTCCTGAACAATTTTATGCTAAAAATGTTGAGAGCTGAAGAAGAAATAAGAAGAAAGTATTCTGTTTGGTTTTTCAATTGGAGTGTTGTACATACCAAGAAATAAAAGGGTATCTGCTTGCCCTCTAAATAACTTAATTTTTTTTGTTTAATTGTACAATTGATAATATTCCTTATTATGAAAGTAGAGAAGTATAGCAATACATAGTTTATCATATCATGAAAACTAAATCTGTTATCTTTTGAGCTTCATTTTTCTTGCTCAATCAGATAGCAAATGATAAAGTGCGGCTTTTAAAAGTTAAACATTTGGTAAGGGATACAGGTGTTTTGATTTTATAGAAATACAGTATAGCTTTTTGTTTTTATTTTGTTTTGTTTTTACAAAGCATATATTCCTTGAGCTTATAAGAATCACATTTACAACCTGAAACTGATGATTTTATTCTGTGTATCACCATGGTACTTTATAGTGAGGAGAACATAGTCATTATAATCTGTTTTTGTAAATTTGTTTTCAAAAGAGGAATATTATCAAACGTTGGTTTATTTTTAAATAATTCTTCAGGAAATGATTTTTTAATGCTGTTTCTTTAAGCGAACTTCTCTTGGTTCTCAAAGCTAGACTTATTACTCATGGTAATAAACTTTCTTTGCTTCTTAAAACAAAAAATATATCTGAACATATAACTGTAAAATAATTTAGTTTTCAATTTTCCACTGGATAATGAGTATTTAAAATAATAAGGATTTAAATTTATATAAAATTTGCTCATAGATACTTATATTTTAAGATGTGTTGGAGCTAAACTCTGGAATCATTAAAATATAAAATTGCATTTAATGAATTTTTTCTATTTAAATTTAAACAATAAACAAATACCTTTGGAATATTTTTTGTTTATGAACCTTTTTTTCTGTTTATACATATTCTTCCTTTAAATTGGTGACAGGATTTTTTCTGACATATTTTGCTTTTGAAGCCCTGCCCCAATATAAGCATTCCTAGTTTTCACTGTCCTCTAATTCCCTGAATGACCAATACGATCATCTAGATTGTAGTTTTACCAAGTTTTCATGGCCAGGAAAAATCTTTGTGGGTGACATGATGAAGAAAAGTTATAAAACCCATGATATCCAATGTGGCACAATAAAAACCTTTAACTATGTGGTTTTGATGAAATGAAGGTACATTAAACATAATATATATATATATATATATATATATATATATATATATAAAATCTTTTACTGAATCAAAATCAATGCAACATGGCGATCTATAATTTAATCCTAACCTGTGAGACCAAAATAAATTTCTCAGAAACTGAATTAGGCTAACTTATAAAAATATGTGAGCTTATGCCTTTTAATATCTAGCTCAGAACATTAGCTATAATTATTTTGGGAAATGAAGGACTTTGAATACTCTGATGGTCTTTAATGAGGTTTTTATTTTTTATTTTTAAATTATAATATACCATTAAACATTCTGAATGTAGTCCTCCTTGTTCTGAAACAACTTTTCTGAAGAAAAATTCAGGCTTTTGATTTTAAAGAAAAGTTACCTGATAGAAAAAAAAAAGGCTGACCACAGATTTTCCACAACACTCACTTATATGTACATATGCATTCTTATATGAATACATACTAATAAAATATATAGCATATGCAGTAGTGTTTTTGTTCACTTTAATGACATATTATTAAGTGTCCTCCATATCTAATTGTACTCATTCAATTAAATATTATTTTTGTCATGGGCTGAAAGTTTGTGTCCTCCCAATATGCATATTTGAAACTCTATGTCCCCATGTGATGATATTAGGAGGTGAGGCCTCTAGGAGATCATTAGAATGCGAGTTAATGAATGGGGTTAGTGCCCTTATAAGAGCTTTAAGAGATTGCTTCCTCTATCTGCTCTGTGCCACATGAAGGTACAATGAGAAGTTGAGGATCTGCAACCTGGGGGAACCCAGCCATGCTGGCACCCTGACCTTGGACTTCCAGCCTCCAGAAGTGTGAGACATACGTTTCTGTTGTTTAAGCACCAAGTTTATGGTATTCTGTTGTAACAGCCCAAACTAACCAAGCCAATTTCCTATTCTAGTGAAAATAATTCTATTAACAGTTTAATATTTCAAATATACATACCTTTTATTGTGTAGTGATTTGATTTGTGATATGCCTTTACCAATTTCTGAAGGTCTCATTGATCACCAGAATCTGTTTCCAACTGAACTGAATTAGAAAGTGCTTACCTTTTATTTTCAATATTGATAATAAAGAAGTACATCTAAGGTAGAAGAAAGTGGAAATCAAAATCAAATGAGAAAAACTATTCTCAAATATAAGATAAAATAGAGAGGTAGAAAAAATATTGAATAAGTTAATGGAACATGCATGGTATTATGACTTTTCAACATGAATAATTTCTACATAGTTTATTTTTAGGGTATAATACTTAAAGATTAATTTTTTCTGACTAATTGGAAGCAGAAGCTCAATGCTAGCTGCTTGGTTATGAAAATACACCCTGGGGCAGTTCAATAATTGTGAACTTGTTTACAATGGTACCTGCTCTGTATTATCATCCTCTGTGCATTCTGAAAATTATTCTTTCTCATAAGAAAAATTACATAAAATTCTTGTTATTATATTCTCGTATGTTTACTTGATGTCAAATATGGATCCATCATGTGAGTTCTTAAATGCTATTCCTCTCATTTTCTTCTGGAGGATGTAAAATAATATTATCCATTTAACATTGGTTTAGATTATGTTCTCATCTGAAAACTTTTCAGGGTAACATTCATCACCTCGGTATCTAGGCAAACACATTCACAAATCTGTATCATTAGCATTAAGATAAATGGTAATCACTGGCATCATTTATTAAGTAAGGCCAATATATCTGATTGTAGAATAATATTATTGTCAAGATGCCCCATGTTCATTCATTAGTTGAAAACTAAACAGATTGACACATGGATACTCTTAACAGAGGAAGATATCTCAATTGGCATGTTACACATTTTCATTTTTTCCTTGACTTCAGTTTCCTGCATTTTGCCTACTTTCCCCTTAGTGTAAACAGAATGTAGTATGGTGTCAAAACCCTTTCCCCCCAGTTTACAGTGGTCCTCCCAGTGCCATGGAGAAAAGAGAACAAAAATTCCTTTATCTTCTGTATGAAGAAGATAAAATGAAAAGGGTAAAGGTATCATTCTATCATTCTATTTTTGTGTATATTCAACTGCATAATTTTCTAACTGATACATCATACAATATAGAACAGTCCTTGATAAATGAGAGCAATATACTATTCACTCTTAAGCAAGACTAGGTTTAATGTTTGTTTGTTTGCTTTCTAAAGCAAATTTGAGGGAAAGAAGCCATTGCTCTTATTTTGGAAAAGATTGAACTGTGAATAGACTAAATCTTCTGGCCACTCTAAGAATAAACCATTAATACAACTGAAAATGCCCTGTAGAGATTGTGCTAACTGAATTATTCAAATACATTCTCCAAGGAGAATGTTTAAAATGCTGGCATTCATTGTATAGACTGAGTGATATGTAATCCGTTTTCCTTTAAACAATTATTCTTTGCATTTCTGCTCAAGTGGTGCCCTAATTTCTGGCTACTTGGTGTCATCTCTCCTGCCCTGTCCATTCTAGATGATGATGTCAGAATATTTCTGTTCATTTCACACTTGCCTCAGAGTCTCTATTGGATCTCTATCACCTTTGGGATAAACTATGAATTCTTTACTGTGACATTCATGGCCCAACACAACCCAACTCTAATGTCACCTTCATCCCCTCCTTCCACCTATTATGATCTAGTCACCCAAGAGAACATGAAATTCTCTAAAACATAATCTACATGACCATACCTTGGAGACTTTTCAAGCTAATCCTTTGCCTCAATTGCCTTTCTTCTGCTCTTGTATTGTTGTTAACTTCCTATAAATTACAACACCTATGTCTCCATTCACTGATGCCATATCTGATTCTCCTTAGTTTAAGTAATTCAAGGCATTTTCCCATGGTCCTGACATCTCTTTTGTTGTATCTTTCATATGAAATTATGATTATTTGGTAACCTATCAGTTTTTTATTGTAAAATGACTATATTTGGATAAAAGATGAATATACTGTGCTCTCTGATCACAAGTTCACAGTTCTATCTTGTAAATTTAGCAAGGTTAAAATCAATATGCTCATTCTCTGATGATAAACTGAAGATTCTTAGCATAGTGGTTAGCAATTTGTAGGTTTAGTTTATTAGATAATTTGAAGTTACTTGATCGCCAAAGAGGATAGTATAACAATATCTTTTACTTTATGTATACATTTTTATAAAATAACATTTAATTATTTAAAGGAAGGCAAAACAAATTACTTCATACAATTTCAACTTAAGATTGTGTACTGTGACTAAAACAACCATTTTAATGTTCTCAACTAAAGGTATTACCATGGGTCTCTAATAATAATTCTGACATTTACTTGAAGCAATTGGAGGGAGATTCAGATGTATATATTTCAAAGGTGTTGTAAAATTGTATATTTTAAAAATAATAACACAACTTTACTGTTTTTGACTGCTTTTTCCTCACAGGCCCCTTGGTAAGAAAATATACATAGAAAACTAAAAGGATCAGTTTCACACTCATATCATGGTTGAAAACTCCTCTTCCCTTTAAACCACCCCCTGAGAATTTTTGCCATTTAAGCATTCAAATATACATATGAGTTTTTGAAAATAATCATACTTTGAATTATAAAACATACCTTATTCAGACAATACAGATTGTTTTGAAATAAATGTTTTGATAAGTAATTGTAAGATAGAACTGGTTCTAGTTCCACTGGTTTCAGAAGTAGAAGATTGATATTCCATTGATGTTCTATAAAAACCTTATTTTAGTAATAGTATATTAGTGCATTGCTTAGGGTATGCTAACATGTACCTAACTCCTTCTTATTGTGGAAGTAGGAAGAAAAAGATTATATGAAGGAAGTAAAAGGGTGAGAAAAATTAGCAAAAGCGATAAAAGAGTATTTTGAGAAAAGTTCCACAACATTTTTTTTTTACCACAATTAAAAAAAATATATGTTTTTAGAGAGAAGGGAAAGGAGTGAGAGAGAGAGGGAAAGAAACATCAATTGGTTCCCTCTTACATGCCCCCAACTAGAGACCTGGCCAGCAACCCAGGAATGTGCCCTGGTTGGGAATTGATCCAGCAACGCTTTGGTTCACAGGCCGGTGCTCAATACACTGAGCCATACCAGGCAGGGTCACACAGTTTTTAAAGTTGGCCAGAAATAGAATGAAATGAAATACTTTAAAGACAAGGATGCCATTCTACGATTTCTAGATCAATTTTCAAACCTTTTACAATTAAAAGTTAACCTTGGGCCACAGCAAATAAGTTTAGATAATGAAGAGGACAAAATGAGAAGTCTTTTTCAATTATTATAATGTGGTGTATATTTAAGCTTGTTGTTATTCTTATTTCTGACTTGTTTGCACAGAAACATAGATGTTTAGTATCATATTGCTCTGGACGCAATCAAATTGTTGCTTATCTAGCTATTTGTATTGAATGTTGTTTGTTTTGTGGCCATAAAACAAAACTAACTAAATCAGCCATTTCTCCAAGTTAATTGGCAATAAATGACTTCTTCAGCATATAAATTGTTCTTTATATTATTATACAAGAATAATATAAAGATAGAGAGAAAAGTGTGAAATAAAAGTTAAGTTCAGAAATACCCTGAGGATATAAAATATATAAAAGGAAAAAATAACACTTTTAATTTAAAAAGTGATTTGTTGTATCACTTGTATTAACATTCCTTTCTCTTGGGGAATGTCTTACTACTCCTGGCTATACATACTTCAAGAACAGACTACATGGGATCTAGCATTGTATTTTACTTTCAATGTTACTCTTAAGACTACATGATATATGCTGGCAATATGTATGGATAAAAGCTTATATACAAGTGGCTCTTATTCAAGAGTTAGTGTTTCTTTGATTTTTCTCTTTTGAAGGAAGAGGAATGTCTGGTACTATATAAGTAATTGAATGTTCATGATATAGATTTGTTTTTATGTCAATGATATTTACTTTCAAATTTTATCTTTACATTGTCATCATAGTTTACATACAATTTGATATGATGAAGCTGAAAATATTTTTGATGCATTTAATGGATGTTGGCATAAATTATTGGTCAGGCAATCATGTACACTATTGTAAATGGGGCACTATACACTGAGATATGTGAGATGACAATATAGTGCCTTACTCACTACCTAGAGATAAGTTAACATAGTGGTAGCCTAGGGACTCTGGATTCATACTTCACTTAATGGTGTATATTTTTAAGCATATTATTTAATCTTGCTTCAGCTCAGTTTCCTCATCAGTCATATAAAGATAATTACTTATCTCAGGTGTGGTTTGATGTTTAAATGAGTTGATACACGTGAATCTGTTTTTAAAAGTACTTAGCACATAGATAAAGTCTTCAATATACTGTATGTTATTTCAGTTATCTATTGCTGTTTAATAAACTTTCCTGGAATTTAGTGGCTTAAAACAACAATTTCCTGTTTTCTTTTTCATTGCTCTGTTGGCTCATCTGAGTGGTTCTCACTTGGAGTCTCTTATGCAATTACAGTCAAATGCCAGGTGATGATTGAGCACAGCAATGTTTTTTCACTCACAGGCCTGAACCTGGACTATGAGGGGCTACAATCATGGTGGCTATTTGAGGGTTTCTCTATGTGGCTACCTTGTGCTTTCTCAAAGCACATCAGTCTCATAAATCAGTATTTTTACAAGGCAGCTAGCTTTCCCCAAGCAAGCTTTCTAAGAGACAGGAAGTGGAAACAGCAAGTCAGTTAACATCCATTTTACAAACTGGCACAAATATGGCACTCATACCATATTCTATAGGTTAGTGTAGTTACAGAGTCCTCTCAGGTTCAAGGAAAGTGGACATCGATCTTGGAGGATTGTCAATGAACTATAGCCATCTTTAATGCTGACATTCACTAAAAAACAAATAAACCACCTCTGTGGAATTTAGATATGTTCTCCTTAGACTCTCCACACTGAGATATTAAAAAATAAAATGGTCTTTGAATAATTAGCTTCATATTCAGCATATGAAAAATAATCAAAACTATTATTTCTCTTTTAGCTGTGACACCAACCTAGAAGAGAGGTTATACTTTTCCTTCAATTAGATCCATAGAGGATGCATATCTCTACATTTATAAACAATGAAACAAGATTGAAAAACTGGGTCACATGTGTTTCTCATAGCAGAGTGTAAAAATTAGAGGCCATTCATGTTCCAGGGAAAAGAATGACCAGGACATAGGGACTTTTTCAACCTTAACTAAAAATAGCATCACAATTAAGTAAAAGGACTCTGAGCTTTGGGATTGTGACAGTGAAGATATTATGTACTTTTGCTGCTATAACACCATTCCCTTAAATGTTCCTTTGTTTAGCTAATTGACTTCATACCTAATGGTAGGCTGGCAACTGAGCCACTTAAGGAACAATCTGAAACAAGTATAATTTTAAATTACTTTTGAGGTGCAAGTTTAGAAAGTTATAAACAAGCAGTGCACATGATCTAAATAAATGGAGATGTCAGTTCTGTCAAATAACCTGAAAACCATTAGATTGTCGTCGGCAGCCGTCCGTCTCGAGAGACGATGGTGTAGCTTCTTAAAAGTCTATCTGCACCGCTGAGAATGGCTGTGCAGTCCGACTCGGGAGTGACACGGTATCTGTCTCCTCCCGCGTTGAATCGACATCTTGCGATGACGCTGGAGTGTCCTCTCCAGTGAAGCTGAAGCTACAGAGCCTGGGCAGGGTAATATGGAGGGTCTGCTGTTGCCCATGCAGCAGACCCCCCCTCTCTTCGCAGCTGAAGGGTCCAAGGGAAAGACGGAGTCAATACAGCTTGGTTTCAGGTGCGCCGCAGGAGTTGCCGGTGTTGACTACAACGTCAAACCGCCTTAGGGACTCTGGCTCCGGATTTTCTGTCGGGGTTTACTACCTTAGCCTTTCCCCTGAAGAGGTATGCCGCAAGGCAGCGGAGGTTTTTTGGAGTCAGAGTTTTCCTTCTCTGATGTGCCCTGACTGGAAGATCGAACCAGCGACACTTAGCTCGCAGGCCGACGCTCAATCCACTGAGCCAAACCAGCCAGGGGCACCATTAGAATTAAAAGCTAATAAAAATAAAAATTTACTGGGAAGCATGAAGTAGAACTTGTCATAAAATCATGTATATATAGTCAGGCTGTAGGCTGAAGCCTAGTATCATAGATTAAACACATTTGCAAGTGCTAGTATAGCTAGACAGTTATTTTAGACATAAATTTCTTGATAGAGACATTTTTTTTTGAAATGTTCTCCTAAGTTCCATTGGTTGTACTACACTTTTATCATGTTGAAATAATAGGATTACAGGGTGACAGTCATAGACACAGAGCATAGCCATCAAAAATCAGTTTTCAAGTGAATTAATTTATTTACCTGGACATCTGAAACACCATGAGGTATGTACAGATAATATCAAAGAACACATCTTAAAATCCTGTTTTATGTACCATCCATTTTCCCATATTCTACAGTTACTTCTGTACCTTATCAATTTTTTTCCTTTCCATTTATGAAATCAAATAAAAAACTTACAAATTCATTCTCCAAAAGTGAAATATATACCATTATTGTGAGTGTTATTTTATATTGTGTTAAAAGATTATATTTAAAGTATAAAATTACTCTGAGTAGGGTGTGAATTTATATTGGGCAGAGCACATGGTCATAGTAAAAAAAGTAAAAATTATTATTGAGAAATCTTTGAAATAACTAGATCTCCGGTATTAGCTATGGGGTAAACATAATTCATAAATATACCCAAACTGCAATTGCCATGTAAGCTACAATTGTCAAAATTCACAAATATTGTTACATGTAACAATTTGATGACTACAACTGTAACAGTGGGAAACTGTAACCCACCCTACCATTCCTTTGATGTTGTTTTTTATAAATGCTGACTCTAATATGTAGCTTGTAGATAAACAGAATGCTTGTATAAGAATTCTAGGAACTAACTTCAAAAGACACAGGCTTCGACGTTCAGCTTTGTGAGATTTGCTGACCTTCAACCTTAAAACCAGGACCATCAGATCATCATTGGACCAGTTTTGAGATCCTTATTAGAATGAACTGTGCTGGTCTGCACTTAGAGAAAATTTCAACCCTCTCCCCTTGATCTCTTTGTTCTGCTTTCCCTTTTCCTCTCCTTAAAAATCCCTGCCTGCATTAAGATGTTCAAATGGGCTTTGAGACAAGAGTCCCCCATCTTCTCATGTGTTGGGTCCATGAATAAACCACTTTCCTTTTTCATCAGCACCGGTGTCATGAGTCTGGTTTTCATTGCAGCCAGCAGCTGGACCTGCATTTGGTCACAAAACTAGAAAACTGATTGTGATAAAACTAGAAAATTGAGTATTAGAAAAAGCCTCAAACCTAACAGCATATGTTTCCTCTCTGTGTTGCTCCTAAATAGGATTTTAGAAATATTTGACTCTTTAAAACTGTTTTGTAAATAAATTCAAAATGTTTACAAAGTTACTGAAATTTTGATAAATAAAATGTATAAAATGTTGCATTCTGTGAAAAACCATTTAGACATTTTTATTACAACAATTCAAAAATTGTTATGCTAATAAAATTCAGATTTTGAAGATTTTTGTTATTGAAATAAAAGCTTGTGATAGAGGAAAACATTCATATTAGCTCCTACAAAATCATGAAATAATTTAAAGAAATTCAACTGAATTTTGAATGATGTACAGTATTCCCTCACTTATCATGGGTATTACATTCTAGACGCCCCCCGCGATAGGTGAAAATCCGCGAAGTAGGAACCTTACATTTATTTTAGTATTTATATAAATTTTAAGGTTTATAAACCCTTCCCACACACTTATAAACCGTTCCCAGTCACTTATTAACCTTTCCCATTCCCTTATTAACCTTTTCCACACTTTTATAAACACTACTTATGTTCTTAAACATATACTACACTCTTAAACCTACTTAACTTTAACAACATACGTATACGGTACCGCAAAATCCCGCGATATAGCAAAAAATCCGCGATAAATAATTATAATATTTTTAAAAATCCCACGATACAGTGAGGCCATGATAAGTGAACCATGATATAGAGAGGGACTACTGTATTTTCACCGATATATCTCCTAAGGCAAGGGAAATAAAGGAAAGAATAAACAAATGGAACTACATCAAACTAAAGTTTCTGCTCAACAAAAGAAAACATCAGAAAAATGAAAAGGGAACCAACCATATGGGAAAATATATTTGCCAATGATACCTCAGACAAGGGATTGATCTCCAAAATATATAAAGAACTCATACGACTCAACATCAAGAAGACAGACAATCCAATTAAAAAATGGGCCAAGGACCTGAACAAACACTTCTCTAAAGAGGACACACAGAGGGTCCATAGACATATGAAAGAATGCTCAACATCACTAGCCATCAGGGAGAGGCAAGTAAAAACCACAATGAGATACCACCTCACACCAGTCAGAATGGCCATTATCAACAAATCAACAAACAGCATGTGCTGGTGAGGATGTGGAGAAAAGGGAACCCTAGTGCACTGCTGGTGGGAATGCAGATTGGTGCAGCCACTGTGGAAAACATTATGGAATTTCCTCAAAAAACTAAAATTGGAACTGCCTTTTGACCCAGCAATTCCATTACTAGAATCATATCCGAAGAATCCTGAAACACCAATTCAAGAGAACCTATGCACCCCCATGTTCATAGTAGCATTGTTTATAGTAGTCAAGTGCTGGAAACACCTAAGTGCCCATCTGTAGATGAGTGGAGCAAAAAACTGTGGTACATTTACACAATGGAATACTATGTAGCAGAAAGAAAGAAGGAACTTCTATCATTTGCAACAATATGGATAAAACTAGAGAGAACTATGCTTAGTGAAATGAGCCAGGCAATGAAAGAAAAATACCATATGATATCACCTAATACAGGAGACTAATGAACAATACAAACAAATGAGCAAAACTGAATCAGAGGCATGTAAACAAGGGGCAGAGCAAGAGTGACAAGGGGAGAGGGGCAAAGGAGAGAAGAGGGTAAGAAGGGGAAGGAAGGGTCTAGTCATAGAACATGTATAAATGACCCATGCATATGGACAGCTGGGTGGGGACTGACTGTGGGAGAAGGGGTGGGCAGGGAGCAGGGAAGCATTAGGGAAAAAAGTGGGACAACTGTAATAGAAAAACAAACAAACAAAATTTTTAGTGGGGGAAAGAAATGAAAGAGAAATAAATTAATAAATGAGCCAGCAAACTTCCCCTTCCCCCCAAAAAAACCCACATAACTGAAAAATATAATAATCAAAATGAAGAACCCCAAAGTTTATAATAGTACAGTAAACCCAGTTAAAGAGAGAGTTAATGAACTGGAATATAGGTCTGAACAAAGTATTGAGAATAAAACATGACTAAACTAAAGGATTTTTTTTTTAAATAGAGAAGAACAAAAACAATCCAACCATATTACAAATGTATGGAGAAAAAAAAATTACTGAAGAGGATGGAAGGAAAAGGTGCTGAGCTAAGTAACCATGGAAATGAATGAAGTCTGTGAGACTGAAGGCAGAAGAAACTGCATAAGCGCTGTTCTGTGGTTGGTAAATTGTGTCCCACAGGATACAAGTTAACAGTTCTGAATTTGCTGTACATGCACACGGGAATTGGGCAATTAAGTAAGTGAATGGCAGACAGAACTGGTTTCTCACTATTGCAGAAGAAGTTTACTGATAAGCAAGGGAAAATATAGAACAATCTATGTCTTAACAGATTGAAAACACTAGTATGAATTCATATTTAGCAGAATATAGAAATAAATGGTTACACTAGTTTTATGGTATTCATATACTGTTAATAAAGAAATAAATGGTTACACTATTTTTATGGTACTATACATATATTGTTACTGTTATCCTGTTACATTTATATATACACAGGTTAGTGTAAACACATATATGTTCCCGCCCTATCAGACGAGACTAGAAGCAGTGTTACAGAGTAGCAATGAACATACCGAGCACCCAGATCTTGATTTCTAATACTATTATCCAATAAAAGAATCCAGGGCTCCTTGGATGAATCCCATTTCTTATTCAAAGGTCCTGATTCTGAGGTTGGTTTAGTTGTCATGTAAAATGAAGATTAGTGGGAGTTTAAGGGGGTTTAAAATAATCTAGCACCAAACTGAGGGCTACTTTTTGTAATAATTAAAAATACTAGAGTAGAATTGAGAAGGAAATTACACTGTGAAAGTGTGAGCCTATGTGACTTAACCTTGATGCCCTTGCTACTTAAATACATTGTGTATATTATGACGTCTCCCGTGCTGTGAGGACCATCGGGCTAAAGCAGCTCCAGCAAATGGAGTAAGAGGGCCTTCTAAAAGATCCTAGAATTAGAAACTTCACCATTTTGTTCATAAAGCTTCACAATGTTCGCCGAGGCGCATACATCCCATTTCAAGCCCAGCCCAGCTTTACACTGTTGTTGCAGCACAATCATACACCACAGTCCCTTTTTCACTCCAATGTGTCCTGGTTGGGGACAATCCCTTGTATAGTCACAGGGATGATGATTCAGCTGTCCCTCATTTTCCCAGCACCTAGTCTGGACCTGGCTTCCTAATAATGATGGGAAATACAAAGGTGAACGACATAGTTTCCAGTCCCCGAGACTCAGGAATGGAAGATCAGGGTAAGGAGGGCAAGGGAACCAGTGAGTGACAATACGAAGCTATGAGAGTTACGCACAGGTCTATGCTATATGCTACTGGGGTCTCAGGGAAGGGCACAGATGAACCAGAGGACCACAGCGAGTTCCTTGTGCCCAACACAAGAAGATCAGCTTATCAGTGAGGTGAGAACAAGCAATCAGCTCTGCAGAGGCAGGGAGGGCTTTCCCTTTGGAAACATTTGATTAATTTGCGTTCCCGCGTGTTCAGGGCACTGGGGTGGTAAGGCTCAAAGTGAGAAAGACACACACAAGTTTCCAACTCACATTTCTTCAGTGGTTATAAGAAAACCTGCCCTGCCTGGTGAATCATTTTACATGTAGATAGTCTTGTAATATGTAGAAATCAATAAAAATGTTTGCAGAAAAAGAATATTCACCATAATTGACTGGCATTAAACCATACATTGGATTGTATTACTTTCTTGCTTGATACCCTGCATGGGTTTGATCACTGTTCTCGGAGTAAAGCCCACGCCCTTCCCGTGGCCCACGAGCGCTGACCTGTGTGTGCGGCCACATCTCCTGTTGCTCCCACTGCAACTCACTGAGCCTGGGCCTCCTGGAGCTTGGCTGCGTCCTCAGCCTGGAGCACTCTTCCTCCAATGCTTTACATGTCTGACCATATAAAGGGAAAGCCCCCCTGACACTGACAGCAGCCCAGAGGGAAGCAAACAAAGCCAATAGGTCAGGAGAGGTAGTTCCTGCTGATGTCACTGAGCACCCAGGCTGCCAGCTGCCTGACGGCAGACACCTCTGCCTGCTTCACCCCCTGCTGGGCCCTGGTGTCTGGAACCTGCCCAGCATGCCCAGTTCCTCCCCGTGGCCCATGCTGCCCCAGGGGCCTTTTCCCTGTAAAACCACATTCCTAACTGTTGGGAGTTCCCGTAGGGAAGCCCAGGTATGTACTACATCACTACACACTTCTCAAACACAGTATGCTCAGCTCCAATTCTGCGTAGAGGATGAAAAACAAAGAATCCAAAACATTTTTGTGGATCAAATCATCAAGTTTATTAAAAAATTCAGGAAAACCAAGGACTTCGTTAAATGTGGACGCCAAGGGAGCAGGGGAGGGGAGAAGGGCCCCAGGATCAAACAGTCTATGGGGATGTGGGATCCCCTCCTGGCGTGAATCCCATGCAGAGAGTGCTGTGGCAGCTCGCACACCTTCGTCATCCACCGGACCAGGTCCTGTCACCTGCAGCTGTCTGTGTCTACATCTGGTGCTGTAGGCTGTCCACAACTTTAAAAATTATGTTGGCTTGACTCTTGTCCTTTTGCGTTGGTGCTTGTGAGTGAATGGCCCACGGCACATACATTTTAAGAAAAACCTGAGTACCCTCCGAGCTAACCCCTGCTGGCCCTGGCTGGGGCTGGAGGGAGAGCCGGGGGTCCCGCCATCACGCTGTGGAGACTGGAGGCGGTTGCCATCAGTGGTTCCTTCTTGGGATCCTCCAGCGTTACTGCTGTTGCTGCTGGGCGGGGGTGCGGTGGGGTGGGGAGCCACCAGGGTCACACTGGAGGGCTGGACTGGGGGTAGCCATCCTGGACTCTGGGTCAGGTAGGGAAGTGCTGGTCTTGGAAGCCTGGCTGGGTGGGGTTATGGTCATCCTCTCTTCCAGGCTGCACAAGGACTTGGTGGAGCTGGACACCATTCTGGGTAGGGGAACGGCCATCCTCTCTTCTAGGCTGCATGAGGAGGAGGACTTGGTGGAGCCAGACACCAGGCTGGGTGGAGGAACGGACATCCTTTCTAGCAGGCTGGATGAGGACTTGGTGGAGCTGGACACCACGCTGGGTGGAGGTACGGTCATCCTTCCTTCCAGGCTGGATGAGGAATTGATGGAGCTGAATGCCGGGCTGGGTGGTGGAATGCTCATCCACTCTTCTAGCCTGGAGGAAGACATGGTGGACCTGGCTTCTGATGGACATCCTTGGCCCCAGGTGGCTTGAGGGAAGGACAGGCTCTTTTGTGCTCTCCCAGATGTTGGAGCTAGGAGTGGGGCAGGGCCTTACCTGGATGGTGTGGCCCTTCATCTGGGCTCTAGTGGTTTTGAGGATCAGGTAAGTTCCCATGACCCTGTCGTACTTGTTTTATGCCAATGACTCCTGGATCTCCTGCTTTGTAAACTCCATGTCCTCCATTATGTCTGCCACCTGGGGGTCAAGGTCACCCCAGGGTGGCTCCCTGTACAGCCTCAGTTCCTCCCCCTGGCCCATGTTGACCCATGGTTCTTGTAGCATGCCTTCCAGGGTTGGCCTTTCCTTGGGGTTGTGCGTCAATAATTTTTTCAAGAGATTTTGACGTTCTTTGGATAAAAAGCAAGGTATGGTGAACTGCCCACTCAGGATCTGGTTCTTCAGTTTCCCAAAGGTGTCCCCCTCAAATGGCAAATCCCTCACCAGCATCCTATACAAAACTACCCCCAGGCTCCAGACATCAACTTTCAGGCTGTCATAGGTTTGACTCCGGAAGATCTCTGGGGCCATATAGGGTGAGGTAGCACAGAAAGTGGTCAGCCCATCGTTGGTAAATTCCTTACCAATGCCAAAGTCTGCTATTTTGAGGTTCCTCTCACCATCAACCAGTATATTGTCGGGCTTCAGGTCCCGGTGGACGATCTTTTGGTGGCAGTACTGAAGTGTTGATATGAGCTGCCAGAACATGGGTCGGGCTGCTTCTTCGGTCCTGGGCCGTACTTTACTAAGTATTTGAGTAAGTCCCCTCTGCTTACATGCTCTAGGAATATAAAACCTTCCTCCTCGGTGGCAATCACCTCAAATAACTGGGTAATATTTGGGTGATTTAAGTCCTACTAGACCACCAACTTACACCATACACCAGAATAAACTCAAGATGGATCAAAGACTTAAATGTAAGCAGTGACACCATAAAAGTCCTAGAGGAAAACATAGGCAGGAAAATTTCAGATATCCCACATAGCAATACAGTATTTCCTCACTTATTGTGGGTATTACATTCTAGACACACCCCACAATAGGTGAAAATACACCTTACATTGAATTTTGTATTTATATGTATTTTAAGGCTTATAAACCCTTCCCACACACTTATTAACCCAGTCCCTTATTAACCTTTCCCACTCTCTTATTAACCTTTTCCACACTTTTATAAACACTACTTATGTTCTTAAACATATTCTACACTCTTAAACCTACGTAACTTTAACAACATACGTATACAGTACTGCAAAATCCCATGATATAGCAAAAAATCCACGATAAATAATTAAATATAATATTTTTAAAAATACCATGATACAGGGAGGCCGCGATAAGTGAACCATGATATAGAGAGGGATTACTGTATAAGATTTAATTTTGAAATTCTATAATTGTAACTTGGGACATATTAACGCATATGAAGACTCTTTTGATGCAACTCCTATTATAACTGAATAAATTCACATTCTTAGAGAAACAAAATGAAATGTAAAATGCTTTCAATGTGCAGCATCTAAATTTGGCAAAACCTTCAAAATAATCATACAAAATGAAAAACTAGTTAGGAAGTTTGTGCCATACAAATGTTTGCTGAATTACTGTACTCTGAAGAGAGACAAAAAGACAGTCTTAGGCATAAGACCTGAGTTCTGGGAATCCAGGTCTGGTTTTAGCAAGCCCCCACAGTAACTGCTGGCATCAAGGACTGCCTATCCCCCAATAAATCTGCTGCCCCCACAATAACTGCTTACACCAGTGAAGGCCTGTGTCCTTCAAAGGTATCTTAGCCTGCCGGCAAGAACTTAGTAACCTTTCTGTTTCAGCAAACCCCTCTGTTTCCAAGGCCAATCTCCCAAAAGCCATCAACAGAGAGTCCCTTCAATTCTCTTCCCCCTTTAAAAGCTTCTGCCTTTGTTTGCTGCTGACATATTCCCACCTTCCTGTCTTCCTGGTCTCAGCCCGCTTGTGCGGCTGGCCAAATAAATCTTTTAGACTCATGGTCTGTTCTGTCATTTCTCCTCTCACTCTCACCAGACCTAACAGATAGTACTTCTGAAAATATTTTGGCTAAAAAATATACATATTTTAAAAATGGAAATGATATTTTGTCTTTAGTATAATTTGTTCGAGCTTTTCTTAATTTAAAATATTATAATCTACAGTGAAGTTTAAATTGAGGTGTTAAAATTTCCCATTTTTCAATAATCAAATACATATTTGAGAAGACAGAAGACAATTTAAAAAATTAAAAACAATAACACCATATTTAAAACATATTCTTCAGAAAAACATTAGTGACCCAGTATTATGGACAATTAAGCTGGAAATAATTGACATACACCAATATGTGCCAAAGTTTTTCATTCTATGTTACTTTTAATGTTTAAAGACATTTTTAAGTTTTTGCTTGAATACAGTTATTTTTAGAAATAAGTTAACAAAATGAATTTTGAATTGCACTTTCTGTAAATTCACCAATACAGTATCTCAAACATTTTATAATTTTAATTGTATTGCCTCCTTTCACTTTCAAGCATCCCAATTTAAGAAATATACTATTATATGGTTACCATAATTAACAACCTGGATGCCTAGTAGAGGTCATATACACTATGAGAGACTTGTAGCTCACCTTGCAGTTACAGCCAACCTCAAAGTTCCCTGTGACCAAGTGGGATGAAGATACCACTAAGAGAAACAGCCACTGAACTTGACAAATGGTTGCTGCAACACAGAAGGAAAAGATCCCAAGAGGAGATACTGCTCAGTACGTCCAGGAGTGGGAACGCTTATTTTCTGGTTGCTGTTTCCTTCACTGTGGAGAGACATATATGTAACACCACCATCCACAATGCTTCTCTTCTTTCACTTCTTCCGATGGAGGTGGCCATTGAGTTCTCTGATTGGTCAGTTTGGCCGTGTGATCCGCCCCTTCCTTTCCTGCTAAGGAGAGTTGACCATAGGAAGTGCCCATTTTACTACCCGCTTCCAGGCCGTGGGGGTGACAGAATTTTCCGCTGCGCCATCTTCCTTTGGTTCCTGCCTGTGACATAGTTGGTAGGTCTGTCTAATTTTGGGGTTCCACAGTTTGTAAGCCACAGCCTTAAATATTTTCTCCAGCAGTTATGAGTAAATCTTTTTCTTTTCTTGCTGCTTCACTTCTTTTCATTTTTATCTCTGAGGGAAAAAGAGTTACGTTAACTTTCAGACCCTCCTCACTCCCCAACATCTAAGAAAAAGAGCAGGACTAAAGAGAAAACAAAAAAGAGAGGAATTCTGTGTTGTAGATGGTTTGTGAAATAAAATTTCTGGCGTGGTTGTGGAGTGACTGAAGTGCGAGGGGTTCTACTTTGACGGCATCAGACTAAACACTGACTGTGTTTACAGCTGTAGTGCGTTGCAGCTTATGACAATTTTGCACACATGAGAGTGGTGTTTTTATGCAATCAAATATGCATTTCTATAGAGACAAGTCTGCATCCTCTGGGCTGTAAACAAAGGCAAGCTTTGAGGGGCTTTAGCAAGAAAAATCTGACCAGAAGTGTTAACTATTCCAGGATCTGGGAATGGCTTCTGTTTAAATTTCATAGGTGTGAGCCAGTTTTGTTAAGTTTATATATTTATTTTCTATTGTTTTTGAACCATATATACAAAACTTAAAAAGTAGTAGTTAAAAACTAAAGTAACATTTGAAAAGTATACATTGACAAATCTTACCTCTTGTTCTATCCCATACAGGTTTTACTTATTTAGTTGTTTGTAATGAACACTTCTGTCATACTTATTAAGTGCCTAGTACTGCCTGATGTCCTTTGCAAATATTCTCATTTGTTTCATGTATCAACCCTGTGAGGTAAGAATTCATATAATTCTTATTTTATAGATAGGGTCACAGAGGTTAAATAATTTGTAAGTGATGGAGAAAGACCCAGGCAACCTGGCTCTTAGACTAATTTAATAGATCCTGTTCACTATGTATGCCTTGTGTGCCCTTTTCTTTAATACAGATGCAGGCAAATATGAATATACAGTCTTAATTTTTTTCTTTTTTCTATAGAAGAAAGCAGATTATACACTGTTCTTCACCTTGGTGTTTTTCTGTTTGTTTTTACTTAACCATGTTTTCTGGAAATATGTCCACATTGGTATGTAGAGAGCTTCTCTCTCTCTCTCTTTTTTTTACAGTATTAATATTTTGTTACGTGAATGTATCACAGTTTATTTAAACAGACCTCTGTTGATGGTCACTTAGGTGATTTCCATTTTTTTTTTTTTTTTGCAATTACAAATAATGTGATAATGAGTAAACTTACTTGTCATTTTAAACAGGTATAGCTGTAGCATAAATTTTTAGAAGTTGAATTGCTGCATCAAAAGATAAATCCATATGTCATGTTCATATATTGCCAGATTCCATAAATATTTTAACATTTTGCATTTTCCTTACAGCATGAGAATTCTGTTTCATCATAGCCTCATTCACAGAGTATTATGGAATGTTTAGATTTTTGCCAGTCTGATAGGTGAAAGATGTTATTTTAGTGTTGTTTTAATTTGTATTTATTATTTAATAATATGATATGAATAAGGTAGATATCTTTTCATTTGTGTAAGAGCTATTTAAATGTATTTTTTCTGTAAACTGGCTCTCATGTTCTTTGCCCATTTTCTAGGGAGCTTTTATTGATTTATTTCTGTTCAATATGTAGCTGCTCTTTTTAGAGGAAGATAGACTTTTTGCCTGTGATGTTAGTTTCAGGTATTTTTTTCTTAAGTGAGTCATTTGTCTTTTGACTGTGCTATTTTTTTCATGTAGTAAAATATATCAGTACTGTATTTTTTAATTTTATTTTTTAATTTCAGTTTCCACTCATGTTATTATGTATTAGTTTTAAGTGTATAACGTTGCAGTTAGATAATCATATACTTTACGAAGTGTTCTCTCTGATATTTTCAGTACCCAACTGGCATCATACATAGCTGTTATAATATTACTGACTATATTTCATATGCTGTACTTTACATCCCCATGACTGTTCTGCAACTTTCAATTTGTACTGCTTAATCCCTTCAACTTTTCACCCAGTTCCCCCACTACCCCTCCCCTTAGTTAACCATCAGTCTGTTCTCTGTGTCTATGAGCCTGTTTCAATTTTATTTATTTTGTTCTTTAGATTCAGTACTGTATTTTCTTTAATGGGTTTTGAGTCATAATTAGAAATTTCTTTATCACTCCAATCTTATAGTGTTGACCTTGAGAAAGAAAATGCCTATTAAGAAGGAATCCTGGTTCAAGTTGGTGTTTCCTACTGGTGTTGAATTGACACTATCGGTTGACAAAGCAAATTTGTCATGGTTTCTTTATTTTTTTCTTTTTTACACTAAACCATTGATTTTTTGAGTTTATTAATGTTATGGGTTATGATATAAATTCAACTTTATATTTTTCCAGATTCTTTGCATTTTTAAAATATAGCTAGTAAAAACTTGTGTTTGAAATGACATAATTTCTGAATCTCTAAATCTCTGAAGGAACGATACCTGTTCCAGGCATTGAAAATTCATTTGAGTGAGTGGAAGTAAAAGAAGAAATTCATCAGGATGAGTTTTGGACTTTCACTTAAAGAGTCTGATTTTAAGGTCTTTGAGCTGTAGCACACAAGGGCATGAGAATTTGGATTTTAATTCCTCTGAACCTTAATTTTTTTTGTATTTGAGCTTTCATGGTGATTTAACCTCTGGACTTTAATTTGGGGGGTGGTAATTTAATACTTTAAGGGGGCTATTTTCAAATTTGGGATATCTCTAGAATATTAGAATTTTATTATTAGAATTTAAGCCATTTGCTTTATTTCAGGACCTCTGATAGAAATGCTGAATAACATGTAATTATATCTTGGTATAAGAAATAGAATTGGGGATAAATTTTAAACTTTAGATATAGAATGATTACAAATTAATTTAACTAATGTGATTTTTGGTCTGTTTTGGAGGATTCTGGGCTGAAAAATCAGAGTTGCCAAAGGTGATCTCAGAGATAACCAAACTTTTATGAGGGATAGGTGACTGAAAGGTGGGAACAGGAAAGTCATGATAGGCTGCTGCTGCTGATGCCTTTTTTGGTGTGGGGAGGGGAGCCCCACCCCTCTCTAAGCTGAAGTTTAAACCTAATGGTTTAGGACAGTGGTTCTCAACCTGTGGGTCGTGACCCCTTTGGGGGTCGAATGACCCTTTCACAGGGGTCACCTAAGACCATCGGAAAACACATATATAATTACATATTGTTTTTGTGATTAATCACTATGCTTTAATTATGTTCAATTTGTAACAATGAAAATACATCCTGCATATTAGATATTTACATTACAATTCACAACAGTAGCAAAATTACAGTTATGAAGTAGCAACAAAAATAATTTTATGGTTGGGGGGTCACCACAACATGAGGAACTATACTAAAGGGTCGTGGCATTAGGAAGTTTGAGAACCACTGGTTTAGGAGAACAGAATGCTGGAGAATATTGGTATGAGAGGGATTGTAGAACACTTCCTCCCTACTTCAGATATTTCCTTTTATTTGTAAGCTCCATTACTGTAACATGTCTGGCCTCTCAATCTAATTTCTACCTGAGTAATTCAGGGAGTTATATGATCGTTGAATTGACAAAAAGAACCTGGGAGTCCCTTCTTCTCCCCTTGTCTTTGGGATTGAGAGGAGAGGGAGAAAACTTGGGGATTCTGCTTTTATTGGGGTCAAACTGGAGGCCTAGGGTTTTGAGGGCTCACTCTATTGGTGAATTTAAAACTCAATAATGGGAAGCATGGGAAGAGAGAAAATAAGTAGCACAAATGTCAGTTATCTAAAATCATATCTCTAAAACAAAGGACTCTGAGGTATGGCTGAACGCTCTACGTAGTTCTGTGGGATGCAATGTGTTTATTCCAGATAGCAGTCTTTGAGGTGAATGCCTTGTCAATCAGAGCTTAGATCAGGCGCTTGCATCAGGGCTTACACTACATGTGGTCAGCTATGTTAAATTTTGATGCAAGGTAAAAGAAAAAGAGGCCTGGAAAATCTACATTAATCTCATGGTATAAAGTAGTACCCAAGGTGGAGTGGGTTGTAAAATGGGAAGGCCTGAACTCATACTTCTGTAAATTTGCACATTAAACCACTGTCACCTATTAACTACAAAATGATTGATCAGATAAGCTGTGAGTGAGCTATTTAAGTTGAGCAGTGGAGAGAGAGGAGGGATAGAAGTGTGGGTGGTGATGGGAGAGCAGCGCTGAGTGGGCAGGCTTTGGGGCCGTCCTGAGGGGTGCATGAGAAAACAGAATACTTGAGAGAGGGCAATAATGGGCTGGTTCCTCAACTAGTGCCTGGTGGTACTATTGGGACAAATTTCTGCTCTGTTTCTTAACAGAAGCCCAAGTGATGTTTGTCCTTTGAATGGGGATAAAGTACAAGTGACAAATGAAACTTTTGCTAATATTCAAGAGGGTGAATGCTTAGCATCCTCCTGTTAATGGAAAGAAAGACTCCAACTGAACTAGTGTTGGATTGATCTTTTTTAAGATTGGTAAAACTGAGAAGAAGGCTAGAGAATTATCAACTCTTTTTCTGTCTAAATAGACTTGAAAGAAGAGTGGTTGTTGGGAAAGGGAAGAAGGGAGTTGGAACCTTAATTTTACAAAAGAGCTAGCAATTCATGACAGGGCCCACAACCTAAGTGACCTGTACTTCCAGACGGTTGCCCCTCTATTGACCTTGTTTGTTTTTTGTTCTGTTGTCTGTGTCCCTGGGGTGAGGCTAAGGACAAAGAACCATTGGGAAGCCATCCATAGCCTACAAAATAAGCCTTCAATTGTCATTTTAATGGTTCTACCATTTTACCTTAATTTAATTTCCCTACCTGCAAGAATATATCTTGTTTTGTAATTTCACAAGCTGACACATCATCCAGAGGGACTATTTATTTTCCCTATCTTCTTCACACAAAGGCTGAGATTATTCTTGCAACAGTAATCAAGATCTCCTGTCTTTGGGTTGCAAAGAAAATGTATTCAACTGTACTTGAAAGAGAAAATTGAAATTTGTCTACAGATGATAAAGCACATTCTCCTCTTTCAGTTCTGTCTACTCCTATCAGCTGAACTGAATTAATAAAAACAAAAGCTGCCTGTTGCTTGCTGTTGGCAAAAAATAAATAATTCAGTTACCCAGAACATTATTAGGTGTGTTGAGGTTTACTCCTATTATAGAACCTTGTGTTTTTAGTCCCCCCTTTTTTTTTCTGTTGGTGGTAGTAGCACAGTACAAAATGAACCAGGAGAATAGTCCCCTGAGGACGTTTTTCCTACTAGCTTTTATAGCAAAGCAACTGTGAATCTTTCAGAAAAATGATCAAATCTCATGTGTGATTAGCTTGCCTATCTTCCTGTTGTAACCTTTCTACATTACTCATGTAATTGTTTTAGGAAACAATTCTGTAAATTTATTAGCATGCCTAATACTAGCTTTAATTATTTATAGTATTTATTGGGTATGCAAGTCATGAAATTGCCACTGGGTATATTTACCAATAGCACAATTGCCACAATAATACAATGCATCTAAAAATAAAAGTAGGTTGTTACCTCTGAGATAGAGATTTTCACAAACAAAGGATGTATTATGGATTTTTCTTTTCCCCAATCAGACATTTTCATGGGTAGGCTGATTGTGAAACCATAGTCAAATTTATAGAAATGCAAGCGTAAGGACAAAATAAAAGTTCATATTTATGTGTACTCAATAACTAATTATTTTAGCCAGCCCTATAACAGAAGGCCAGTGGCACAAGTCAAAGCAAATTGTGAAATAGGAATAGTTTATCTTTAGGTACCTCTAACCTCCTGTCTGTGTGCCTTATGATACCCTCTTTTCTAGAGGCCTCATAGGTTTTTCTCTCCCCTCCAAAATTATTTATTCTCAGGAGGAGGTGAAATTCATTCACAGTGAGGTTTAATTGATTAAGGTAGTGATAATACTATAGAAAGAACTCTTTAAAACCAAACAGTTCTAATTTTAAGCCCAGTTTAATCATTATTTCCCAGCTCTATGCCTTTAAACAGTATTTTTTATCTCAAAAAGTTGTGGGTTTGGTGAAGCCTGGAGCTTATACAATTTGGGGGTACCTAATTTTAAAAAATTATGTGTATAAATTTTGCTAAGACAGTGAATATTTAAAATTACATATTAAAAAGTACAATAAAATATCCCCCAAATTTTTAAATTGGCATTCCCTGATCTTATTTGTCTATAAAAATTGTTTCTGCAACAATGAATAAAAAAGCTTACAAAATAGCTAGTGGTCTGGGGATAACAATGACCTATTCTTATCCCATTTAAAGAGGCTACTTTGATTTTTCTCTCCTTCTAATGAGAGAATTTTTTTAACAATCAAAATGTATGTCCTGCTTGGTATGGCTCAGTGGATTGAGCACCAACCTGCAAACCAAAGAGTCACTGGTTTGTTTCCTGGTCAGGGCACATGCCTGGGTTGTGGGCCAGGTCCTCAGTTGGGGGCTCATGAGAGGCAACCATACATTGATGTTTCTCTCCTTCTCTTCCCTCCTTTTCCCTCTCTCTAAAAATAAATAAATGAAATATTTAAAAAATAATTCATGTTGGGAAGAAGGCAAAGGTAAGAGTCAGGCACCATTGAGTAAATCAGCTCTTCATATGCTCTAGGCTCTGCCTGCCATATAAACTGATAGCAGGTTCCCAGAGTAGCTCTCATGCAAGGAATGCATGTCCTTATATTGCCGGTGGAAATGGGATTCTTTCAGAGTCACAAGGAAAGCATTTCAAGGAACCCACCTATGGGGGAGTATGTGGTTCTAATTGTAAGATTTATTTGGTTGGAACTAGAAGGCTGCCCCCAGGTTCCCAATGTTACATCTCCATCTGTCTCACAATGGAAAAAGTCCAATCTTGTCTTCATCAGGCCCAGGAATAGGGTCAGTGTCCAGACATTTGGTACCATTGGCCTAGTCCATTTTTCTGACTAAATCTGGTTGATTTAGTCTGTTCTGGCAGTGTTTTGGCAGGCACTGTCCCCAAGTGGCTGCTAGAGCCACACAGGTAGTATGGAGAGAACAAGCAAGTGACCAGAGCAGGTGTGTTACTCAGTGAGCGAGCGAGAGAGAGCCTCTTTATTAAACTTGGTTATATTATCTCGGGCTTGGGATGGACCAGGCCCTCTTCAAACTAACCAGTCAACTTCTTAAGCTTTCACAGGCTGGCACTGGGTCCTTCCCCTAACCAATCCATTTCCTAGATCTTCTGGGGATTCTGTGCCCTTTATCTAATCTGATCCTTTTTTCCAGACTTGAAAGACAGGCTTTTATGGTAGCCATCTTGGCTTCTGTTGTGCATGCCTCATAGTAGAAGCATCTCCCCTGTGCTATCTTGACTTCTACTTGGCTTATGCCCAGCATAAGAATTTCTTCCCCGCCTTCTGTGATCCCCTGAATGTGTAAAGCTATAGCTTCCTAATGAAGCAGGATTATGCTCACTAGTTGATTATGCTTAATAATGTCTTATTCCCTTTGCTCTTTTCTTTATTAATATTTAGCTATCTATGCTAACACTTGGGTGCTTCAGTCTTTGTATCATGGGCTATCTAGTAAATACCTCTTTAAGATGCATTGTAAGTTCTATCACGGATAATAGAAGTAAAGATACATGCCAGTGATTTTAGAAAAGTTCACTTATACTCTCTACCTATATATTAACTCCTGTGACACTCCTGAGAGACTTGTCCCACTGACATTGTTAAAAATATCAGTGAAGTTTGATAAATAACTTGTGAGATATTGCTTTGCTTTTCTTTTTAGTATATACTACAGAGTTAGCAAGAGGGAGTCCTGGACTCTCCTAGGAGGAAAGGTGTTGACATTGATGCATTAAATAAGCAGTTCTTTGGAACCTTTGGATGTATTCATTACAGTCCTTAGTATTTGCCTCTCTAGAAGGATGTCCAACAATAGCTAAAAATAAATTTAACTGAATAGGGTGAAAGAGTAAGGAAGTAAACAAATACACAAGAGTTCCATGGAACAGAGCAGGAACAAAAGATGCTTACTTACATCTGAGCTACATTTTCTCTTCACTACATCAGAATAACATGTCTGCAATTTAATTTTGGTTTACAATCCTCACAATCCAGTTTGGCTTTTAGGCTGTGTTACCCTGAAAAATCTGTGATCTCTTCAGCTTGTGCTGAATCCAGTGTCATTCCCTGGTGACACAGGCTGGAGAAGGGGAAGAAGCAGGATTGGGCTCAGGGCTAAACAAACGAACCCATAATAGGATGTGTAGTATTAACTTGTTTACTACAGAGAAATCAAAATAATGGAAAAGAATTTTAATTTAATGTAAGCTGATGTCTTTGCTCCAGGGCTCCAAGATCAGAGATAAGACCAGGAAACTTTACATAGTTGTGTTATTCAAAGTGCATTCTTTTAGACACTTTGGGGCATGGTTTTTTTCTTCTCCTGGTCTCTATGTTGCTCCCAATCAATCCTGACTGCCATTTGACCTTAAAAGTCAAAGTATCCCAGGACCTTGTCCCTGGCCTTCTTCTCTTCTTTAGATAAATTCTAAAGATCTCTTGGTGATCTTTTAATTACCATCCTTATACTGAAGGTTCCCCAGGTTCTGTATTTGGCCTGAATCTTTCTCCTGAACTTGAAATCCTTATCTAATTGTCTGCCTAGACCTGACATACTCAAACTTGAATTCTAGATTTTTCTCAACCAAATCTGTTGCTTAGTTTTCCCTTTCCCATAGTTTTCCCTTCAAATAAATAGTGACATCTAGTTGTTCAGGTAAAAAAATTAGGCATCACCCCTGATGTCACTCTTCATTTCACATCTCACATCAGCAAAACTGTTGGTTCTAGACTTTTAAAACTTATTTCAAACCTGACAACCTCTCTCCATTTCTATTGTCACCCCTTTCATCCAAGCCACCATCATCTGTAGCCTGGACTCTTCTGCTTTATCCTCCTACCCCTTGTGTCTACTCTCATTTCCATTTACTTATATTCATTCACCCATGGCCATAAAGAGCCATTTAAAATGTAATTATACTACTACCCTCTGATGATTTCCTATTACACTCATGAATTCAAAAACGTTACTGTGACCCAAAAAGGCCTTATGTTATCTGACTCCAGACTAACTAGTATTTATCTTTACTCTGTATTCTCCAGCTGCTCTGCTGCTTATTGCTGGAGGGACTCTACCTCAGAGTCTTTGCACTTGCTGTTCCTTCTGCCCAGAATGATTTTCATCCAAATGTCCACATGGTTCGCTCTTTTACTTCATGTAGTCAGGTTGTCATGTACAGGTTGTCAGAGAATATTGCAATTCTGCTCAAGGTAGCACCCCTCCCCTTCTTTATTTTTCTTTATATCTTTGTTTATTGCCTACATTTACCAGAATATAAGATCTGTGTGGCAAGCGACATGGTCTGGTTTGTTTTCTTTTATATATCCAGAGTCTAAAATGTTCTGGCATAAGTTAACAGACATTGAGTAAATATCTAGGAAATGAATGAATAAGGCATCATTAATGTTCTAGGGGTTCCATTTGCTTTAGAGCAGCATTCTTTCTTGGGATAGGTAAAGGGAATATATCCATAGTAAAATCCATTGTAGTTCTCAGCCGGTTGCCAGACCTGGCTTTTAGCAGCTAATCTGTGCTAGATCAGAAGCCAAATCCTTGTGATTATGAAAACATATCATGTGTTTTGCTAAGGAATGCCTAGACTTGGGCTGCTTTTCTACTTAAACACGTAGAGTAACATAAAGCTTCAGGACTCACTTCAGGTTCTGCTTAATGGACGTAAGTCTGCTGCCCTGCTGCCTTCAGCTAGATTCATTATTTTTGGAGCCAAGCTCAGCTGGATGTGGGTTAGAGGTTTCAGAGCTTAGGTGAATTTCCTAGCATTCAAGTTGTTGGCATTTATTCCTTTGTATAAATCATTTTTCTCTTATAATAAAAGTCACACAGACTAAATTAATGAGGAAACAATGGAAAAAGACAATAGTAGAAAAAAACCCAGAAAAGTAATTATTCAAATTTCTACTCCTCAGAAATAAACATTCTTAACATTTTAATGTATTTATTATCAGTTGTATGTGTGTGTTTACAGAATTGGGGTAAGCTGACAATATTTATTAGGCACTGTTTGTGTTCAGAATCCCCTTTATTCCTGTCCTAAATATCAATATAAATAATAAAGGGATATGATTTTTGGTCCTCATTATGAACTATTCCTCAAAAGACATCCTTTTGCATGATATTAAACTTAATTCTTTCCTTGTTATTATTACCCTGTGCTTGAATGTGCGTATTTGTCCATTTTGTCATACCTATATAGTTTCTCTAAGAGAAGAGAAGCCTGCTCTGACACACAAGAGCAATATCGGAAAACAGAATTCAATCAATGAGAGCAAGAAAGTTAAATTTTGTGAAAGTATCCCTGACTTGAAGACGAGTGCAGTACTACTGTCGTGTCAAGCTTGGTGTATATGGGGAAGAGTACTGCTAAGACTGTTAGTGACAGAATCTAAATCCAGGGACCAGGTCGTCGTCGTCGGCAGCCGTCCGTCTCGAGAGACGATGGTGTAGCTTCTTAAGAGTCTATCTGCACCGCCGAGAATGGCTGTGCAGTCCGACTCGGGAGTGACATGGTATCTGTCTCCTCCCGTGTTGAATCGACATCATGCGATGACGCTGAAGCTACAGAGCCTGGGCAGGGTAATATGGAGGGTCTGCTGTTGCCCATGCAGCAGACACCCCCTCTCTTCGCAGCTGAAGGGTCCAAGGGAAAGACGGAGTCAATACAGCTGGGGTTCAGGTGCGCCGCAGGAGTTGCCAGTGTTGACTACAACGTCAAACCGCCTTAGGGACTCCGGCTCCGGATTTTCTGTCGGGGTTTACTCCCTTAGCCTTTCCCCTGAAGAGGTATGCCGCAAGGCAGCGGAGGTTTTTTGGAGTCAGAGTTTTCCTTCTCTGATGTACCCTGACTGGAAGATCGAACCAGCGACACTTAGCTTGCAGGCTGACGCTCAATCCACTGAGCTAAACCAGCCAGGGCCGAGGGACCAGGTGGCAGGTCGCTAATAGGACCACACTTCCAGGTTTAAGGCAAGATCTGACAAGAAAGAATGTTAAGTCCAGCCAGAGAGAATGCAGGAAAAAAGCATAGGGGTAATGGAGATGTGGAGACTTTTTATGAGTAGTTTAACTAGTTCTACCAAATGGATCTTTCTCCCTGGGTTTGTTTGATTAATTAATATATGGTCATTGTAGGAACACCAGAAAGTACAGATATATGCTGTTCACTTACCTTGAAGATTATCTTTTGGTGCTTTCTTTTTGGTTTTTGGTGGGGGCGTTGGTGGGAAAACTGCACCAGATGTTAGACCTTGGTTCAGCAACCTTGGTATATGAGTTCAGGCTAAGAAAGAATTCAGAGTCAAGACTCAAATACAAGGGAAAGTTTACGTAGAAAGTCACAGAGGTAGAAGTGAGCCATGGAAGAAGTGAGCCATCTGAGCTTCATGGGCTCAGGAAACAATTTCAGAGGCAAAAGAAGGGCCCTTGATGCTTAGGAAAAAGAAAGGCAAGGTTAGACATACCTGGGGCAAGGAGAGGGTGAAGGGCTCCTGTGTGCTTCAGAAAGCATGCCCTGGGGAAAGAAGGAGGTAGGGAAAGGCACTGGTGTGCTGTAGAGGGAGAGCTGCACTGGGTCCTCCATCCTAAGGGTTTTTATCCCCTTTCTGAAGGTGGGGATCTTAGAGGAGGTCCCAGGTTAGGATCTGAATAGAATATTCATCAGCTTTTTCAGGTGTGTCCTTTCAGGGTTGTAGTTTCTACTGATTGGTGACCACTAGGGAAGGAAGTCGTTAGTCATTGCATCTGGTCCTGATATCATCCATGACATTGCCCGCTCTGGTTTTACTGCTTTTTGGGGCTGGAGCTGAAACACAACTGAGGCCTAGATGTTATCTATAGTTTGACCAAAACTCTTGTCTCTGTGCTCTACAGAGCTGAGATTATCTGATGCTGGTCAGAATCTCATTGTCTTGAGGGCTTAATTCTTAAGGGAGTGGTTGTGCAGAGGTTTGTATGGGAGTCCTTTGAGGCTCTTTTCTGGCTCCCTTGTTTCTCTTCTAAGGGGATCTACCATAGGACTAGTGACAGGCTAGGGGAAGAAGGGTCAAGGGAGGGTCTGAACAACATGACCAGCAATGTGAAAGGTCAGGGGATCTAAACTCCAGGACCAGAGATATACCAGAGGAGGAAAGGTCACCCTGGGGGTGAGGCCCCACCCTACAATTGTCCATTGCTAGGCACCTGGGGCTTTCTGCCCTGTGACCTTCTTTACCTGTCCTATCTTCTCCTACTCTGCTGCTGCCTGTCTAACTGCCTAGTACATGGGCATTAGGGGAAGAGATAGCATTGGAAACTGGAGGAAATACAAACAAGAGAAATAGGGAAGATATAACATTTCAGTAGAGTCCATTTAAGAAGAAATTAGTCTGTCATCTTTAGAAATATAGTAACCTGCCCATCACTGTTACTTGACTTGGTATATATTACTTTTGTGATTTGAAACATCTATTTTTTAAATTACTTATATTCTTAAACTGGTATTAACAAGCTGGAAATAGACCAGGATTTAAGTATGACTTATTTCCTATAATCCCAGAAAAATTCACTGAGACTTGGTAGAATGCAGTCTATTACTTGAAGGGGCCTCTCTAAAATACCAAAGTCTTTGTCTCAAAGGAAAACACTAAGCTCTGGTTGCACCTTCTAAGGGACACCACTTTGCTTTTTTTGTTGTACTTCTAATGCACAATGTGCAGCGAGTGAGTTATTGCTTATCAGGAAAGTTCTGATCGTCACCGTGAAATGTTGTTTTCCAGATGTTTAAGTCATTAAGAGTGATGTCAGCACAGCAAGCAGGCCTTCCATTTTGAGCATCAGTGCCATCAGCAGGGGTTGACAGCCTACTGGTTCTGGCCTGATTAATAGCTCCAAATACAAGTGAGCCATATCCAGGAGGTGGCAAAGAAATCTCCGAACTAGGCCAAGTTCTGCCTTTGTTTTCATTCTCTGTGCTGCTTGTGGGGAGCAGAAGTTAACTCTGCTGGGGTGGGGTGAATAGGGAAGTCAGGGCGAAAAACTGCTAGCCTGTGCCTTATAATTGTCAAATAAGACTTGATCATCTTATATCTGTATGGGATATTTGTAAAGTAGTTTTATGAACCTGATCTGATATGAAACCTCTGAGCCCCAGGTAGTAGGGTGGTAGGTTGTGTGCAGATGAAGGATGTAAGACAGCCTTTTCCTTATTCTGTTTTCTCACCGATGTCTGGTTGGCTAGAACTAGAATGAAGTTTTGCTTCTTAAATCAATGGTTTTGCTTGTTTGTTTTTTTCTGATACCCTTAAACTAGGAGTACATAATATTTTTCTATGGAAAATGCATGTTAAAATCTATTCCTTCCCTAAAATGCTTATCAGGGGGGAAAAATGAACAAAATGCAACAGGAAGATTAGGAAGAAGAGATGGGATTAATTTCCCTGCTCCTTCCCTTTCTTCCTTCTTTTTTTTTCATTAATATTGATTTGTGTTTAGTCTTCCTAGATGTAAAGCACACTTAATGACTTAATGGCTCTGGCCTCTTGTTAGATTTGTAATACTAATTGTTGTTTTTTTTTTTTTTTAATGCTCATTAAATTTCCAGTTGCAGTGAATTTTGTCTAGAGCATAAGACAACTACCTGTTTGTGATTTTTTTCCCACACCAATTAACAGTACTGTCCAGTAGGTGGACTCCTTTACGTACGCATAGGGGTTTTCTTTTTTCTTCAATCAAAGTGTTCCAAAAACCTGTGAAAAGGCATTTCCTCATATTGAACTTTTGGTTTCACCTATTTATTTTCTGAAAGGCTGAAAATATATTCTGGGATACTGCCTATTTCTGTTTGAGAAGTAAATTTAGTTACATTTTTCTTTTGTTTTATTTTTGTTTTAGTTTTATATCTTGACGTTTTAATTTATAAATCAGCGCTCCTTTGCAGTAACTAAACTTATCATCTGCATTGAATCCTTTTAAAGTAAACCACATTTCTGAGCTTGTACTTGTGACAATATACAAATATGTGAATAATTATGAATATAATTGTATATTGAACCCCCAAGGACTAATAATTATATTTGTTATGAAAAGTAATCTTTTCATAGTCTCCATGGGGTTTATTCGTAGTTTTGGAGTGAATATTTTTTATAAAGCATTTTTTAACAAATAATGTGACACATCTCTCATTTTAAGGCAGTCATTTTTAAGCTGGTCCCTGCAACTGACAGTAGTTATATCCCTAAGTTCACCTGAAGTTGGTTTTGGCAGTTTCTCTGTGACCCCTGGGACAATTGTTGATTCCCATTAGAGAATGAATCAGTCTTCTTTTGTCCCTGAATCCTTACCTTTCACTCCAGTTCTTTGAAAATCTCATTTCACCATGGCTTATAGACACTGAGATGTCTGAATGGTGAAGTTTCCATTAGTTGATTCAATATATTTATTCCAACATGAGAAAGAAATCTTTTGACTTGGAAGCCCAACTTTGAAAAAGCCTCATTTAGGTAACTTTTGTGTGCTGTTTTTCTGCGACCAGGCCAGTGATGATAACATGTGACCCGAAACCAAATTTCTCTAACAATTTATTGCCTTCTCACATACTGCATGGTCCACCTACAGTGGAAGATTTCAACACTGAGTAAGGGAAAGTGGCCGGGGACAACCTCTTTCCTGTATTATCAAGCCCAATTTTGCAGTTTTTATTCTAGACTGTAAATTTGTTGAAGGAAAAAGTAGTATCTTATTCATCTTTATATTTATCCTAGTATCTGATATTCAACATGAGACAGAGCTAAACTGAATGTATTTACTTCAAAAATTGAGATAATTAGAATTTTCTGTCAAGCAAAATAATTAAAGGTGTCATTATGTCATTATAGAACAGAAAATTAAAAAAAATAAGCATGAATATTTAGGATAAGCAGATATGGTTTTGAATCATGGCTCTTTTTATTACCTGTCTGACCTTGGGCCAGTTACTCAAGCTCTGCAGCTTCAGAATTCTCAATTTTTGAGATGGAAATAGCAATACATGGAAACAATCGAGGACAAGATATTATATCATTTACCTAATATTAAATTATAAAAAATGAAGACTCAAACTCAGCTCTTCTATTTTTACTGTGTAACACTGAAATTGTCATTATATACTTTAGGTACTTATAAAGTAAAGGCAGGGATAAGAAAACTCTCCATACTAGTTGTGATAATCCTGTTCCAGGATGATGTAGAGAAAGGAAAAAAGATAGTGCTGGAAAGTTCATCCTGAAAGCAGATTTAAATGTTTTAATGTTTGTGACCCTTCCAAATCCATCTGCTGAAATCCTAATGCCCGATGTGAAGGTATTTGGAGGTGGGGCCTGTATGGATAAGATTAGTCCTTTTATAAAAGAGACTCCACAGAGCTCTCTAGCCCCTTCCACAATGTAGGGATACAGTAAGTTTGCAACCCAGAAGACATCCCTCACCCAGTTATGTTGCCACCTTGATTTTGGACTACCAGACTCCAGAACTGGGAGAAAAATGTTTGTTGTTTCCAGGCCACCCAGATAATGCTGTTCTGTTGTAACAGCTCAAATGGACTAAGGTAGACACAGAAAATAATTTTAAAAATTGAAAGCAGTGTAATTAGTTTTTTAATACTATATCTTTTGGTAAATAAGAAGTAATTTTAAAGATTTCAGTTCAAACATAGTATAGAAAGATAAGGGATTTTGAAAGGACTAAATCAGAGAGATTATTTTTAAATTAAACGACCTTGATATATACCAAAATTAAATCTATGAAGCAATTTTAAGTAAGTATAAAGAAAATGACTGGAATTGATAAAGCAGTTTAAAGCAATTAATAATGTTCATCAAGTGGTTAAACATCTTTTTCTAGAATTAAGAAAATCCAGATGTGATGTTCATTTAATTATACTCAGGATTGGTACTGGCCTTACCTAGGATTCAATCTTGAGTATGAAAATATAATGCACACTGATTTTCTTTTAGTCAAAAGTTTAAGGTAGAAATTTTATTTTCTACTGCTTATCAAAAATAAGAGGAACGTTACCATATTTTATATAAAATTATAAATTTCAAATTAAGTTACCCAAGAGCCCATTTAATCAATATCCTCTTCATTACATGTCTTTTCCCCATTGCAAAATTCATCACAGTTAATGAGGAATGGTACATGTATGCAGTGGTAATGATGGTTGAAGACAGAAGTAGTGTTAACACCCATGGCTATGGTGCTGTTTTTAAGAAAATGACCAGGGTTTACTATATAATTCTTATCCTACTCTGTAGGCTACTATATCAAATGGCATTCAAAGGATTGCTTTCTTTTAGGATCTACCTAATATCTTTTGGGCCTTTACAAATCTGCATGCTACATTGCAAAAAGCTAAGCTTACAAGATATTTTGTTCAAACTGTACTGTAGAAACAGAGGAAGTAGTAGCCTCAGGCACTTTGTCAGGAGTTGTCTTGAGATATTATTGTAAAAATTTCCTAATTAAAAGTTCAATTATAGCCCAGGTTCAGTTGGACCCATTAAAATGGTTTATGCTTTAGGGTAATTTATCAGATTTACATATCCATTGGCAGAGTTTATGGGGTCATGTAGATGACATACAGGTGGAGGTGAGTAAAGAAATCGGTCTTTGTCATCTCTCAGTCTCTTACCTTCTAGATGTGGCAATAGTAGTGGTGAAGATAAGTCAGGCAAACTGGAAATCTTTCTTTCCCTCCCTCCCTTCCTTTCTCCCTCTCTCCTACCCTCCTTCCCTTCTCTTGCTCCCTCCCTTCCTTCCTTCCTTCCTTTTTAATTTATTTTCCTCGCCCAAGGACATTTTTTCATTGGGTGAAAGGAGAGCAGAAGGGAGTCATAGAAACATCAATGCAAGAGAGAAGCATTGATTGGTTGCCTCCTACTTGAGCACGGACCAGAGATCCTAAGTGTTGGCCCCAGGGGTTGCACGCTCTTGCGCCTGAACAGGGGATTGAACCCGCAACTCGGTATGTGCCCCGACTGGCAATCAAACCTGCGACCTTTCAGTTATCAGAAGTTATCCAACCAACTGAGGCACACTAGTCAGGGCTGCTTCATTCTTTCTTTTAAAGAGATTTGGGATAAGATCTCTTATCGCTTTGGGATAAGATCACTTACCCCAAATGTCATACGAAGTTTAGAAATAAGAGAGCTTTAGTTATCAAAGAGATCTTTTTGTATCTAAAATCTTGGAACTTTCAGTAAAATTTTTTTGCCTAGCTTTCAATCAGTTGTACCAGCCATTTCTTCGAAACTTCTCTTGATCAATAGTGCTCTTAATAAGAAAAGGGAAACTTTCTATACAGTAGGAGTGGAATGTCTGTTAAAAGATGTGTCTTGTTGCTGGCACAAATTTTTGAAATACTCCATCTTTTCTAATATTTCTTTTAAAATCAAAGATATGTATCTTTATGGTGGAAGAGAATATAAGAGGACCTAAATGGTAATTAAAAAAGTACAATAAAAATAAACTTTAAAAAACCACATACTGTGTTTAGAATAAAAATCTTGGATGGAAATAGAATGGAATGTTAAAGGTTAACAGTAAAAAAATGTGTATTTTTATGGTAGTATTTTATTTATTTTTTTAAAAAGTTATGACTTCTGGTTAGTAAGGACTCAAACTATCTATTGTTAATAATTTTCTTATAGAATCCCAAACTTAAAGAAAAATTGAAAGCCCAGTACAAATAATGTTTTTTGCCCCTGAACCATTTGTAAGTTACTGATTTGATTTCCTACTACCCCTGGATACTTTAGTGTTTAAACCCTATAAACAAGCCCATTCTCTCACATAATCACAACACCACCATCAAAACCAAAAAAAAATCAACTTTGATACATCCTAGGAAGTCTCAAATTCTATTCAAGTTTTGTCATTTTTCCCAAATGCATTCTTTATAGGAAAGGATCCAGTTCAGAATCACGTATCACATATTTGTTATTGTTTTTTTTTTTCCTTTTTAGATCTTTAGTCTGAAACATTTCCACAATTTTTTTTTCACTTTTATGAACTTGAACTTGAAGCTTGCTGGGTAATTAATTTGTACAGTGTTCCCTCAATATGAATTCATATGATGTTTTCTCACGACTACTTTCAGATTAACCATCTTTGTCAGGAAACCACAGAAAGAATGTTTTCCTGTTTTCATTGCATTTTGTCAAGTAGTACTTGATTCCAATTTATTTTATTACTAATGATTTTCACTTTGACTACTTGATTAAGGTGGTGTCTACTAGATTTCTTCACTGCAAAGTAACGCTTTTCCCTGTTGGAAGTAGTAAATATTTTGTGGGAGAGTAGTTCGGGACTATGTAAATATCCCATTCCTCAGAAATCTGTTGCTTATCTTGTTAATTTTTATCTATATAAGCTAAAGACTTTCTATTCCCAATTTGGCAGCAGTACCCCACTGAAGCTGGCTTCTCTGTTCTTTGGATATGTCTCATTACTTGAGTAATCCTTGCATTGTACTATCCTTTAAAAATTTCCCCCAGCTTTATTTGAAGTATGACTGAAAAATAAAAAAAATTGTGTGTATTTAAATTGTATGATGTGACGATTTGTTATACGTGTATATTATGAAGTGGTTAGCACAGTTAAGCTAATGAGCATATCCATGCATCACAGTTAACATCCCCTCCCCTTTTTTTGTGGTGAAACTTAAGATCTATTCTCTTAGCAAATTTCAAGTATAAAATTTATTATTAACTGTTGTCACCATTTTATACAATAGATCCCCAGAACTTACGTTAAAACTGAAAGTCTCTATTCTTTGACCAGCATCTCCTCGTTTTTCCCTACCACCCCAGGTCCTGGTAACCATTCTTCTACTCTGTTTCTATGGATTTGACATTTTTTTAGATTTCACATATAACTGAGATCATGTACAATAATATTTCTCTTTCTGTGTGTGGTTTTTTCACTTAGGAAAATGTCCTCCAGGTTTATCTCTGTTGTCTCAAATGACAGGATTTTCTTCTTCATTTTTATGAATGAATAATATTCCATTGTGTATATATATACAGATATTTGTGTATGTATATTTGTATATTATATATAATACACTCCATAATAGATGTTTTGTTTATATATATTTATATGTTGAAGGTATATAGACATATATGAATGGATAAAGAAAAATATATGTACATATATATGAAATTTTCTTTATTCATTGGTGAACATTTAGGTTGTTTTGTGCTTCTATGACTTCACTATTGTAAATAATGCTGCTGTGAACATAGGGGTGCAGGTATCTCTTTGAGAGACTGATTTTTTTGGATATGTACCCAGAATTGGAATCGATGGTAGTTCTGTTTTTAACATTTTGAGAAATCTCCATACTGTTTTTCTTAGTGGTTGTGCCAAACTGCATTACCACCAGCAGTGTACAAGAGTACAAGAGTTCCCTTTCCTTAACATCTTACCAACACTTATCTTTTGACTTTTTGGTAATAGCTATCCTAACAGCTGTGTGGTTTCAGTTTACAGTTCCATGATGGTTAGTGGTGCTCAGTATCCTTTCATGTGCCCTTTGATATTTGTATATCTCTTTGGAAAGATGTTTACTCAGGTCCATTTTTCAGTTTTTATGTATTTTATTAAAAATATTTTATTGTTGTTATATTACAATTGTCCCAATTTTTCTCCCTTTGCCTTCATCCGCCCAGCCCATCCCCCGTTCCCACAGCCAATACTCACACTGTTGTCCATGCCCATAGGTCATTCTTACATGTTTTTGACTAGTCCCTTCCCCTTGTTCCCACCATTATCACCCTCCCCCCTCCCCTCTGGTCACTGTCATTGTGTTCCTTTGTTGCATGTCTCTGGTTCTGCTGTACTTGTTAGTTTGTTTTTGTTCATTAGATTCCTCTTATGGGTGAGATCATATGGTATTTGTCTTTCACTGTGGCTTATTTCACCTAGCATAATGTTCTCCAGTTCCATCCATGCTGTCACAAAAGGCAAAAATTCCTTCTTTCTTCCTGCCGCATAGTATTCCATGGTGTAAATGTACCACAGTTTTGTGATCCACTCTTTTACTGATGGGCACTAGGCTGTTTCCAGCACTTGGGTATTATAAATAATGATGCTATGAACATTGGGGTGCTTAGGTTCTTTTTATTAGGTGTTTCAGGATTCTCAGGGTATAATATTATCAGTGGGACTGCTGTATCAAAAGGCAGTTCCATTTTTAGTTTTTGAGGAAATTCCACACTATTTTCCATAGTGGCTGCACCAGTCTGCATTCCCACCAACAGTGCACTAGGGTTTCCTTTTCTCCACATCCTCACCAGCACTTGTTGGTTGTTGATTTGTTAATGATGGCCATTCTGACCATGTGAGATGGTATCTCATTGGGGTTTTAATTTGCATTTCTCTGATGGCTAGAGATGTTGAGCATCCTATCATCTGTCTATGGGCTCTCCCTATGTCCTTCTTGGAGAAGTGTCTATTCAGGTCCTTTGTCCATTTTTTAACTGGATTGTTGTCTTCCTCCTGTTGAGCTGTATGAGGTCTTTATATATTTTGGAGATCAAACACTTTTTCAAGGTATCGTTGGTAAAAATGTTTTCCCATATGGTTAGATCCCTTTTCAATTTGATGATGTTTTATTTAGCCGTAAGCCCTGGCTGGTTTGGCTCAGTGGATTGAGCATCGGCCTGCGAGCTAAGTGTCGCTGGTTTGATCTTCCAGTCAGGGCACATCAGAGAAGGAAAACTCTGACTCCAAAAAACCTCCGCTGCCTTGCGGCATACCTCTTCAGGGGAAAGGCTAAGGGAGTAAACCCCGACAGAAAATCCGGAGCCGGAGTCCCTAAGGCGGTTTGACGTTGTAGTCAACACCGGCAACTCTTGCGGTGCACCTGAAGCCAAGCTGTATTGACTCCGCCTTTCCCTTGGATCCTTCAGCTGCGAAGAGAGGGGGTGTCTGCTGCATGGGCAACAGCAGACCCTCTATATCACCCTGCCCAGGCTCTGTAGCTTCAGCTTCACTGGAGAGGACACTCCAGCGTCATCGCAAGATGTCGATTCAACACGGGATGAGACAGATACCGTGTCACTCCCGAGTCGGACTGCACAGCCATTCTCGGCGGTGCAGATAGACTCTTAAGAAGCTACACCATCGTCTCTCGAGACGGACGGCTGCCGACGACGATTTAGTCGTGCAGAAGCTTTTTACTTTAATGTAGTGCCCTGTATTTATTTTTTACTTTTATCTCCCTTGCCCTAGGAGATTTTTTGGCAAAAATATTGCTACATGAAATTTTACTGCCTGTGTTTTCCTCTAAATTTTTCTGGTGTCATGACTTATATTTAAGTATTTTCTCCATCTTGAGTTTATTCTGGTGTATGGTGTAAGTTGGTAGTCTAGTTTTATCTTTTTTTTCATGATACCTGTCCAGATCTCCCAACACCATTTGTTGAAGAAGCTATTTTTACTCTATTTTAAGCTCCTTCCCCCTTTGTTAAATATTAATTAACCAGAGAGGCATGGGTTCATTTCTAGGCTCTATTCTGTTCCATTGACCTATGTGTCTGTTCTTGTTTCAGTACCAGACTGTTTTGATTACAGTGGCCTTGTAGTTAGTGATATCAGGCACTGTACACCCTCCTACTTTGTTCTTTATCCTCAATATTGCTGTGGCTATTCAGGGCTGTTTCTGGTTCCATATAAATTTTTGGAATATTTGTTTTAGATCTGTGAAATATGTCATTGGTATTGTGATAGGGGTTGTGTTGAATCTATAAATTGCTTTGGGGAATATGGACATTTTAATGATGTTAATTTTTCCAATCCATGAACATGGTATATGCTTCCATTTATTTTTATTTTCCTTAATTTCTTTCTTCAGTGTTCTATAGTTCTCTGAGTATAGGTCTTTTACCTCATTCCTGGCTACTTTATTTTTCTTGTTGTTATAGTAATGGGATTTCCCCCCTCATTTCTTTTTCTGATATTTCATTGTTGTTATACAGAAATGCCTTCGATTTGTGAATATTGACTTTGTATCTCACTATTTTGCCAAATTCACTTATTAGATAGAGTAGTTTTTTGGTGGAGACTATAGGGTTTTTTATGTACACTATCATGTCATCTACAAATAATGACGGTTTTACTCTCTCCTTTGAGAGGTTCCCTGTCCCACAGTTACCTTGGCATGGATGAAAGAACTGACTCAGAAATGAATTGTCTGAGGAGAGAGAAGGGTGAGTGTCTCTCATAGGAGATCACCAATCACTCTTTTTCAGTCAGGGTTTGTATTGAGTTTGCTAGATGCAGAAATGCACAGGGTTAGCATGCAGATCTCCACCAAACGGTTGGGAGTAACAACAAAGGGAAACACACATCAGCACAGGGAGATCGGTAGCAAGACTGTGAGGGCCATGGCATATCATAGAACTCCAGAAGCCTTTTTCCTTAAACATTTTGTTTTCACATTCTACTGATAAGATTTTGGGGTTACACAGAGCAAGCAGGCTTCATTAGCTTCAAAGAGTACATTGCATTTCTGTTTTACTTCTAAAACCCCCTGGAGTTTGGGACTGGCAGCATGGTATGTGGGGCACATTTGCCAGCTGGTTAAGGCTTATAAGCGCATATTCTGGTCCTGGCTCCCCACAGCGGCCATAGCCCTCTGTACCATGCATACCGGTCTCCCACACTCCTTTCCAATTTGGATGCCTTTTATTTTAATTTTAATTTTTTGTTCAAGCTGTGGCTGGAACTTCCAATACTATGTTGAATAAAGGTGATGTAAGTGTACGCCCTTTCCTTCCCTAACCTTAGGGGGAAAGCTTTTACATTTTTGCCCATTGAGCATGATGTTGGCTGTAGGTTTCTCATATGTGGCCTTTATTGTACTGAGGTATGCTCCCTTTATTCCTACTTTGCGGAGTATTTTTATCATAAATGGTTGCTGTATTTTATCAAATGCTTTTTCGGCATCTGTTAATACGATCATGTGATTTTTGTCTTTCATTTTGTTTATGTTTTCTGATTTATGAATATTGTACCATTCTTGCATCCCTGGGATGAATTCCACTTGATCATGGTGACTGATCTTTTTAATATGTTGCTGGATCCACTTTGTCAATATTTTGTTGAGGATTTTAGCATCTATGTTCATCAGAGATATTGGATTGTCGTTTTATTTTTTTGTTGTGTCTTTACCTGGTTTTGGAATTAGGATAATACTGGCCTTGTAAAAAGTGTTTGGGAGTGTTCCCTCTTCTTGCATTTTTTTTTTTTTTTTTTTGGAATAGTTTAAGAAGGATAAGAGTTAGTTCTTCTTTAAATGTTTGGTAAAATTAGCCTGTGAAGCCATCCAATCCCAGGCTTTTGTGTGCCTGGACTTTTTTGATTACTGCTTCAATTTTACTAGTTGTTACCAGTCTCTATAGGGTTTCTGCTCCTTCTTGATTCAGTTTCAGAAGCTTGTATGTTTCTAGGAATTTGTCCATTTGACTGAGGTTTTCCAATGTCATGACATACGATTGTTTGTAGTAATTTCGTACAATCCTTTGTATTTCCACTGTATCAGTTTAACTTCGCTTTCATTTCTGACACTACTTATTTGGGTTCTCTCTCCTTTTTTTCTTGATGAGTCTGGTTAAAGGCTTATCACTTCTGTTTATCTTGTCAAAGAATCAATTCCTGGATTTATTAGTCCTTTGAATTGTTTTTTTAGTCTCTGCGTCATTTAATTCTGCTTTGATCTTGATTTTCCCTTCCTTCTCCTTGCTCTGGGGTTTGTTTGTTGTTGTTTCTCTAGATCTTATAGATGTAGGGTTAGGTTCTGTATTTGAGATTTTTCTATCTTTTTTAGGTAGGCCTGTATTGCTATGAACTTCCCTCTCAGGACTGCCATTGCTGTGTCCCATAGGTTTTGGGATGTTGTGTGTTCATTTTCACTGTTTCCAGAGACCTTTTGACTTCTTCTCTGATTTCATTGTTAACCCCTCCAGTATTTAATAGGATGTTATTTAGTCTCCGCATATTTGAATGTTTTTGATTTTTTTCCTTGAGGTTGGTTTCAAGCCATTGGGATCCAAGAAGATGTTTGATATGATTTCAATTTCCTTGAATTTGTTGAGGCTTGTTTGTGACCTACCATGTGGTCTGTCTTTGAAAATGTTCTATGTGCATTTGAAAAGAATGTATATTTTGCTTCTTGGGAGTGAAAGGTTCTGTATATGTCAATTGAGTCCATTTGATCTAGAGTGTTGTTTAATGTCACAATATCCTTGTTAATTCTTTTCTTGCAGGATCTATCCATTGTTGACAACAGGGTGTTAAAATGCCCTGTGATGAGTATGTTGCTGTTGATATCTTTCTTGAAGTCCTTCAAGATTTTCCTTAGTATATTTAGGTGCGCCTATGTTGGGTGCATATATGTTTACTAGGGTTATATCTTCTTGATGGATTACTCTCTTAAGTATTATTCAGTGCCCTTCTTTGTGTCTTTTTATGGCCTTTGTTTTGAAATCTATTTTGTCTGATATAAGTATTGCTACCTCAGCTTTTTTTTTTTTTCATGTCTGTTTGCTTGCAATATTTTTTTCCATCCCTTCATTTTCAGTCTTTGTAGATCTTCTGTTTCAAGGTGGGTCTCTTGTAGATGGCATAAACACAGATCATGTTTTCTTATCCATTCAGCTACCCTATGTCTTTTGATTGGAGTGTTAATCCATTTACATTTAAGGTTATTATTGGCAGGTACTTATTCATTGCCATTTTCCCCCTTTTTACTTATATTCTTCTCTTTCTTCTCTCTGTTTCTTCATCTTCTTAAAGCAGTCCCTTTAACATCTCATATATTGTTGGTTTGATGGAGATATATATTTTGTTTACCCTTTTTTTGGGTCTGGGAAACTCCTTATTTTGCCTTCCATTTTAAACGAGAGCCTTGTTGGATAGAGTAGCCTTGGTTGCACCCGCAAAAATAACCCCTACCTACAGCCACACTATCAACAGCAAAAGAGCATGTATTAATAAAAGTGTTAAGAGATTGAGACTGTTATAAGAAAGGAAAGATAAATATGAGATGACTAACTGAAAGAAAAATGATTTTGAGAGGGTCGAGGGAAGAGAAATAATAAGAGTAAGGAAAAGAAACAAGGCAAAGAAAGAAAGAAAAGAAAATTTACATTGTAAATAAGAAAGGGAAGGAAGAAGACAGAATAAAGTAAGAAATTGGAAGAGTATAGTATTAGGTTTAAACAAAATATTCTTAAAATGTAGTGAAAAAATAGGAACCAAACTGAAGAAAAAGATCCACCACAGTGATAGCAACAATAAATGAGCAAAAATTAATATAGGTGGGATGGGAATAAGAAGAGGAAAGAAAAATGATTTTGAGAGGATAGAGAGAGAAGAAATACTAGGAGTGAGGAATAAAACCAGTCTAAGACAGGGAAAAATTAAAATTTAAAATGAAATAAAGAAAAAGTAGGAGGAAGGCAAAATGGAGTTGGAAAGGGGAACAGTAAAATTTGAGATTTGAAATATAAAAATAATGAAGAACTAGAAATACATTTGAAGAAATACAACAATAACCACCATATCCACAACCAATGAGCAAAGACTGATAAAGACAGAGGGAGAATAAGGGTATTTTAAGGATGGGAAAAAGAGTGTTAGATGACTAATGACATGAAAAATGGTTTTGAAAGCTGGAATGGGGAGAAATAGTAATGGTGTGGAATAGAAACAAGTCAAAGCAAGAGAAAAAATAAAATTTAAAACAAAAATAAGAAGGAGGATGAAGGTAAAATGGATTGAGAGGGGAAGAGCAAAATATGAAGTTTGAAATAAACAAATATAAAAACTAGTGAAATAACAGGCACATACTTGAAGGAAAAGAAATGAATGTTAAAAAGCTCTGTAGGAAAGGAAATAATGCAAGTCATGAAGAATACCACAATGCCATTTGTCTCAGTAGAATCCAGTGTTTACCACTGTTTTCCCTTTCTGGGTCTGCTCCCCGGTCATGTCAGATGATGTCCTAGTCTGGCCCTAGGCAGCCTGTTTGAGACTACAAGCGATCTGCAATCTGTGGCTGACTCCTTCAGGCTTGATGGTCCCCAATGTTTGGCCCTGCTGGCTTTCCATCAGCCCAGGGCCAAGGAATGGTTCATTTAATGACCCAAGAGGACTGCCAATACTTCTCCACCTGCTTATGGAGGGGGCCTGTGGTGCGATCGGGAGGGTGGGTATCCTGTGTCACCTCTGGGGAGCACTGTTCAGTCTTCTGGGAAGATGGTGGGTGTATTTCTCCACTCCTTGCCACACGTCTTAGTCTGTCCCAGATTCTTTCCAATAATGTGTGGTTTCTGGTGAAATAGCAGTGCGTTTCCTGTGAGGGGCCAATGTGTGTAAAAGGGATAGCTCTTTCCTGCTTGGTGCAGACAACAGCTCTATCTAGGTGCTAAGACTGGGCACAACCCTGAACAACCCTTGTTGCTCCTGTCTCTAATCTTCCTGCTCTCTTCGTTTCAACTTCAGCGGATCAGGACCTGAGGAACAGTGTAGCCCATAGTGTCTGGTAAAGGGCCCTTTCAGAGCCTTTTCTTCTTTCTCCTGTGGAAATGTGCCCAGTAGGGGGCTCCTGAGCCTGGGCACACTGATCTGTACATCCTGTAATCCTGCAAGTCGGGGGTTGGGCTCAGCTGTCTGTAAGGAAACCTGCCTAGCTGCAGGAAATCATGGGGATTCAGCTCCCAGCTGTCCAGTCCCCCGCCTGCCCGTCTCTCACTGGAGACTTGGGCCCAAACTCTCCATTCTGTACAGTCTCCTGCTCACCAGCTGTGCTGAGTTGGGTCCCACAGTCCCTTCAGCATGACTTTATCCCTCTGGGTTATTTGCAGAACCACTGAGCATGTGCATATGCATACACAAGCACTGCTTTGCCCGTTTTTAAAAATGAGTTATTTGATTTTTTTTAGCTATTAAGTTGTACGAATTTCTTACATATTTTGGATATTACCCCCATCTTGAATATTTATGGCTTATTTTGTGCTTTCTCTGTCTCTGGCCTAGAATCAGCCATTTCTCCTAGTAGCCTGATTCCTGTCAGTGGAGAATAGCAGACACTAAGACCCCGGAGTCAGGTGTACTGATTGCTCTTGGAGTGTCACTGCTTCCAGCCCATACAGTAGATAGATCTAGGAAATATTAATATGTTTAACATGCACACACACTCATGTCAATAATCATTTCTCTCTAAATAGTGAAAACCTTGAGTGCTCATTAGTACAACCAGTACCAGTCCTAAAGCCATAGTGTTCATTCTAGTTTTCTCCTTTTGCATCTTTTATCCTGAATAACCCCTTTCCTGGTTTCTCCTAGAAAATATATTATTTTTAATATACTAATGTCCTCTCTTCTCTTTTAACTCATCCCCCACACAGATGCACTTCTCACCCCATTCCAACTCTCACACCCCATATGTGGATGTCATCTTCACTCCCCGTGGGATCCTATACCCTATTTGAAGTCACTCTCTAGAGATGACCCTCTCACCCTTTTTGGACTTTGACATCCAGTGCTAGGCTGCTTTTGCTTATATATGTCCTCCTCAGTCCATTTAAACTCTTGGTTCTCCCTGATGGACTAGACTACATGGAAGATCATTCTCACCCTTGAGCTCTTGACACCTCACACTAGGCCACACCCATGAATGGATGCCTTCTTCACTTTGCTTTAAGTACTGACACCTCATGTCAGAACTCCTTCCCTTAGGGAGCACGTCTTATTCTACTTGGTTCTGAATACCTATGTCAGTGTTTACCTCTTCTCTCTTGCTCGGATGCTTTCCCAGCTCATAGCTCACTCCATTCTGCTCCTTCATGTTGATACCCTCCTCACTGAGTTTAGACTCTGACACCTCATCATAAAGAGACTTCCTCTGTGGACACCCTCCTCACCTCATCAGGGCTCTCATACTTTTCTGAATTACTGTGGGTACCCCTGTCACAGCTGGCAGACCTGTCTGCTTTGCTATCTTCTACCTGTTTTTTTTTCAATTCCTACTTTAGAAAATAAAAAAGCTATCTTCTTTAGAGAACAAGACAGAAAACTGTGAAACTATGAAAGTCAGATGGTCATCTTCTCTTTATAAAGAGAGTCACCAAAAGATTACTTCAATATTACTATCTGTATATTTACCTTATTATTTTATTTATAAAAATTTGACCTCTATTTAACCTTTGTCACAGCACATAGATTTGCCCCATTAGTATCTCTTAGACATCATTAATTTATCAATAGGCAGTAATACAATTAGCAGAATTGCATCTTGTAAACCCCCTTTTTAAAGATTACCATACTGAGTTCACCTTATGTCTTTGTAAATCTAGTGTGTTTCCAGCAATGAAAAAAAAGCACAGTAGGTAATAGGAAAGAAAACTACTTATTGGGAGTATATCCCATGACACCAAGCAGCTTATGATTCTGCTTGGACTAGCAGTAGTTCCAAAGGAGAAAGAATGTAGTGCAGCATATAAACTTCACTACATTGCATAGTCAGATGGTAAGAATAGTATAATTTCAGAGAAAACTATGACTTGTGGGCTGGAGCAGTTGAAAATTTTTATAGGATTTATGACACTTCAGTTGGCCCCCGAGGATAGATAAGATATGGTCAGCTGAAGAGATGGGGAAAAGAGAGGAGGTGAACATCAAGGAAATCGCTGAGGCAGAATAAGCCATGGTGCATGGAGGATGAAAAGGAATTTATTCTGATATTAACAGTAGGAAGGCCATAGGAGGTTAGATTGATAATTAAAATGGGACAGTATTTCCTGGGCCTGGGAACCCAAGAAATGTGGACTTTTCTCATAGTCACTAGAACAACAGAAATATCTTGAGCAGTGCTGAGACATGCTGAAAATGGCATTTTAGGTAATTTAATCTAGAGGATGTTTAGACTGTGGATGGGGGCGGGGGGGCACTGTGATTTAGGCAGTTAAAAACGACCTGTGTTTGGGGCCTTGATCTGAGCTAGAACACTGAGGATTAAAAAGATAGAACAAGTCTGAGCTCTTTCCCTGGATAGCTGAGAACACAGTGAAACAAACAAAAAAGTGGAAGGTTAAAAATGGCTCCAGAAAATAGGCAAAATGGGTGGGCAGTGAATTCTCTGAAAGAAATATTGTGGAATCTAATATTTTGCATTTGCCATTGAATTTAAAAACACCTTTCTTTAATTTCCTTGTTTTGTAATTACTTTGTTTCATGACATCTCCTGAAAATTTACAAAAACCCCAATAAAAAAGCAAAACAGAGAGAAAAATTACACAGAATTGGTGGTAATCAATGGTTAGGAACATATATTTTCACAGATGTCTCTATGTGCACTGTGGTAGGTACTAATAGGCAGGTTCTGGAAAGTTATGCAGCCTTGGTTCCTAGCCACAATCCTGGAAGCAAAGGGGAGATTCGAAGTGTTTTTGATAAGTAGTACTGGGAAGCAGGAATGAACCTGTAATTTTCAGAGAATGCTCAGACCAGCTGGTAACCATAGATATATGTTAGGTAGTGAGCGCTTTGGTTAAAAACAGTATGGTTAATTCTGTGTATAAACAAACACATAACAGAATAAAAGTATAAAACCCTATGTGTCAGTTTTCTAAAATGCACAAAAGTATCAGTATCGAGAGAAATTTCCAGACAACATCTGTGAGATTTACAGTCAATTGGCCAATTTACTTTCTTGGTATTTTTAAAGCATCATATATAGATCTACATAGACAAAAAATACTCGGTGCTTTCAGAATGCATCAGGGACTATATAAAACCTACATATCAAAGTATAAACTTGATTTTGAAATATGATTAATATAGCTGAGATATAGTTTGCTTTTGTAACAAAAACCACAAAGTAGAATCAATATGATGGGCTATATATTCTTTGGTTGTTACAGAAATGGATTATAAAATGAAGACCAGATAAATTTCAGTTTGTTGCTTTTTAGCTTTGCACATTAAATGTTACAACTGAAAAGCACATTGCCGGTGACAATGTCAGGGGTGAAATTCTAGTCACCACTTCATTCCTTTGGGATCTTCTTGTGTCTTCATTGCAACTTAAAATATCTGGACCTTGCCTTTAGTATATTTTGTGAATCTTAAAAGTATCACAGATTTAAGCAAATTCTGACATTATTCCCCCTCCCAGATACATTGCTCATTTGCATAAAACATAAACCTGGATCTTGGATTTTTTTATATGCTGTAATTTATGGACTGAATTTAGTTTTCACAGAAATCCAAGCCGGTTTTGTGAACCAGTGTCACCCCAATACATTCTATTTAAAAAAAAAGACGGAAAAGCTGAAGTTCACAGATTAAGAGAAGCCTTGCTTAAATTTGATTTGAAACACAGAGTGGAATTTAATCTGAAACAAATCTATTTTCCTCTTTAGTGTCCTTAATATTTCAATCCATTTACCCACTAGACATCGATTTTAGTCCTCTTTGACTAGCAGAATTGGCTGTGGTTTAAATAATGAAGGAAATGATAATACTTCTACTAACAACAGCTAAACTTGTTGAGCTGCTACCATATTCTAAATGTTTTCTAGTTTCATTAATTCCTATTTAATTAAGTTATCACCAAAGCCTTCTGAGGTAGCATTGCTGTCCCCACTTTAAACACAGGAAGGAATCGGACTCTGACCTTGTCATCTGAGTTCATTTCCTGAACCCTATGCCATACTCTATTGATATAACTTATGAAGAATTACTATCCTGTAGTAGAAAACAAACAAACAGGGTATGTATCCCTGAAAGCCAGATAAAGGAATTGAGGATACAAAAAATATTATTTCACACATAAAATAATAATAACTATCAGACAGACCTCTTAGATGATCATATTTAATTAAGAGTTCTTTACTCATTTCCCTCCCTCAGCACTTTTTCCGAAGGAAGAAACCTCCAGGACCACAGAGCTTATAAAATGTCAGACTCATAATTTGAACACGGATCTCTGACTTCTAAAATCTATGCTCCTCTTGATAGGAATTTGAGAGTCAAAAAAGGAGTAGATGAAACAGTGGAGTCAGGATTAGGAGAAACAGGAAAGGCTGTACCTGTGAAGAAGGCAATAAGAGAAAGGAGGAAGCTTGGTAGGACTGGGTTGTGGGTGTAAAGATGAAGAAGGCACCTCACTGGCAGGCAGCAACCACATTTCTGGTGAGAGACAGAAGCTTTGAGTATTCTTGACTCTTTTATGGAGCCCTTTTATTTAATGTTGTGTTATTCCTCATCACACTCATCCAGGCGCATTAAGGAAATGCATTGCTATCCCTGAAAGAAATTTTTTCCTTCTTAAGTCAGCAGATCTAAATTTGAGGTTCTGGCTCTGCCAGCTATTGGGTGAATAAAAGAGGAATATCACACAAACACTCTTCGAGCAATAAGCAGCGTTCATCTCTCCAAGTTGTGATAAGGAAAACTCAATGATATTTGTGAAATGCCTTTTTAAAAGTGGGTCAGCCCTGTTTTACATGTTAGTTACTGTTTTGACTAGTTACCTTGATTTCCAGCCTTTTCTTTCCTGTTATATCTGAGGAATAAGACACTTCCATGTCAATTGCTAAAGGCTAAGGCTCTGATTATCAATTCTGATAACCCCTGGGATCCAGACAAACATATACATGAGTGCTTGTGTACATACACACACACAAACACCCTCACACATCCATCTTCAGGAATTAAAGGAAGCAGAACTATATCGTTTGAAAAAGTTTCCTGTCCCCAGGATAGTCTAATATACTACTCTGAGCTGTGCCAGCCTGCATTAACCAAATAATTGGGCCATGTATAACTTTACAATACAGTATTTTAAAGCTCTAGAAAAATCTCTATATTTTTCCTGCTTCTCTATAGTGTTTAAAGTGCATTTAACATAGAGCTAACTTTTTCATGAATAAATATGCCTGAAACCCACATGCTGCTTGAGTTAATATGTTAAAATACCCTAAAATGTAAGTGGTGCTACTGTTATCAATGGAAGTGGAGTTCTTGTGGGGTTGCAATGAAAAAAATTTCTTGAGACCCAAATAAGAGGATGGAGTTTTGTGGTAAACTTTATTGATGGTGTAAAATTAAGGGGGTTCCCCTTCTGACTTGCCAGTGTCCCATCTTCATCCGTTTCTCTATGGAAAAGGTCCAGCCTTGTGTTTAGTAAGGCCAGCATCAAGGCCACTGCCCAGAGTTTCTGCTCCGTATTACAGTCCAGCCCAGGATCTGGCTAGCTTAGTGTGTGTTTCCAGTTGCAGTCCATTGCTGGGCTGCAGTATTCAGGCTCCCTCCTGGACCCTTTGTGCGGAGGCTGCTAGAGCCACATGGCTATGGAGCAAACAGGTCAGTGCACTGTGTAAATGAGGGTCTTTGGGCACGAAAAAGTCTCTTTATTCTTTTGGGATTACATTAGCTTGGGCTTGGAATGGACCAGATGCTTTTCCAAAAGAACTAATCAATTTCCCCAGTTTTCACAGGCTTGATAGCTCCACACCCGCTAGTTAAGACTGCCAGGTCAGTGGTAAAACACTTATCCCTGCACCCCCCCAACAATCCGGTACTGGAGGGGAAAAGGGAGGAGTGTTAATTCCCTTGGCAGAGCAATGCTATGATCCCTTGGAGTGTGGAGCTGTAGCTTCCTGATGAAGCAAACAGGCTCATGCTCTCCAGTTTATTAAACTCCATGTCTAATTCCCTTTGCTCTTTTTCCTTATCAGTAATTAGCTAAATACTGACGGTGACACTGCTATAGTTTCTTCACTTTGTTGGGAAATTGGGGGCAAGGGGAGAGAGGTGTGGTAAAGATAATGGACAAGTGACATTTCTATTCCCCAAGTGTAATCAGCATTCTCTTTCCTCCCCACTGTGTATAAGCCATTTACTCTGTTTGAATGCTGCTACAACTCTACCCAACTCTGCCCTCAACCCCAGCTAATGCCTGTATTTTCCTTAGGTGTCAGTGTCCAGTTGAGTGACCTTGGGAAGCCTACCCCCTTCGTAAGTCTGAGAAGGTGATCCCACCAATCTCTTATTCTCAGATAACCTTTTACAACTTTAATATTTCAATTTTCAATTGCCTAGTAATGTCTCTGTGTCTTTCACTAACCTCGATGTCTTTGTGAAAGGTTCTTGTGTTTTGCTCACTATTGTAGGTGTTACAGACTATAGGTGGGTGGGGGGAGGATTGAACATAATTATTACTATGAATTTTTGGTTTATCAGTTATTTTTAAAACTGAACAACATGTAAAATATTAAGATATTTTACATTTAATACAACCAGCTTTCCAGATTCGTTTGCAGAAAATAAATATCAAAAGTTCTAATAACTGGGCCATCTCTCCAAGGCTAGTTCAAGATAAATAAACTTACCCATGTTTGATATCCTTTCTAAATTTCCCACAAACGAAGGGCTGTTTTAATGGAGATAGGACAGTTTGGGTTTTTTAAGGAATCAGTCTTCTTTTTGTGGCTTGAAAACTAAACAGATGATTTAAGAATATGGGTGAATTTCTTCACAGTTATCAAGGCACCTTTTTAACAACTTTTATCACATTATCTGTGGAGCAGATAAGTGATAATGTTCTGTGGGATGCTGGAGTAAGACATTTTGTAAGGAAACAGTAATCTTCACATGAAATTAAGAATGTAATTTATCTAGAAAGGACACAATTTTTGTTTGAAATAGTGGCTAACTGAATTTTGGGGTTATGTATCTCATGTACATGTGTCCACATGATTTTCATCTCTTAATTATCATCAAAATCAGTTTCTCTTAGGAAAATATTAAGATAGTAAAGGGTGTTATTGATCATTGTTTGACACTGGAGATTAGCATGCAATAGAAAAAAAGCAATTTATTTAAGGTTACTAACTTTTACTGTTCTCTTTTGTGGTGAAGATTAAATTAAATATTGTTAATGTCTTATATATATTCCATTTTTCCTGATTAGCCTGATATGAAATGTATACTGTGACCAGACCAGTTTCTAAGCTATTCTCTAAAAATATTATGCTCATTCCTTACTCTTAGTCTTCACATATTGCCTCTAACTAAAACCATTTCATATCATCTCTTTAGTTACCCAGATCTTACCTACCCTTTCAGGTCTAACATAAATTTCTCATTTCATGTATCCTGTTTTGATAAAATATGTTTATATTCGAAAGGATGTGGACATTGGAATTGGATAAACCTGGTTTTGAAACCAAATCTGCTTACTTGTTATGTGACTGTGTAGACATTATTGAGCTTCCCTGATCCTCAGCTTTCCCATAAAATTGTCAAAATTTGAATTTTTATGGGGAAAATGTTATAACATGTTAAATTTCTGAAGTATCTTAAAGTGCCAACAAATATTTTTCTATAGCACTTAATAAACCAAAGATTGTAAACTAACAGCTCACAGAATGCATATGCCTCAGTGGTGTATCTGTTTGATTTACACAATGTCTGAAATAGTTTTCAACCATAAGAAAAATTGAAATTTTACATAAATATCTAGATTCTGGTTTTTGTATAGAAAATTAGAACATCAAGAACCCTGGGCCTCCATTCCCAAGTAGAAATCATGGTCACTGAGTAGGCGGCTTTTCTGAGAACTGTGCTTCACTTTGGCACAGTATCTACCTTGCCCTTTGCATTTATTTACTTGGCCTTCCTGGGCCTGCTAATTATTCAAATTTATGATCCTGGAGTTAAACAAGGTATTTTTGTATTTGAATACATTCTGTTTTTTTATATTTTAACTGTGTGTATCTTATTCTATGATTACATATATCATATATTTTATTTAATATATATTCTCTATATGTATATATTATCTACATAATTTAGATGAAACATATATAATATATATGTATGTGTGTATAGTCTGTCCAGAAAAAGTATCCAGACATGTACTATGGAAAAGAGACATTAACTGAAGAATATACAAGATGCAAGAAACATTGTACACAGGACAATGATACCACAGTCCCCTTTAAAGTAGGCACCTTGGGACTTCACACAGTTCTAATTGCCATCAGCTGCCCCATCATATTTTCCTGTATCTCATCTTATTGATGATCTGAAATCTCTTCCCTTTCAAAGGTGATTTTAGTTTTGGGAAAAACCGAAAGTTACAGGGTGCCAAATTTGGGCTGTAGTGGGACTGAGTCATTTGGGTGATTGATGTTTCGCCAAAAAACTGCACGAGACATGATGCATGAGTGGGTGGGTTGTCATGATAAAGCTGCCAGTCACTAGTTTCCCATAGCTGTGGCCTTCTGAATCATCTGAATAGTTTCTGCAGAGGAATATTCAAGCTTAATGCAAAATTTCGTGCAGAATTGTTGCTCTACTCACTCAGTCATTTTGAATGTGATGGCCACACAGTACACATGCTCACTCAACAGTATCTACCACCCTCATTCACTAGTACAGTTAAGTCATCATTGTTCACACATGCTCTTTCCAGTCCACTCTTCTTGGCTGCCAGGTTACATCAATGTTGGACAAACAGTTCTCCTATTAACAATGGCTGGACTTTTTCCTGACAGACTTCAGAGAGAAAGACTCCTAAAGGGCAGGCATGAGATTTTAAAAAAATATATGAAGATCCCTATTAGCTACTAATAGTTATACCACCTCTCAAATTAATAAATACTAGTAAATTAGATTATGAGGTGAAAAAGTGTAACACTATTGGTGGAATTCACTTTATGTTTTATTAATATTTCTTCCATCTCTCAGTGAGACTATAAAGGAGGAAAATTGCAGAGAAAAAGCAAAACAAACAACAAAAAGAAAACAGGCAGCTTTTCTTATTCTTTCTTATTCCTTCTGCTCTTTCCAACTCTTTCCAACTCTAGGATTGGTTTTCAGGGCCTTTCTTCTGTTCACTGACACTTGTACTACATACATTCTGAAAATTCTTTATTTTGTTCAGTTTTTACTTCTGTAGCTCTCCCACTGGGAAATTGTACCCTCTCTTTGTTTAATTTAGCTGTTACATAAATATGTTGAAAAGCTCCACTATTTCATTCCTGCTGTGAAAATATTTTGTAATCAACGGTATTAAAACACTTTTTTCTTCCAGCTGTATAGATCATAGGAATTTGAAAGCAGTAAGAGAATGTGTAAAGCTTATCCAGTACACCACTCAGGCTTAGGAGAGAGCAAAATGGTGTGCTGTGCCCACAGTTTACCTCAAGGTAGAAGAACCTCAGTGAGGACTTAACATTCATGACTCCAAAATGATGTTTACATTTTAAATAGAAATTCAGCTTTTGTGATGTTTGTTAACCAGATAAAATGGATTCCACTGAGATAATGTTCTCTACCTCACAATCCAAATCAACCTGTACTTATTAAACTTAATATGTGGCATAAGTTTATTTCCCTAAAAGCTGTATTGGGTAAGTATTGTTATCCTCATTTTATAGTAGGGAAATCTGAAGTCTAGAAAGTTTGTACCTTGTTGAGGGCTAGATAGCCAATGATGATGGTGAGATTTTTGACTTCTGCTTCTGTGCCCTTAACTGCTAGGCTGCCTGCTTTGTCATAATGTGCTTGTCTTCCCCACTCTGTTCTACATTTGTCATGCCCTTGTTTGAGAACTGGTACAATGTTGACAAAGTTTCAGTCTTCCTACCTTCGATTGTTTGAAGTTTAATGATTATACAGTTACAGCAAACTGTATCTCCATTATTAGAATTATTTTTATTCTTATTCATCATTTCACCTTATCTGTGAACTTCTGGAGTTACTATAGTTGTGATTTTCTTCCATTGAATGTATTCCTTGCAGTTGCTTGTCCCTTAAAAACACATAAATAAACAAACACACACTTTAGCTATGATGACTTTGGATGAGTAAAAAAATTCTCTTAATAAGTTTGCCTCAACACTTTTCTCAGTTACTCAAAAAATCTGTTTTCCCTACCAGTACTTAGGTCTTCAACTATTAATTTTGCCTTTTCTGCTTAAAGGGTTTCTTCGGGGGATGAAAAACTGTGCACTTTCTTTCTATTCAAGAAAGACTTTTTCTGTTTAACATCTTTTAGCACTGTTGGGAGGAGACAAAAAGTGTAAATTGGACTTTGCAATAATAAAGAACACGAGCAACATGACAAATAGTTAAGTCCATGTAAGGTAACCTTGAGCAGTGAAAGTCAGTGGAGTAAGGTGAGTGTGTGGAGTGAATCATGTTTGAGCTGCGATGTTAGGCAATGGCTTTGGAAGGAAATCCTGCCTAATCCTGGTCCTATGGTCACATCCTCTATCTGGCTCTTTCATTCCACAGTGATCTGTAGAAAATTGGAAAAGCAGATAATACAGATCTTGGGGCTATTTTTTGATATAATATGTTAAATTTTCTGATAAACTGAACATAACTGAGTATTTCAAAGCTATAAAAAAGTATGAAGAAGAATATTCTTACCCCCACACCTAGAAGAATCCATTGTAAATATAGTTAATTATCTATTTCTTTGGATCTATATATTTGAATGTCTAAACAATGGTCTGTTGCTTCTATATAAGTTGAACAAATTTAGAATAAGATTTCCTAGGTAGTTTTCAGCCTATTTTTTCTTTACTAAATTATCAAAGTAGCACATAAATCAAAGTAGCATTCTATACATGACTGACTTGACATATGTTTAATATTGTTGAAAAGCGTGTTCTAATGCCTTTGTTATGTTTTCTTCTGTGATGATTAGCATATTTTGTCATTCTCTTCTTACACTATTCTTCATTTATTTTTCATTAGGAATAAGTATTGAGCATTCTTACACAGAAAACTTTGATTTTTAATAATGAAGTAAAACGTATATAATTATTTTTGCTAAGTAATATTTTATTAATTTCTTTAGGAATCCATCCTAGATGTAGGCTTTATAGGTTTCATGTATGAGCTTTAAAAAACAAACAACAAACATTTTTTAAAATTTTCTTATGAGAAGAGTAAAACACAATAATATAAAAAATTTTTAAAGAGCAAATTGATGAAATGAAAAATAAACTATAATCAAAAAACTAGATTTCACTCTAACTCTTGGTATTATAGTTTCACAATTATTCCTTATTAAATTGTTACTATGGCTTATTTCACTTAACTATAGAACATGACTGTCTTTCTGAGTCATTAATTTTTTTTAAGTATTTAAGTAGCTTTATAATATTCTAGCAGAAGAATATTATTATTTTGATGACTACATGTTATTGAATATGTTATTTACAATGTTTTACAAAAATTCTATAATAAACATCTGTTGTTATTTATTGACAGATTTTGTTCCTGATACTATCTTACACTTATTCATTCCTTTCACAAATATGTTTTGAGTGATACTATTTGTTAAGGCACTGTGCTGGCACAGGAAAAATAGCCACATGGAACTTATGATGTAGAACCGCACTATGCAATAGAACTTTCTGCAATGATGGAAATGTCTGCCCCATTAAGTGAAGTTATTTTATTAACTAATTTAAATTTAAATAGTCACTTATGGCTATTGGCTATTATCTTGGCTAGAGAAAGTGTAGAATTTACCTTTTCTTTTTCTCATATCTGCCAGGTATCTTGACTACTGTGTACTGTTAGAACTTTCACAGAATCTATACTAAGATGTTCTTTCATATATTCTCTGAAGATAAATATCTGGTATTATTTTATTGCAGAGGTTTTACTAAATTTAGTAATATTTTTCAAAAAAATATTGCTGTGTGAAAGAAAAACAAACTGATAGGTTTTTTTCAATTATATACTTTTCCATTACCATTTAGTCCCGATAGCCCGCCCTGTAATCATCACACTGTTGTCCATGACCATGAGTCCTTTTTCCTTTTTGCTCAATCCCTCTACTCCCTATCCTTTCCTCCCCTTAGCTGTCATCCTGCTTTCTATTTATGAGTCCATCTCTATTTTGCTTGTTTAGTTCAGTTTGTTCATTTGTTTCCACATATCAGAAAAATCATATGGTATTTGTCTTTCTCTGGCTTATTTCACTTAGCGTAATGTTCTCCAGGTCCATCCATACTGTCTCAAAGGGTAAAATTTTACTTTTTTCCAGCCAAGTAGTATTGCATTGTATACATGTCCTATAGTTGTTTTATCCACTCATCTACTGATAGATACTTGGGCTCCTTCCATATCTTGGCTATTATAAAAAATGTTGCAAGGAACATATGGGTGCTTATGTTCTTTCAAATTAGTGTTTTGGGTTCCTTCAGATATACTGTCAGAACTGGGATTGCTGAGTCAAAAAGAAGATCCATTTTTAATTTTTAGAGGTATTTCCATACTGCTTTTGATAGTGGCTGCACCAATCTGCATTCCTTCCAACAGTGCAAAAGGGTTCCCCCTTCTCCACATCCTCACCAGCACTTGTTGTTTGCTGATTTATTGATGATAGCCATTCTGACAGGTGTGAGATGATATCTCATTGTGGTTTTAATTTGCATTTCTCTGATAGTTGATGATTAAGAAGAATGAAGATTAAACTTCAGATGACATATGACTAACATTGTTTTCTCTCCTTCCATCCAAATATCTTTTACAAAAATCAGTTTTTATCATAAAAATTCAATGTATTAGGTTAATAATAATTTTAAAATTTTAATATTTTAAGTAGCTAGTTATCTTAAAGTAAATGTGAACAATCTAAAAAGCTGTATGTTGATATCTGTTGGAGCATATGTTAACATAGATTGTGCTATATTTGTTCAAAATTATTAATAGGAACTAACATTTTAATTAGTGTTCTGATTTTAAAATAATCACTATATTCTACTTGATATAACTTGCTGTTTTGTGATTTATGTGATTAGAAGTAGTTTTAAAGAAGAAGTATTCACTTGAACTATTTACAAATAAGGCATTTGATTCTTTTGTTTTTCAGTTTTCTCATTCCACTTATATGAAAACCTATAGTTACATAGAATTGCATATAGCAAACTTGTTCAAGAATTGAAATGGAAAACATTTAAATTCATAATCTGTAAATAACACAGGTTCAGTTGAATTAACTTATATCATTGATGACACTTCTATTAGTATAACTTTTTGTATGACTCTGACTTTGTAATTATAGTAATGTTTTCTATATCCCCCAAATAAACAAACGTATAATTAAAACAACTAAGGAAATGGGAATGCAATAATATCATATAAATTTAAAAAGATAAAACTAACTATATTACAAATGAATAATGTAACCATACTAAATAAAGTAGGGATGAAAATAGTAGCTGATATTACTGTGAAAAACAGAAACTTAACTGGATACTTTATGGCTGAAGACAAAAAATTATACATAAATATAATTTAATTAATAAAAGTGTTTCTAATAAGATTGGGTTAACACAGCATGTATTTTATACACATTATGTGTACTAGAATTTTTATGTATATACTACATTTCAACAAACAAATAAATAGATTTTAGATAATGAGATATGGGTTTCTCACAGTTGCTGAAAGGAATATAAATAGGAAGTGAGAAGGCTAAAATGAGTCCTGTGATATTGGATTAGAATCAGTCTAATATTGATTGGATCAATTGATTGGATCAGTATAAAGTCATTGTTTTAATATACATAGAAAGATCAAAAATACAGTTTACTCTTGTTATTCAAATTGTGATCTATGAAGTCTTCACAATTAATGAGCTAGAGAAAGCAATTAGGGGAAAAACAGGATTAGGTTCCTTTGAGCTTCTGTTCACAATATTTTCATCAACTGATCACTATGTATATAACTTTGTTTAATGTGTGTTTCTGTTTAAAGACATCTATTTAATATATAGTTAATTCATTCACAAACTAATGAACAAAGTAGAATAAATGTGAGCTATGCATACATTTAAGAAAGATGCATAAAAACAAGATAAAGCTTTTTCAACCCACTTATTCATGGGTGGCCAGAACCTATCCCAGCATCTTAGGGCACAAGGAGGACACCCATTCTTTTTTAAAAATACTCCCCAGAGGACATTTGAAAGAGAGAAGAAGGGAGAGATGTTGGGTAAAATAATACTATTCAAGGACCCATTGTAACTTCATTTTTATGTAAGCCACTAATTAATTTGGAAGTGACTAAGCAGTCAAATAATGCATATTGAGCACACAGTGAGTGCTAAAAGGTATATCAGTGAAAAGTGAATAGGAATCTCTTCTATGGAGCAATTTATATTTCCAAGCGTGGATTGGCAGCAAAAAGTAGAAAAGTAGAAAAAGTAGAAAAGCTGTTAATAATAACATAACTTGAAAATTTCTCCATGCCATGATCTAGTCTTATAGTTTTCTTAGCCTCACAATGCCAAGGAATTTAATAAGAAAAATTAAGAATGCCAAACAGAATAAAATGAAATGTAGGAGCAACTTATTTTATCTTTTAGCCTTGTTGATGGAGCAAAATTGGGGAAAAGCTGATCAATGGAACAAGGAGCAGAACGATGCGGTATTGTAAGGTTAGGCAGAATGTGTGTACGTGTGTGTGTGTGTGTGTGTGTGTGTACACATACATACAATTGAGCCTTGAACAACACAGGTTGGAACTGCATGGGTCAACTTATATGTGGGCTTTTTCAATAAATATTGTCAGCCTTCTGTATCTGAGAGTTTTTCATCTGTGGATTCAACTAACTACTGATTTAAAATGAAATACACAGATTGGAGTGCAACCTGGAAGCATTGTTCTATGCCATTTTATATAAAGGACTTGAACATCTTCAAATTTAGGTAGCCAGAGGCAGTCCTAGAACCAATCCCCTGCAGACACTGAGAGCCAGCCAACTGTAGTTAACTTTTTTGGGGAGTCAAAGTTTATATTCAGCTTTTCAACTGTGTGGGTGTTGACAGCCCTTAATCTTATGTTGTTCAAAGTTCAATTGTTTACACACATATACACATAAAGAATACTGAGGACATAAAGGAAAAGAGATGCATATTGGATAATATCATTCTTATAAAACAGGAACTTTACTATTATTTTTTTATTTAAGATTTTATTCTCAATTTGGATTAATTAACATTAACAGGAAAATATTTTTTCCTTTTCATTGAATTTATTGGGGTGACACTGGTTAGAATTATACAGGTTTATCATGCACAATTATGTAACACATTTTCTGTATAGACCACATGTTAGAACAAAAAACAAGTCTCAATAAATTTAAGAAGATTGAAATCATAGCAAGTATCTTTTCTGACCATAAAGGTATAAAACTAGAAATGAATCACAAGAAGAACTGAAAAATGCAGAAAGACATGGAGGCCAAATAACATGCTACTAAACAATGAGTGGGTTAACATATGGTCAAAGAAGAAATTAAAACATACCTTGAAACAAATGAAAATGAGAACACAACTCAAAATCTATGGGACACAGCAAAAGCAGTCTTAAGAGGGAAATTCATAGTGTGATAACTCTATCTCAAGAAACAAGAAAAAATCTCTATAGTCTTTTATGTGTGACAGTGCTTTATTTGCACACAAATTGTAGATGTACAAAAAGCAGGAGGGCAGCTTCTTTCCCTGATTTATACCTAGTTAATTCAGAGCCTTGCACGTAACACATGCTCATTAGATTTGGTTGTATTGAGTAAAAATAAATTAAAAGCCAGTATAAACATGCCTAATAACAATGAAAAGTTTAGTAATTAAAGTGAGCTGACTTTGATTAATATTAAGTATTAGTCAATTTTGAAATACCAACTTTCAAAGTCTTATAAATAATAAAGTGATACAATTCTGGCATTAAATGGGTGTACCAGGAGCCTAGTAGGATTGTATGTCATTTACTTACCATTGCGTCTTCCTCTTGGTTAGAGCACAAGAACCGCCCCCTCAAAAAAGTCTTCAGGGAAATTCATCCTTGCTAAAAAGCAGCTCTAAGTCTTTCAGTGTAAGGAACAGTATTGTTAGTGAATGACCATCTAGAACAGAAAGTACTAAATGCTTTCTGGTATCTAACAATTCCCATGCAGAATCATTGCCTTTTACCACTTTCTCATAGGAAGGGGAAAAGTTGAGGACCCAAAGGTTGAAATGGGGGTGATTCCACTGGTTTCTCACGTCCTGTTCAATCATGATTACCTATGAGCTTTGAGTAAGTCAGCAGACTCAACTTTCCTTTTTCTCTTTATTATCTGTGTTTCAAATTTCTCTGAGGAAGCTGAAGATAAGCCTATCCGATGAATATTTTCCTTTTGGCTTTCCTCTTACCTTACTGGCTTCTCTTACTTGGTCTTTCCCCCCCTGGCTCTTCCATATCTCCTTGGCCTCTAAATATTGTAGTAACCCAGGGCTTGCATTATTTCTCTGTTGGTACATAACAAGTTAACATAAGTTTAGTGATTCCAAACAACACATACTTTTTATTTCACAGTTTTTTGGATTAGAAGTCTGGACACAGCTTAACTGGGTCTTCTGCAAGACTGCAGTGATGGTGACACCTGGTACTTGGGAGATCATTTGAGTGCTTGACAAGAGAAAGATTTCTTTCCACGCTTACTCAGGTTGTTGGCAGAATTTATTTTCTTGAGGCTATAATAGTGAGGGCTTTGTTTTCTTGTTGGCTGGAGGCTGGAGACATTACAAGATACCAGCTAGAGCCTGCCCTCAGTTTCTAGAAGCTACCCTCAGTTCTTTGCCAAGTGTGTTCTCAATAGAAGTCTGTTAGTGAACGAAAAAAATCCAGTAAGATGGGTGCTGTTATATAATCTTATGTAATGTAATAATGTGATCATATAGTGTAATTCATATATATCCTGTCACATATTCTATCTGTCAGAAACAAGTTACAGGTCCTGCTTATACAGTATGGAATGTGATTCATAATAAGGCATGACAACCAGGAGCCAGGGATAATGGAGCCACCGAGGAGTCTTGACTATCTTAGGGGTAGTTGTTTGCCCTATGTCTTCTCTGTCTGCACTCAATTGTTGTATCTTGTGAATTTAAATACTGTCATCGAGTGGGCAGTGCTAAACTTTAATATTTAGAGTTTAATCTCCGTATTTAAACTCCACACTAATAAAGCCAGTTGAAATGTTTATATTGCTCTTCTTGGGTATGTCTAATGGACATCTCCAAATTTACATATCCAAAGTCAATATAATTATTTCCCCAAATAACCTTTTCCATAGTTTCCCAGTCCCACTTAATGGCAACTTAATCCTTTCAGTTGCTTAGATCAAAAACCTTTGTGTCATTCTGACTCTTTCTGTTCTCTCATACCCAACATCTAATTTATCAGATATTTTTAACAACTTGCCATTTCTTGGTTAGTATCTTTATATTCCGGTGGCACTAGGACCTAATCTAAAATATAGGTCACTTGGCTCCCTGGCAGTCATTCCAGTCCTAATGGGGAGTAAACTCTATCAGTAATTTTTAGTAACTGGCCCAGTGCCTGCTTCTAACAGGATGAGTCACATGGAAAACAAATACGAGTGCTCTCTGATTTTGCTATTGACCAAAACTCATGTGGCTTTCTTTACCATATACTAGATTCCTTCCTATCAGATCTTGCTCTCACTAAACAAAGCTGCATTTGCTTTAAGGAACCTCTTAGTACTTGTTTCACTCTGAAGATCCAGGTGTAACACAGATAATGGTAGTCACTATGCTCCTCTTCTAACATATGGGGTCTATCCAGAAGGTATCCAGCCATGTAATATGAAAAACAGACATTTATTGAAGAAGATACAAGAAACATTGTACACAGGACAATGACGCCTCAGTCCCCTTCAAAGTAGGCACCTTGGAACCTCCCACAGTTCTCCCAGTCACCATCAACTGCACCATTGTATTTTCCTGAATCTCATTGATGGTCTGAAATCTCTTCCTTTTCGAAGGTGATTTTAGTTTTGAGAAAAGTCAGAAGTCGCAGGATTCCAAATCTAGGCTATAAAGGGGCTGAGTCACCTGGGTGATTTGGTGTTTTGCTAAAAAACTGCACAAGACATGATGCATGAGTGGGCACATTGTCATGATGTCTCTGCCAATCATCAGTTGCCCATGGCTGCATCCTTCTAAATCATCTGAACAGTTTTCTACAGAGGAAGGTTCAAGCTTAAAGAAAAATTTGATGCACAATTGTTGCTCTACGCACTCAGTCATTTTGAATGCGATGGCCGCACAGTACACACGCTCATCAATGGTGTCTACCACCCACACTGACTAGTCCAGTGAAACCAGCATTGTTCACAGATGCACATTACAGTGCATTTGCCTTGGCTGCCAGGTTACATCAATGTCGCACAAACCATTCTTGTTATGTAAACAGTGGCTAGACTTTTTTCGGACTTACCTTATACTCTTTCTGTGAGGTTTTCTCCTCTATGGCCTGTCTTATTTTCACCTTGTGTTTTTTCTTTTCTTCCCTACATCCTCAAGAACTGTTAAAATATATTTCTTGATAGGTAGGACTTTCCATCATTCATATACACTTTGGTCTAAAATAGTTAATAAATGTGTTATTTTCTCCAGGTGTATTTGTACTTTATACCATGGCTCTTACTATAAAATGAACTGTTTTCTATCAACAGGATTTGAAACATTCATATGCTTATTAATGTGATTTAGGGCACAGAGGAGGAGTGGACCGTGGCTAGAACTCTCCCTGTTTGAGCTTAGGCACGGGTAGATGGTGAGTCATGGAGGCAGTTGATAGAAAAAAAAGTGATCTCGTCTCCGTTGGTTGAGAAAAGTTTATAAACTCCTTCTCTATCACTATAGAAAGACTTGTAGTTATGTTCTCTTCTTTTTGCATATTTGTGATTCTTCCTTTTCAACTTTAAGTTATGTCTTAAGTTTATTAAGCAGATATCATTTGTAATTTATCTTCATGTCTGAGTAATTTAACCCACACTTACCTTTTGCCTTATTCTATTTTCTTAAATTCTCACACTGATTTTCTAATTATGTTTTTAGGAATCTGAATCTTGAACTTTTGGAGGAGAGCATTTGAACCTCAGAATTTCTACCAGGTAATGGGAAAATATGAAAAAGGCCCATACTGGCCAGATTAGAATTTCACTAAAATTTTCAATTTTGGATAACTTACAGAATCCCTCTTTATTTATTTATTTATTTTTTATGAAAGAAAAGAAAAAAGTTTAAGGTCTGGTAAGAAATTTTATAAAGAATAAAAGTGAAAATGAAATCACTTTTAAAAGTTGTACTATTTATTATTCAGAATTATCCCAACTACAGAAAAAATAAGACAGATTCCAGGCTAAGTAAGCAAATGTTTCCAAAATAAGATACTTGCTATCAGCAGAAAATGTTTCACTTGATAGACCTAAGGACAGTCTTAAGGTAAACAGTTGAATGCAAAAGCAAATGTGTGCATTGCCAGCAAAAATTCTAGAGGGATGAGCACTTGATGGAAGCACTACATGCTTAGAAAAACCTTTCATTTTGGCCAGCTGAAACCACCACATTTTCAAATGTCATCCATCATTTTAGTGTTAAGATCGCCCCCTGGTGTGAATACAGTCACACCATATGTTTATGAGAAATCATGTTTATGAGATATTTAGACATTCTTTTTAGAATCTCATTTTGCTGTTAGATGGTGACTTCTTTAATGCTCGTTTGACTTAGTATGGTGTGTGACTATTTCTAAATATAAATTAATTTCTTTTTCTCGCCCTTATCCGTTGTTATATCTGTAGTCACTGGTCAGCTTGAAAGTAGAATTGGGGGATATCTAATTTTGAATCCTTTTTGTTTAAGTTAATAACCAATAATATGTCAGTAAATGTGAAATTATATACTGAGATAAAATTTTACAAGTAATCAAGTTCTGTGGTGGTAATAACTTTGTTAAGTGACAAATTGCTGTGAATGGTATCTTTTTTGGTAAACTCATGACCACTTTAATAATTAAATATGAAAACTCAGACATTACGTTTTGTTTTTGAAATATTCATGGTGTGAAAAAATTAATCCAGGTTTTGACATTTTCTTACAACCTAGCAGCCCCCATAGCCACAGAACTTGAAAAAATAATGTAATCTATCCCTAGATCATGAATAGAGTTCTTAACTATCCCCTAAATGACCCCCATCCCCATAGGTTCTCACTCAAAACTGGCAGCAGAGTACCCATTTCATAACTATCATTTTTCCTTGCATTTAATTTTTAGTCCTTTGGGAATCATTAAAGCATTCTTATAAAGAGAAAGTGTGCATAATATTTTAAACTACATTAATGTAAATTTGATTATTGCAATTATATTTCCCCCTTACTTTCTCTTCTCCAGACTATAGTGTCTTGATAGTTTTAACTATTTAACATAGAATCTATATTCTAAATTAGATCATTTGCTGGTTTATAATACTGAGCTGTTTGCAATAGACTGAATTTACTTTCATTTTCTTCTGTATGCTCTTTCATTTAATTCTGAAGCCTCAAACTCAGCACAATATTTATATGAAATCCCAGCCTGTTGAAAGGATATCCTCTAAAATGTAGAAAACAAAAAAATCAGTGGAATGAACCGACCATAGTATACGTGTCTAAATCCTTGTTCTCATATTTACTGGCACCATGACCCTGGACTACAATCACTAACCCTCACAGAGCTTCTGTCTCTTCTTTGCAGAAATGCAAATTCTACTTTACAGGGTATTGTGAACTCATCCTTTGCACTAATATGTATTTAAGACTTAGTCTATGTCAGACTTGGGGCTGGGTGCCTCATGAACATTTATTTTAACAACAGTTCGGTGAACTAAGTGCTAGGATTTCTATTTTATTGATAAGCCTTAGAGAGGTAAGAAACCTGATGAGGGCAAAAGCCAAGATTCTAATCCAGGTCTTTCTGAAGACATAAAATAAACTCATAACCACTCTTCCATGTATTTGTTTTAATTATACATACTCATTTCTGCTACTTTGTTGTTTTCATTGTTCTTAAGGTCAAATAATCTCCCAATGCATAAACATAGAGAAACAAATCTTCTGAAAAAAAGAAAGTAGATCCTTTAGTAGGGATGTTCTTTTTGTCCAGAAACCAGTGACTTTGGGCATTTATTCTTCTGTACAATTTTTTCATGCCAGGCACTGCATCAAGAGATTCCTTGTTATTAGCATGGTTGAGCTGATAATAGCAGTGACAAGGACTATTGGGCTAGTGAACCTTAGGCACCTTTATGCAAAATATAAAGGAAGGATAATAAAATGCTAATTTTAGAAACTGTTTCTTTCATGCTACTAACTCACCATTTCTTTTGGTTTCTCTGGACCTGAGGCCAAACTCTGTTCCTATTTGCCTTGCTATTCTAGTTAAGTATTTAATTACCTGAATTGGCTCTGTGAAGCCTGCATTATTTTCCTTACGATTTAAGAATTTTTTCCTGATATTTTAGATAACAGATTTTATTCTTTAATTGCTACAGAGGCCAATGTAATAAGTTTCTCACTTGGTTAATAATTTGTTTTCAAGTCTACTAAGTAACTCACCATGGAAACATGGTATGATCAGGCCTGTTTTTTGCTTAATAAAATCTGATGTTTCATATTATTTCCTTGGTCCTTGAGATTTGCTCTAGGAAGTGGGCTGTTCAATCATGATTCAAGAGTACCTTGAATGTCACTTGGTTCAGTGGCCTCAGTTTTAATGGCTGAGTGACTTTTCTTGTTGAAGTTGTCTCCTTTTATACTTGGGCCTGATGTATTGGCACACATATGAACAAGTGTGTGTATCATCATATCTTATTTAGGTAGCATATTACCCCAAGCATACACTATTCTTAGGAAACTTGGCTCAAGTATCATTATTGAATTAATGAATGAATGAAGCAATGGGAGTCAGCTTCGAGTTCTTCCCTTATTTTTGTCCCACCTCTGTACTTGTTCCCCATGCTCGTGGACCTCATTTCTTGAATGTGTTCTTTCATTTATACTTGTTTAATGTCTGTGGAATCGGTCCCTATTTTCCAAATCCTCTGATATTTTGGGTTAGGTCTTCATATTCTTTACTTGAACAATTGGAATAGTCCTTTAACTGAGTTCCATCTCCCATGTTACCTGTCTCCAGTAAATTGTTACCAGTTGGACCAGGATAATTTTCCTAAAGCTTAGAACTAATAACAACTTAAATCCATTCAGTGTCTTCCTTGTTGAAAAAGATCCTTTGATTGTTGCTTACCTCTCTTCTAATTTGTCTCACTACCATTGTCATCACTCTTTGGATTCTGTACTTTGTGCCACTGAAAGAATGATAGGTCCCAGAATGCTTTTTACTTTCTTTTCCTTCCTTTGCTTTTATGCACTAATGCTCTATGCCACTAGCACCCTTCTGTACATTTGGTGAACTCTATCTTCTTCTTCAGGGCAATTTTTTCCCCACCAAACTCCCACTCCACAAAGACACACACAGTCTGAGGTAGTGTCTCTTTAGTGGATCACTGCAAGACCCTGTGCTCCATTCTATAATTGCAAAATTCCCTTTAAAGTGGGCACATGAAGACAAGTATTCTGTTATATTACTCTATGTAGCACAGTGCCAGATACATAGAAAGTGCTTGGGAAACTTTATTTATGAAGCCCATGAAGAGGCTGAATGGGATTAGAATTCCCATGAAGCCCATGCCTCTATCAATTTTATAGATCAAAATGCTTGATTCCTGTCAGCCATACAGGGCAAGATGGTGAGGCAATCATTAGTTGACATCATAATTCTCTCTCATTTACATTCACATTTTCATTTACCTGACTCTCCCAGTATTCATATACTCAGCACCCCTCTGTGACAGAGATTTATTGTGATTCACTGGATATTCATTTTCCTCTTCTTCTTACTTGAGAAGTCCTGATATTGCTGCAGGCAAAGAAAGAGGGAGAGGGAAAGAGAGAAAGAGAAAATATAAGCCCCCTATTTTCTCATCTTTCTTGTTGTTATGGGGGACAGTTTACCATAATTATGTCCAGTGAAATATAAAAAGAAACCTGATGGACTATTTGGGAAAATTTTGCTTTCTTGATATAGATGTTGCCTTATCTTCCTTCTGGGCCTTTCTTTCTTTCTCATCCCTGAAACACACAGGTGCCTGGAACTGGAGCAGCTACCTCGCAACATTAAAAGACTAGGATTGTTGCTGAGAGTTTAGCCATGACATCCTTGAACTTCCAAATCGTTAACCAGTAATTTCCTTCCTTTGAACTTCTTACTTACATGAGAAAAATTTACCATGTTGTGTTTAAGCTATTGTTATTTGGGTTTCCCATTGCATTGACTGACTCGGTTTCCTAATTGTTACTTATTAGTATTAAAGTTAAAATGAATTCATTAGAGGTGTAAGTTTCTGACATCACTTATATTTTATGTTTGTTAATTCAACAACTATGTATTTACCTACTGTCACCATGTACTATCCTAGATCCTAAGATATAGGGACTGGAACACCATTCTTATGCCTATGGCCTGCAGTCTCATGGGGGCACAGAAACATAAAATTAATTACAATGTACAATACAAAATATGGTGTATCATATTATAAGCAACACTCTAGTGTATGTGGATAAATCTAAGGGTAAGCAGAAAAGACTATTTGCAATTTGATTAAGCTCTCCTAAAATATTAAAATTTTTAAAGTCAGAGAAATGAATCGCTCATTTGGAATTTCAGGCACCCTGCACGGGACTTAATCTTTGTGCCTTTTCAATGACACAGCGTAGGTGGTCACTTACTTTTATGTGTCAGCCTTACTTCCTCTTACTAATAATTAAAATGAACAGTCTAGTAGATCAGAGATAAAATCCACACTTTGAACTGCTGACAGGCTATCTTTGAGAAGACAAATTGGTGAAAAGCAATCTGTGGAGAAGGAGGGGCAAGAAATGACACAGGAAGTTGCTGAAAATTCTGTTGACATGCAGACTAAAGCAGAAAGCCAAGAGCTGTAATCGGGAAGGCAGTGAGCAAGACATTGCAGCTCAGTGGTTGAAAAGCAAGAGTCAGATAGTGGAGAGAGACATCAAAACATCAGGCAGCCCACAGCCCTGAAACAAACCCACGATGAAGAGGGCTAGGGAACAAAGCTCCTCAAGAGTGCACAAAAACAAGCTGCTCTTCACCGGCACTTCGGACGATGTTTATAGAGGAAAGCCAGAAGCAGACCATAATAAGGACACTATTTATAAAATCATAGAGACTCAAAAGAGTTAAAATGAGAAAACGGTCTCAAAATAAAGGATAAAAATTATAATCCATTGATGTTTTAAAAAGGCACTAACTGCTCAAGGAGCCTGATTCAGAAAAAGGGGCCAGGGACATTGGCATTGATTTCAGTACTTGATCTTGTGATATTTTGGGTAGATTTTGAAGTGAAAAAAAAAAAAAATAGGGTCCCAAGAAAGGAAAAATCAACATGGAATAAAACCTCTGGGACTGGGTCACATGGAAATTTGAGCATATTACTATTTCTTCTAACTGTGATACACAGGGTTTTTCCAGATGGATGAAGGGAAAGCTACCAATGACCCGGGTTTGAATGATAAGGACTGAGCTTCTCCGGGCTACCATGAACTGGAGGGAAGCTATGGATCCCAATAAGGCATCAATATATGTTTGTGCAATCACAAAATACTCCCTACTTTTACTTTATCCAGGAATAATGAACTAAGATATAATTTAATGCATGACCACCGAGATCTGTTAGAGAATTATAGGTACTCTTCTATTGCACAAGACCAATCTTCCTGATAAAACAGAGAGCAACTAACATAGATAACAAGTGTTTTGGCTTCTATGACCATATTCCATTTACACTCTTCATCTAATGAAGAATGCTAATTAACTCATCTAATTAAATTTGACTGAGTTGTTTTCATTATATTTTTGCACTTGTATATATTTTTCTATCTGATGTTAAATCACATATACTATTATAATGTATAATAATGATGTATAATACAGTATAAATTATTTTCAATGTAAGACACATAGGTAGTTCGTTCATGACTTTTTACTTTGAAAAAGCTACCTCCAAGGCCGCATAATTGTTTTGAATGATGTCAAATGCCATAAAATGGGGAAGTGACCTAAATACAGTGGTACCTCGGTACTTGTCATTAATTTGTTCTGGAACTTGTGACAAGTGCTGAAATTACGAGTACCCAGCGATGAAACATTTTCTCTTGTGGTGGGGGGTCGTGACTCATACAAGTTCTAGCAAGTGTGGTGAGTCCAGAAAAGTGCTGAGTGCTGAAATGTTTTTTTTTCTTGTCAAAATGCAACGAGTACAGGGTTTGACAAGTTCTGAAGCCAATGGGAACTGAAGTAGGACTACCTTTTAACTTTCCTTCATAATTTGATGCTGTCTAGAATGTATAAGTTTACCAAAATTTTTTGAAACTATTTTTTTTTTTGTAGTTGTCAGTCTGCTTTGCTTCATTTGTGAAACATAGTAATATATACTTTCAAAGAGGGTAATTTTTCCAGATTTATTTTCTAGGCATCTAGGATTTACCCATGTTTACCTTATTCATGCATTCTTTATTACACAGGGGGAAAATTTTTAACATAATTGTGGATGAGTTTGATTTTTCAGCTGTTTTAGACTTAAATGGGCATGCTGATTTCAAAACTGCAGTTAGTTTTCTTATATCACGTCAAGTTTTTCTGTAGAACTTGTCTTTTTTTTAAAGTATATTTTATTGATTATGTTGTTACAGTAGTTCACATTTTCTTTCTCTTTGCTTCCCTCTGCCCAGTATCCCCCTACCCTCCAACAATCCCACCCTCGTTAGCTCATGACCATGGGTCGTGCATATAAGTTCTTTGGCTTCACCCTTTCCTATTGTATTCTTAACTTCACCCTATCTATTTTGTGACAACCAATTATGCTTCTTAGTCCCTGAACCATTTCCCCATTTCTCCCACTCCCCTGTCCCAGCTGATAACACTCCAAATGATCCCCATACCTATGATTCTGTTCCTATTCTGGTTTGCTTAGTTGGATTTTGTTTTTATTTTTTAGATTCAGCTGTCGATAGCTGTGAGTTTGTTGTCATTTTGGTGTTCATAGTTTTGATCTTCTTTTTCTTAAGTAAGTCCCTTTGATATTTCATATAATAATGGCTTGGTGATGATGAACTCCTTTAGCTTTACCTTGTCTGGAAAGTACTTCATCTGCCTTTCTATTCCAAATGATAGCTTTGCTGGATAGAGTAATCCTGGTTGCAGGTTGCCTTTCATCACATTGAATACTGCTTGACAGTCCCTTCTTGCCTGCAAAGTGTCCTCTGAGAAATCAGCTGGTAGTCCTACAGGCACCCCCCTGGAGGCAACACTCCGCCTCTCTCTTGCTGCCCCCAGGACTCTCTCTTTATCTTTCACCTTTGGCATCTCAGTCATGATGAATCCTGGTGTGGTCCCCTCTGGGTCCGGCTCGCCTGGGACCCTCTGTGCTTCCCGGACGTGTATGTCCATCTCCTTTGCAAAATTTGGGAACTTTTCCTCATTTTTTTCAATTCTTGCTTCCTCATTCTACACTGGTTGACTGTTTTTTCTTCCTTATGTTCCAAATAATTTATTTGAACCCCAGTTTCCTTCCCTTCACCACTGGTTTTGTGTGGATTTTCCTTCATTTCACTTAGCATAGCCTTCACTTCTTCTCTTTCATATTTGCCATACTCAAGCATTACCTGTCAAGCCTGTGAGCATCTTTATCACCAGTGTTTTGAATTCTGCATCTGTTAGGTTGTCTGTCTTCTCATCTGTGAGGTTGGCTCTCTCCTTGTCCCTTAGTTCTCCCACTGGAACCTTGATCCGTTCCCCCTTTTGGGCCATACTTTTCTGTCTCCTCATCCTGACAGGCTCCTGTGTTTGTTTTCCTCCACGTCCCAGGTAGAGCTGCTGCCCCTGTTATGTTGTAAGGGGCGGAGCCTTAGAGATTCGTCAGTGTAGGGTGACCTGTTTCACCATGTTGGGGTGCTGTATGGGGGGGAGGGGTCCGAGAGGGAACAATGCCGACTGCCCAGCACTCACCCCTTTTCCAGGGACCTCTTCCACTTCTGCACTGGACTGGTGCCTCTCTAGGTGCTGCCTAGGTCGTCGTTCCCGGAGTGTGTGGGTCTGCAGACGTTCTAGGACCATGGGGGCCCTTTAAACAGTCGGACTTTGCTGAGACCGGCAGTTTCTGCCTCCGCCACAACCGCCAGTGGTCTGCACAGTCAGAAGCAATGAGGCTTGATTATCCCTGGTGCTGGGATCATGGGCTGTGAGGGCGGGTGAGAAGCAGGGTATGGTCCCCAGATGTGCCTTCTGACTTTTTAAAACGTGTGCCTGCACTTTCTGCCAGCTTGCCACTGCTGCCACCATCACACCGCATCCTCTCCGCCTCGGCTCCACCCCTCCTACTTGTCTGGATGAGTATTTCTTCTTTATATATTTGTTTGCAGGACTTCCATGTAGTTTGATTTTCTGGAACTTCTGGTTGTTTCTAGTTTTGATGAAGTTGTATTCCTTCTTAGTTGTGGAGGGAGATGCAGTGTATCTGTCTATGCCTCCATCTTGGCCGGAAGTCTGTACAACTTGTCTTAATGTGACCACTCTAGGCTGGATCATGGGAAGTACTAGTGCTCTACTATTGGCTGAGAGCAAACCTCCCTCGAGTGGGGAGGAGTAGGGAACGGCCTTAGAGACCAGCGACAGGTTCATGCTTATCTAGGCTATTCACTTACACATGAGACAGTGCGGTGAGAAGTTGTATGCTGCTCTATATGGTGAATCGTATTCCAAAGTGTAGTCCAAGTTCTTGTCTGAATACAAGGAGTTAGCAGAATTTATTTTTTAGTTTATATACGTACTTATTTCCTTTCCTTCAGATCATGCTGCCTCTGCCATTTTTCATCATAAGTGCCTAAACAACCCTGATTCATTTTGTTATATCTGTGGCAGTTTCACTATTCCTAGTCAGAGGACAAACATCAGCGCATTTTTCAGGCAAGCCTATTTTGCATATTTTAAAATAAAACTTGGTGATCAAGATAAGTCTTGGGCCCCTCACAAGGTGTGCAAGCAGTGTATTGAGAGTTTACGGATGTGGACGAAGGGAAGACGTTATAAATTGCCATTTGGTATACTTATGGTTTGGCGAGAGCCCAGAGATCATTCAAGTGACTGTTACTTTTGTATAGTGAAAACATCAGGATATAATAAGAAAAATAAATGTAAAATAGAGTATCCTAGTCTACCATCAGCTGTACACCCAGTGCCTCATTCAGCTGAAATCCCAGTGCCAGTTTTCATTGAACTACTCTCTTTCAAAAAACAGGAGTGTGGTGGAGAACTAAGTGACAGCAATGATGAAGATTTTGAAATTAAAGATGACTCAGTTCATAAGGGATTTGATGAGCATGAGTTGAATGATTTGGCATGAGATTTGGTACTACCCGAAAAGGCTTCAGAACTCCTAACATCAAGACTGCAGGAGAAAAACTTGCCTGAAAAAGTAGCGAAGGCATCCTACTTTCGGTCAAGAGAAAGTGCATTTCTGCAGTACTTTCAAACTGATGGTGGCTTTGTGTATTGCCATAACATACATGGTTTAATGGTTTAATTTCAATCTATAACACAACTGAATGGCGACTGTTCATCGATAGCTCAAAGCAGAGCTTGAAGTGTGTCCTCCTCCACAATGGCAGTTTATTTGGTGCAGTCCCAATTGGCCATTCAGTTTGTTTTCATGAAGAACATGAAGATATAAAGAGGGTCATTGATCTGTTGCAATATCACAGGCACCATTGGATCATCTGTGTTGACCTTAAAATGGTCTGTTTCCTTCTTGATCAGCAACGTGGATACACCAAGTATCCCTGTTTTCTGTGTATGTGGGACAGCAGAGCTCATGAGAAACATTGGGTGGAGTCAAATTGACCTCCAAGATTGACCTCAAACCTGGTGATACAAACATTCTATGTGAGCCACTTGTTGACAGAAAGAACATTATTTTCCCACCTCTGCACATAAAACTGAGTCTCATGAAGCAATTTGTTAAAGCTTTGCCAACTAAAGGAGACTGTTTCAAGTATCTCATTTTGGCATTTCCTAGTCTGTTGTTTGAAAAGATAAAATACCTTAATATGTATGTTTGGTAGCAAAACTTTACTGCTTGTACACAATTTGACTTGAGTAATAATGTATAGACTTTATGTGAATAAAATACCTCTAAATAAACAATATATTCAGGTAATTTTTTCTTTATTTTCTTTTGTATGTACATTTTGTATGATTGTTTGGACAAAGGGAGGGTATCCTGTACTTTAAAAAGTTGACATGTTAGAGAAAAAGTGGGGTCATTTTTGGATTCAGATGCCAAAAGTTAGTCAAAAACAAGTTTCAGATCTAACTCAATGAAGATTGTGTTCCCCAGTGTAATATTTCAACCCCAGTCTTTCAGAACGCAGAGTTCTGACCTCTTCTACCTTTCTTCATTTATAAATGATAGTAATGGTTTATTATTATTATTCTTACTCTCCATACATTACCTTGTTATTTGCTATTTCTGAAGTGTGACAACAAACAGCATGAGGCAATATAAGAACACATAAAAGAGAAGGTTACCAAAAAAAACCTTATTGAGTATTTAATTGTCATTACCTTTCTAAGAGCTCTATCTCATCCTGATGATGAATTGTATTCCCAATGTCATACATTCCTGATTTTTATAAACAAATGTATGGCTATAGTAAACAGTTAATATTTGATGAATATGACTTAAGATTGTATTAGATTTTCAAAAGAGATTGGGACATATAATAATCAAGAATTAGTTATGCACTGGCAAAAGAGTTTGATTTAAAGTGGTCTTTTTTTAACTTTCTAATATCCTCATAAAATTATTTATATAGAAATAGATGTTTTTTTCTGCCAACAGTTTTCATCTATAGAGAAATCAAGTTAATTCCTTTAAATAATTTATGTCTAAACTTGTATGTTTGAATTAGGTCTCATTTTCTTTTGTTGCACAAGTTCCCCCAGGTGAGTCCCATGCGTAGCTGTATATGAGAACATTAAAAAATATTCAATAATACTGTGCACAGTGACAATTGTTATGATGAGATGATTCATAAAAACATGTTTAAGGTTCTGTGTTGAATTCAAATTGAATATAATTGCAGAGTATGTGTTATGGGTTGAATGTTTGTTTCCTTAAAGTTCATGTGTTGAAATCTTGACCTCCAATGTGATTTATTAGGAGGTGGGGCATAAGTTTAGATGAGGTCATTATGTTGGAGCCCCCATCATGAAATTAGTGTTAGAAAAATTATAACAATAATTAATAGAAGAAGAAGATGAGACTAGAGCTCTATGTGAGGACACAGTGAGGTAGGACACCCAGGTAGCCAGGAAGAGGGCTCTCACTAGGAACCAATTCTGTTAGCACTTGGATCACAGATTTTTAGCCTCTAGAACTCTGAAATAGATTTCTGTTGTTAAAGCAACACAGTCTATGGTATTTTGTTATAGTGGTCTGAGCAGATTAATGCAGTATGAATTAGAAGCCAGAAACAATTTGAAAGATTTCAAATCTTTTTCTAAGGTTGGTTACTAAATTCACAGCTTCCCTCAAGTATCAATAAAGAATGATAATGAAATAACCAGTGGTGGGCATTCCAAAAAAGATGATCTGTTAGAAAATAGAATGTTTTGGGGAAATGTAGGGCAGATAATTTTTTATAACTAAATTGCAGCATGAGAAAACATGGTTAAATAGAATGCCTAGAGAACAGTTTTCTAATTAATTGGGTCTTTGATCAAAGTTGAGCTGAATTTCCTGTGTGATTCAATCATTGTTCAAGTAATGTTGTCCTTATCTTCTCCCCCTTAATATCAGTGATAAGTGAATCTTTTTTGCATTTGGGAAGTTATACTCTGAAGCATATTTCTTATTTTATAATACTATAAAGGGATTAAGATGGAAAAGGCGTAGGTATTTATTTGCAATGGAATTCTTTAATATCATTTTTTGCATCTATGTCATTTGTCATTCTGTGTCACTAATGGAATACAGAAAATTCTAGATAACAAGGGTTTTCAATTCATATTTTATTGAAAAATAGACTACAAGTGTATTTTAAATCTTGTTAAAAGTATTTTTCAGTAGTTCAATTTATAATGAAGCGATTGACACTTTCATCACAGTAGTCATTAGTCTGGAAAAAGTATGTAAAAGACAATTTAGGTAATTGCCATAGGCTAAGGAAACATGATTTCCTTTACATTTGGAATCTGAATGGACAAAATAAATGAACAAACAAAAAAGAAATGGACTCAGATACATAGAACAGACTGACAGCTGTCAGAGGGGAAGGAGTTTGGGACCTAGGTGAAAAAGATGAAGGGATTAAACAGTACAAATTCATAGCTGCAGAATAGCCACAGAGATGAAGATTACAGCATGCAGAATACAGTCAATAATGTTGAGATAATGGGGTATGGGAGCCCTGGCTGGTTTGGCTCAGTGGATTGAGCGTCGGCCTGCGAGCTAAGTGTCGCTGGTTCGATCTTCCAGTCAGGGCACATCGGAGAAGGAAAACTCTGACTCCAAAAAACCTCCGCTGCCTTGCGGCATACCTCTTCAGGGGAAAGGCTAAGGGAGTAAACCCCGACAGAAAATCCGGAGCCGGAGTCCCTAAGGCGGTTTGACGTTGTAGTCAACACCGGCAACTCCTGCGGCGCACCTGAAGCCAAGCTGTATTGACTCCGTCTTTCCCTTGGACCCTTCAGCTGCGAAGAGAGGGGGGGTCTGCTGCATGGGCAACAGCAGACCCTCCATATCACCCTGCCCAGGCTCTGTAGCTTCAGCTTCACTGGAGAGGACACTCCAGCGTCATCGCAAGATGTCGATTCAACACGGGAGGAGACAGATACCGTGTCACTCCCGAGTCGGACTGCACAGCCATTCTCGGCGGTGCAGATAGACTCTTAAGAAGCTACACCATCGTCTCTCGAGACGGACGGCTGCCGATGACGATGAATGGGGTATGGGAATAGGTGGGTATCTGGGGCAGCAGAAGGACCATTCTATAGAGTGCTTGGTTTCCGCGCCCTTTGATGTGCTTCTAAAACTGGGGCAGAATGGTATTGAATGTAAAATTGTGGTTGAGAAAAAGAAAAGATGTATTTGTGTATCTCAAAATGGTTACTGCATTTCTTTTGATTGTGAAAGCAGTCTACTTTCATCATAGGATGTTTACAAAGTCAGTGAACATTTGGTTTGCTAATTTTGCTCTAATAAACAATGTCACAACAAATAGCTTTGTACATACAATTATGTTTGTGTGCAAACATACCTTAAGGTAGAAATTATGGGCATTTGTATTCTGATAGGTGCTTCCAGATTTTCCTTTAAGTTACACTGTCATATGCATTTCCACTAGCAGTATGTGAGAATACCCACTTCCTTACCCCATCCTCCTTCAACACAGTGTGTTTTTAATTTTTGGAGTCTTTACCAATCTATTGAGGGGAGGAAATATGTTTTCATTATATTTTTGGTTTCTATTTTTCTTATTGTGATTGAGAATTTGTTCATGTTCAAAAATCATATTTTCATTTTGATGAATTATCAGTTTGTAATCTTGCCCATTTTTGAGGGATTTTTTGAAGGATTTGGAGATTTGCACATTGTAATATAAGTTGCCATTATTTTTTTTTTGTAATTTGCTTGTCTTTTGATATTACTTCTGTAGGATTTTGCCATTCATTACTTTTTTAATAAAAAAGTTACTTTTAAAAAAATTTGTGTTTAGTGAACAGAATGCTTCTAAGTGAGATTATTTAAATTTTTCATGGTTTCTTCTAGTAAATTCATGGGCATTTACTTTATATACTTAAATCTTTGTGTTATTAAGACTATACTGTTAGATTGATGAAGCAGAGTCATAATCAAGGTGAAAAAGAAAAGGGTTGGGAGAATAATCAGAATAAAATACTTGTGAGAGAAAGATGGATCAAAGCAATTAAGCTGGCAACCTAGTTGTCCTGGCATCTTTTATTTTAAAAATCCATCTTTTTACAAGAATTTGCAATGCCACCTTTATCATATGTACAGCTTCCAAATATATTATTTTCAGAGTTTTTGTATGCTAGTACATTATATATTCATCCTTAGCACTACATTGAGTTATTGTAGCTGAAAAGATTTTAACATTTGAGAAAACTGTTGTTCATATAGTTTCTCTTGTGTTTTAAAATAAATTTCCCAATTTTTTTTACTTGTTTGTTTTATCATCTGAACTCTAGAATCAACATATCTTAACTCTCCAAAACAAAACCTGTTGGTATTTTAAAATTGGAATCATATTATATTATAATTTAACTTAGAAATAATGTTGAGTATTACTATTCAAGAATATGTATATATCTTTCCATATTTTTAATTTTTCAATCACTTTAATATTTTCTTCATAAAGAACTCACATATCCTTTGTGAGGATTTTTCTTGTCCATTAATTGCTTTTTCTAGATTTCTTATGTATTTTACTTCAGTTATTCTCTCAGCTTTTCTTCACCTTCTCTGTGACCTTGTTTATCAGTACTTCAGTTTATAGCTACATATTTCTACCTCTCTTTTGAACTGGATTTTTATCTTCAACCTGAAGATGTTTTCATGGAATTACAATTTGCCAACCAACACATGTTCAACATTCACCATTTTTTTGTGCACACTCCTCTCTTTTTTCTTTGCTATCATCTGTAATGATTAATATCTACATGGACAGAAGTTTCTCACAATTTACTTATTCCTTCATCACTTTTCATATGGCTTCTCCCCCAAGAACTATTAAATTCGCATGATTATAAAGTGACATAATCATCGTATAGCCATCAATTCTCATCAGTTTTTTTCTATCTTCCTCTACTTTGCCCCGCTCTTCATAATTTAATATGGTTTATTGTCTCTTCTTTCTTGAACCCTTCCATTATGTTTAGTGTTTTTGAATTTCTTCTTCTGAATCTTAGTGCATAAAGTATATGATTTCTAAGAGTCTGTATTTTGACTGTACTCTTTCTATACTTTCCCTTTTGAAATTTTAACTTTTTTTATGAATTCTACTTCTATTTAAGAATATGCCTCCCATTGCTCAGAGAAACACTGGGAGACATATGTTAAAGATAGTAGAAACTTTTCAGCCAAAGCGCTAATATTTCTGTGGAGCAGACTCTCCCCTCTATCCTGCATGAGCAAGAAATAAACATTTATTGTGCTAAATCACATAGATGCCAAGGGTTTCCTGTTATAGCAGCTAGCACTACCTTAACTAATAAAATTGCCTTTTGAACATTCCCCTTTAAACATATCTTAGGCACTTCAAACTCATTATGTCCAGATTACATTTACTTATCTTCTGCTAAACCCGATTTCTGGAAAGGAAAAATTCACCTGTTTCCTCTGTACTCTCTGGGTACCAAGTGTATGGGCTAATTTTTCCCCCCACACTAATCAGTTTTTCAACATCAACTCACTGTCCTTCAATTCAATTCTGACATTAATCAGAGTTAGCATAGACACCACGGGCTAAGGGTTCAGTCCCATAGGACTGCCCCCAACTTCAGAAGTTGATTAAAAGTGTAGTAGGTCCACAAGTTACTCACAACTTCTGTCCAGTTTTGCTTCTAATCAGAAGTTCACACAACACACTCCTCATATTTGATAATATGCTAGAGTGGTTGAAGGAACCTAGGAAAATAGTTTACTTAACCTTTGTCATTTTATTACAAATAATATTTTAAAGCATGCAGTTAAACAGCCAGATGAATAGATACAAAGAGAAATACAGGGAGAGGTCTAGAAAATTCCCAAGCTCAGAAGCTGCTGTCTCCGTGGATTTGGGATATACCCCACCCTCTTGGGCCTGTAGATGTGTTCACCAACCTGGAAACTCCGAACTCGGTACTTTTGAGATTTTGATGGAGGCTTCATCACATAGGCATGATCCATTATAAACTCAAGTGGGGTAGCATCATTTCTTTTTCTATAGCAATTTATATGAGATAGATAATGTCTGTTTTTAAAACCTTAATTGTTAAAAAATCTGGAAATTTTTATAAAGGAAAAGAAAAGGCAGACAGTTTTGGTAAAGGAAGGCAGTTCTTTGAATGTAATGTCAGTTTTTTATTTGTTTATTTTTTCTGTGACTACAGGTGGGCTAAAATTCATCTAGGTCATGGGAGGGAGAAAAAAAAATACACAAATAGAATATAGATACTTGTCCTCTACCCTATGTCTCACAGCCTTCTTCCCACCTTCATCTTCATGTTATATTTTGTCTCCCTAGGGGTTTTCTCATAGTTTGTATGTTGTATTTTGGGCTCTTTTAGTCAAATGCTCTCACTTTTGAGTCATATTCTATATTGTTTGCAAAAGGCATTTAGTTCATGAATGGCTTCTCCTTGAGAAACAGAAACTCCCATATTCTCTGTTAAAAAGCAATTGAAGGAATTGAGTACTTAAAGTGTATTTAACAGTTGGCAGCTATTTTGGCAATGAAAAATGTGTATAAGACATGATTTCTGTTTCCTAGGCTTAGTTTATAATATTGTTAATCAACAAAGACTCTTCCCATGTTCCATTATAAGCCCAAGTAGTTGATGTTTGTCGCAATGATTGTTACTTAAATTATACATTTGGAGAAAATTTCAGAGTTTATGCTGTTTATGCTCATTACTCAATTCATTCTTCTTTCTACAAGTGTGGTATAGTTTATTGTCCAAATATCAAAGATTAGGGAACTTGATGTTCCAAGGGTTAAGTGATCTGCTCAGTATAAAAAAATAAATGGTAGAGCCGCCCACCAGGTCTGCATATTCCCAGTCCTGTTCTGGTGTCACTGAAAGCACTGTTGCATGTGATTGCTCTTGTTGCTCATTGCGTTGTGTCCTAATTTAGTTCAGTTTACATACAGGCTAAACATGTAAAGGCAAATATATTTAAGGTTAGTTTGGAGTTTGCTGAAAGCTTCAAAGATTGTTGCTGCTAAATGTAGTTTGTATTTTCTTCTAGTAAAGTAATTTCTGTCAAAAGGAATTATCTATGTTATCTGATATTATTTTCTTTGATGAGAATGGCTGTTATCTCTAGTGTATTTTTCAAAGTGCCTCTCGTAGCTTTTAGCTCATGATTTTCTATAGAGGTTATGTGACACTTTGTTAAAAATAATTAATTAGAAATCCGTATTTGAGTTCAATTCAGAACAAGAGTGTCAACTAAAGCAGCCAGGTATGCAATTCAGATGTTATTTTTAACTAAACAAGGTTAGCATAAGGTAGTGGCTCTAACCTTAGTATGCATAGTGCCCAATTCTCCCCATTGCTCTCCTCTGCCCTGCCAACCCTCCACTCCCACAGTAAATCCCCACCCTGTTGTCCGTGTCCATGAGTCATTTATACCTGTTCCTTAACTTTTACCTTAGATTGAACTATTTGAGATATACTGCTTAAATGCTGTTATGTTTTAGCAGGAAGCAATTAATCAGATTAGTTAGAGGAGTATTTAATCTGAGTCGCTTGCAGTCAACCTGGAAAAAATGGTGCAGTTGCCTGTTGAAATGAAGGCAGTTAACTGAAAGATCTGGAATTTGGCCCTGATCATCCTCCTCACTGTTTGGGACTGGACTGGGATTTCCTGTCACAGCTCTGTTTTACTTCAGCATTTAACCATGGTTTGTAATTTGTATTTGTTGCTTTTATTGATACGTCTGCCTCTGGACTATAAACTCCCTGAGATTGAGGTGCTTCTCTGTTTCCAACCCTTAGCACAGCTGCTTAATACTCATATGAAGACAGAATGAATGGGGTGTGACCCTGAAGTTGTGTCTCACAAAGGGCTTTTGATGAACAAAGGTGGCTCTGGAAGTTCTCCAGATCACCTTAATTTTGCAATTTATTTTTTCTGTGAGAAGTAGTCATTTAAAATTCCTATTATATGAGAAAGTTAGCCAAAAGAAGCTAACATGTTTTTCTTTTAAAAGAGCAAAATTTGGGGTGATTGTGAACATGCCAAGTGACTCTGAAAACATATTATTTATTTAATTAATCACTCATTCAAAAATAGTTATTGAATACCGGTAATATACAAAGCACCAAATATACATTAATAGGTAGAAATAATGATCTCTTTATTTTTGAAACTTTCAATGTTTGGGGAAGAAGGAGAGCCACATGAGTAATTAAAACAAAATGTGTGCTGTTCACAGCAGTGACATGTCTTAAGTGGTTAGCATGGAACAGGGGTCAGTGTTTGTGGCACAGGTAAGACTGATATGCCATAAATGACAACAAAGACCTGTATCCTGCTAAAGTGTATTGATCTTAGTAATGAGCACATTTCTGTTATTTTAATTTCCCATTCCACTAAAAGATGCTAAAAGTCTAGGAGTCTTATCTTCTGTGCAAAGTATTCTTTACAACATTCTTTACAAAGTTCACTGCAACACTCTAAACAAAAACAACAAAATGTTGAAAAAATGATCCGTTCTACCTTCTGGATGTGCCAAACATTAATAAATCAGTTGATTCAATAAAGGATACTGAGTCCATACAGGGGTGTTGAACAGTTGAGAATTGTCTCTTTCCTCATTCAAACTTGTCCAGCCATTCCAGATGTTTGCACACGGTCCATTCTGGCATGGATGTCAGTGCAGTTCCTTTTGTAAGGGGCAGAACAAGACTCACAGGAAGCCACTGTGCAGTACTTTGTGAAGAAACCTCTTTTGCAATTTTGAAGGTTTCTAAAATTTAAATTTCTAATCGAGTCTTTTCTATTTTCTAAGAAATGCGTAGGTTCAAAGAGTTATTCAAACGTCTCATGTACAAAGCGAATTCCGAAGCTTAGGGAGAAAACGTGTCTGAAGAGAGTCTCAGTAAGGTGACAGTCCAGCTCTTCTCAGTAGCAAAACTGTAATCTACTGAGATGATTAGGGAATCTGGCCCCTTTCAGCTGCCCCAGTTTGACGATTTTTTCTCATTTTGTTTTTCTTTCAATTTAGCAAGCCTGACTCTGTGCCCACACCTTAATCCTTTTGTGCTATTTTTGCTCTAACTTCATCATGTTTCATCAAGAGACGAAAGTATTTCAAAAGTGCTCTTTACTTCATGACCTAAGATTGTGCCTTGATTATGTAATTATTCAGAGCCTGTAGTTAGGTAGCGACTTAAAGTTGCCCAATTAAAGAACATCAGAAGAAAGAAAATGTACAGTGAAAATGTCGATACTGAGTTTATTCAGCATCTTGTTGTGGAGAAGTTATAGTCTTATGGGACTGATGGGCTGAAATGTGAACCCTGGCTTGGCTATGGACCTTGTAGCTATACTTAAATTCTCAGAGTCTCAATTTCCTCAACAATAGAAAGAGGATAATGGTGCTACCTGTACTACAAAGTGTTGCTAGAATAGAATAAAATAATTCATGCAAATCACTTAGCAGAATGCCCGGCTTGTGGTAAGCATTTAAATAAGTGTTGGTACCTTTCTTTTTCTATTGCCCATTCATACACAGGTCAAACAAAATAGATTCTAGCAAAGAAAGGTAACATGTTACTCATTCACCACTTAATACGTATAATTGAGGTTTAAAATTCATTGCTTCCCTTCTATCCCCTTTTCCTTGTCTGTCTTTTCTTTTAACTTCCCACTCATGAGCTGCTGTCAGAGGCAAGGGTGAATAACTCTTTGTCTCTATTACACTAAATCTAAAAGGCAGAAGAAGCAAAATCTTGAATATACCACCCACTTTTAAAAGGTTCACAAACAAGACCCTCAGAGACGGATCTCAATCAGTGAGTTATGATAGCGCAGCAACTTCCTGCTGCCTGGGGACCTCTCACTGTACACAGGTCTGGTTCTGGTCCACACCCAGCTGGGAAACAGTGAAAACAAATCAGTAAGATACATAATAGTCTCTCTAAGTGAATACTGTGAGAATTTATGATTTCTTTACCAAATTATGCAGTGTATTGTTTTCTGCCTGTGAAAAACCATCCTAAGGCAAAGAGAATATTATTTAAAAATTAAATATTGTTTGAAATAAAAGAATATTTTCAATTTGATTGAGTTTCTACTGTGTACAAGATATTTTTCTAGGAATTTCAGAGGGTTGAAAAAAAAAGATCCAAACACTAATCATAGTGTCAAGGTGATTACAGCAGAGTAATAAATACAATAAATATTAAATGTAACACAGAGTAGATCATTTTAAGAACGTCTAATAATACATTGTGAGAATTCAGAGAAGAATATGATTACTTAAGGAAGGGTGAAACTTTTTGAAAGATGGTGTCCTTTTAGATGGCCATTAAACTATAATAGATACAGAGAAGAGAAGAGAGGAAAAAAAGGGCATTTTAGGCAAGGGAACAACTGAAGCAAAAACTGGAGACCAGAGACGACAAAGTGTGTACTAACAATGCAAAGAGATTCAAGCCTGAGGCTTAATGGAAGAATACGAGCTAAGGTTTGACTATATCAGTAAGGGCATCGAATATTCAAGCTATAATTTTTTTCACATTTATTTATGAGTGCATAGTTCCACATGTTATTGTAATTGCAGGATGTAATTTTAGTCTTATATTCAGTATGTATTTTGTATATATATATATTTTTTACTGTACAATGGACTGAATGAGGGTGATTGACGTTAGTGGAGGATATAAGGAGAGCCTCCATGTCCATTTATGGTATCATCAAATTTTTATTTTCAATAAGATAGTCTCTCAGACTTTTACTTATATCAAAAATCTAACAATCATGAGTCTCACTTAATTCTGTTGCATGAGAAAAGAGGAAAGTTCTACTGATCTCATGGTTTAATAAAAGTTACAAGTATTTATTTGTCACCCTTCCCTAACAGAAATGCCAATTTAAATATTATTACTAGGAAAACAAAGTGTTATCTGCTAAAATAACTAATCTGTATTAAAGACATTTTAGAGGTTAAAGCTTATTTCCACAGGGCATTGCAATATTCTCCAAAATTATGATATCATAATACTCTTTTGTTGAAATAACACTTGCAAGGACAGTGTTAATAATAGAAAATTAAAAAAAATTACTGACTGGCTTATTTCACTAAGCATAATATTCTCCAATTCTGTCCATGCTATAGCAAAAGGTAGGAGTTCTTTCTTTCTTTCTGCTGGGGAGTATTCCATTGTGTAAATGTACCACAGTTTTTTGATCCACTCATCCACTGATGGTCACGTAGGCTGTTTCCAGCACTTGGCTGTTGAAATAGCACTGCTATGAACATAAGGGTACATAAGTTCTTTTGAATTGGTGTTTTGGGATTCTTAGCATATATTCCCAGCAGAGGAATCGCTGGGTCAAAAGTGAATTCCATTTTTAGTTTTTATTAAATTCCATACTGTATTCCACAGTGGCCGCACCAGTCTGCATTCCCACCAGAAGTGCACTAGGATTTCCTTTAGCAAAATAGAACCAGAGACATGGGAACATGGAACAGAATGACAGAGGCCAGAGGGGCAGAGGGAGGAAGATAAGGGAGGAAAAAAGGGGAAGGGAGTAGTCAAAAAACATGTATAAATTACCCATGGACATGGACGACACAATGGTGTGGGGATTGACTATGGGAGTAGAGGGGGGTTGCTTAGTGGAGAAGGGCAAAGTGTTAAAAATTGGGACAATTGTAGAAAAACAATAAAAAAAGAAAATTTCTGAATAATCGAGACTGTTAACAATTGGAAAGCAAAAAAAGAAAAATATATTTCACCCATCCTGAACAATAAAGTTGGATTTGTAATTTCTTTTTTATTTTTATTTATTTTTTAGAGAGGAGGGAAGGAGGGAGAGACAGAGAGTGGAGAGGAGGAGGTAGAGAGAGAGACAGAGATATTAGTTTGTTGTTTCACTTATTTATGCATTCATTGGTTGATTCTTGCATGTGCCCTGACTAGAGATTGAACCCCATACACCCCCTTGGTGTATGGGAACAATACTAACCAACTGAGCTGCTCAGCCAGAGCTAGATTTCTAAGTTCTTAACTCACCCCTTGAACAGAACTAAATCTTCATTTCTGTAGTTATCGGTGAAAGCAGAACATAGTCTCCTTAATTTGCTGAGATTGATTTTATCAGCAGTCAGGACGGTCTTTCATTTCCAAGGCTTTTCTTAGCACTGAGGACAAGCATTTACAAGGCAGATAGAAGATGCACAAAATGTACGTTACAACAAGAGAGAGGCTATATTAGAATTATTAACAAGTGGGATTGTTAATTGTTAATACAGTGCAGGCAACAGTGATGAATATCATAAATTCTGTATAAGGAGAGCCAATGCAATGTGAATTTAATAGACATAGATTTCTTCATACTTATTCTATAACAACTGATAATAGCTCCATCACGTAATGAAGAGTTCAACTTCAGCCCCAACTGGAGAACATTTTTAATCACTATTTGAATAATTTGCATGCTTCTTTAAAAGAAATACATATTTTTTTAGAGAGGGGAAGGGGGAAAGAGAGGAAAAGAAACATTGATGTGTGAGAGATACACCGCATGCCCCCAGCCGGGGAGCCGGGCCACAACCCAGGCACGTGCCCCAACTGGGAACAATACAGGCATGTCTTGGGTCTACAGTCCGGTGCTCCATCCACGGAGCCACACCAGCCAGGGCTAAATAATTTGCATGCATCTGAGTGACATTTTCTTGAACAAAATATAATTACTTGAAATATTTTTATTTAAAAAAGAATAAGAGAATTGTTAGAAATTTTTGTTAACAATACATCCAAATTGCCTAGTGTCTAAAATATTAAACTACTGTGTATTTATAATTAATGCTGATAGCTCTTCAGCAAGTGCCCAATAGCATTTAACTCTTCAGTGATACATGATGTTAAAAAGTGATAAATCTTGCAATGTAATCTATGAAACCATTCATTGTCAATAACCTTATCATAACATATCATCATTTATTAGTACAAGTTAGTCCCTGGCTGGTTTGGCTCAGTGGATTGAGCGTCGGCCTGCGAGCTAAGTGTCGCTGGTTCGATCTTCCAGCCAGGGCACATCAGAGAAGGAAAACTCTGACTCCAAAAAACCTCCGCTGCCTTGCGGCATACCTCTTCAGGGGAAAGGCTAGGGGAGTAAACCCCGACAGAAAATCCGGAGCCGGAGTCCCTAAGGCGGTTTGACGTTGTAGTCAACACCGGCAACTCCTGCGGCGCACCTGAAGCCAAGCTGTATTGACTCCGTCTTTCCCTTGGATCCTTCAGCTGCGAAGAGAGGGGGGGTCTACTGCATGGGCAACAGCAGACCCTCCATATCACCCTGCCCAGGCTCTGTAGCTTCAGCTTCACTGGAGAGGACACTCCAGCGTCATCGCAAGATGTCGATTCAACACGGGAGGAGACAGATACCGTGTCACTCCGGAGTCGGACTGCACAACCATTCTCTGCGGTGCAGATAGACACTTAAGAAGCTACACCATCGTCTCTCGAGACGGACGGCTGCCGACGAGTACAAGTTAAAACTCTTACTTCACGTACACATCTTTAAAGGGGGAAATTTTCTCTAAGGTGCTTTGATTAAAAAATAGTTCATTTCCTAAAGGAAATATTTTGTTTTGTAAATGTTCTATAGTTTGCACTCAAGTCAATTAAGCATTTAGTAGCTTTTGTAGAAGATGATTACATCCAGTAAAGAAACAGTTAAAGAGACACATTACAGATCACTTTTCCTTGGTTGATCCACCTAAAAGAAAGCAGAATCATATATTAGCTTGCTCAAGGAAACTTCTCCAGTGAACTGGAGAAAACAATATGAAAGTCTAGTTCTGAAATAAGCAGTGCTACACAAGTATGGTATCAAATGACAGACCAAGAGTTAGGCAAATAAGCATTTCTTAAGTTTGTCACATGACTAAGGAGGTATCAAATTGACTTCAAAATTCAGATTCAACTCATTATGTTGTTATAGAGATTGCTGTCTGCTGACTAAAATCCATGTTCTAATCTTTCTGATTATACTGGTAGACATTTGCCAAGCTGTCTTACAAAAAAGGCATGACCGTATTACTGAGTGCGAGCAAATGGAATGGGAACAAAAGTTATTCATGCTACTTACAGACCTAGAAATGAGATAATACTTCCTGTGTATGTGCCTCCATGCTCATCGGTCCTTTTAGTGGCCTGGAATGGAGACTGTATTTTGTATGGAGGAGATCAGTTTCACCGTTTACCTGCCCAGTGCTTTCAAGTGGGCAAGAAATCAGTTTCTAATGTGATTAACTCACACTATATTTTGGAGTGTTTGGTTATAACCAATACGCTACCCTAACTAATATAAATGTTTATTCTAGTTGGACAGAATGCTATCCTGATTCACTACTGAAAACAGAAAATCCATATAATTTAGGTAAACATTTATTAAAAATAAGAAAAAATAAAAAAAGAAACTAACAAGATAGTTATGTGAAGCTATGGAAGGGTATTTATTTGGTTTTGTTTTTCATCATTTGGAAGTCAGTCTGTGGCATTGTGATTTTATCTTTCCATTTAGAGACCCTCAGTTATGCTTATTGTCATTGGACTTTGTTAGCTAGATGAACATTGGCATGAATGAAAGGAGGATAATTAGACTGCTGCATTAAAAGCCAGCATGAATCCATGTTACATACTATAGCAGCAAAGAGATAAGGTGAACACACAGTGACAAGAAGAATGAATTTGAACCAAACAATCATTTCTTAGGCAAATTACAAAGGCACTGACAATGCCTCTGATACCTGTGTGTGTGTGTGTGTGTGTGTGTGTTTGCATGAATGTCAATGTGAATGTGCGGATTAAGCATACATGTTCTGCCAAGGATTAGGAAGATAAAGGAAGATGAATAAAAAGACCTGGACCCCAGAATAGTAAAAGACTCATGTCTTCCCATCTCTTCATATAGTTAGCGGTTACATAAAGATGTGGAAAGATATCCTTTTTTATTTTTTTTTTCTTAAAGCAACATCTAATAGAAGCAGAAAGGAGTGACAGCATGTAAAACATGAAAACCAATGGCTGAGAATATGAAGGGAAAGGAAACATTGCATATAGATAAATGGAGAACCAAACAGGGCAAAAAGAACAAAACAAAAATTAGCATCATTAACATATTAGGTTTTGAAAGTTTTTAAATCTGGGTTCAACCCACATACCTCCCATCTGCTGGCCATGTAATGGTGCATTTCACCAGTCTTAATTGTAGTATTCCCATCTATAAAAAAAGAGTAAGCAGTCTTGTTTTATTTACCTTACAGAATTGAAATGCATGTAAAACAATAGATGTGAAAGAACTTCGTAGCTGATAAAAGCCTCACATACACATAGATAGTTTTTGTAGTATATTCTTTAATTAACATGTAACATTTTGAGTCTTTTTAGAAGGAGTATATTGGTGATATTTTTCTAACAGAGAGCCCAAAAGTAGCAAAAGACAAGATTCAGTAGGGATAGCTTTTGAAAGTCTCGTTCTGATTTCTTTTTTAAATGAGGGAGGTGTAAACTTATAATAAATATTTGAATCTCTTTGTGAACAACTTTATTTCTTGGAAAGCAAAAAAGTAACTGCCCTGACACCATGGTGTGTCTCAGTTGGTTGGAACATTGTCCCACAGAGTGAAAGGTCACTGGTTTAATTCCCTGTCAGGGCACATGACTGGGTTTCAGTTTCAGTTCTCTGTCGGGCTGCACACTAGAAGCAAGTGATAATGTTTCTCTCTCACATCAATGTTTCTTTCCCTTTCTTTCTCCCTCCCTTGCCCTCTCTCTAAAAATAAATAAGATCTTTAAAAAAGTAATTAACATAGGTTTAATTTTGGCCAATGAACAAGAATGTTGTGATATTAGAGCACTGGGAACATGGAAAAAAGTGTCCAAGTTATCTGAGAATAATGATGCACTATATTTATAAGTATTAAATATTTTTGGAGGGGCATTGGGAGAAAATGTAAAGGTATGATTGTATGGTCTGCAAATTTAAAAGGAACATTGGCTCAAGACAGATGAGAATCTTAATGTGAGGTAGAAGCCCGCCATTCAGAAGCCCACCATTCAAAAGCCTGCCATTCAGAAGCCCACCATGAGGGAGCTCACCTACCTGCACCCCTAGCTGCCCTAGACTCAGGAGGCTATCAGGAGCTTGAATCTGGGCCAGTCACCAACCTGTTGGCTATATAAGGAAGCAACTTAGCCTAGCCTGTTCTGTTTCTTCATTCCAAGCCTCAGAACTCCTTAAAAACTTACCCTGCCCTGACCCTAGCTGCTAGTGTCTGTGCAGACCCCAGTCCACTGTGTCGCATACTCAGGAGGCCATCTTTTCAGCATTTGGCTGTTGGCCTTCTCAACCCCCACCAGCCCCCAAAACCTGACACTTAAAACTATTGCCTCCAGTGAAATGAAATATATATGGAGAAGTTGGAAGCATAATAACTGGATTGTGGTAACTGGACAGGGAGCACTAATTGAATTCAGATTATTAATAAAGGATCCAGAGAAAAGATGAAAGGAGGCTGAGTTACCACCAAGTATCATGAAGGAACAGCAAGCAGCCCAGAATGCGCTACAATTTGAGAAAACCGTAAAATACAAAAAAGCAGGGACTTTTTATCTATAATAAAGATTGGACAGGAGCCTAGCTAGGTAAAGATGTCATGATGTTAACATATGAAAACACGTGGTCAGACACATGCCATCATCTTCTATGTATTTCATCTTTTCCAATAAATATAAAGTGGTTGAAATTCTGATTCTCTTAACTCCACATAGTATGTTTGGAACCAGCAGAAAACATTACTTCTAAGCAAATACAGATAGGCACAATGAAAGGTGGAACATGCTAGAGATTTGTAATAACTGAAACTCTGATGATTTAGCTCAGAGGGTAATAAAACCTCCATTCCTAGAAGTGCTCAAGTGAAGGTTGTATTTATAGTCTCATTGTTAATTTTATTCATTATAACTGAGTGGAAACTTGAGTTAGAATAATGCTAAATTCTTTACCAATTCTAAGATTCTGCAGTTCTAATTGAGATTAAGGTCTTTACTCAAGAATAGTTTTGCCAGACTTAACAAATAAAAATATAGGATGCCTGCTTAAATTTGAATTTTAGATAAACAAAGAATAATTTTTTAGTATAAATTTATCCAAAATATTTTATGTGGCAACCCTTTTCTAGAGGGCAACATGACATTTTTTCAATGAAGCTCTGGCTCGCTGTGTGCTTTTCTCTGGGGATGTAAGGAATAGTAAATGAAGAAATTACCAGCACAACCCAATCTACTCAGAGAGCTGATTTCAGTGGCTTTGTCAAAATTACTAAGTGTTAGAATTCATAGAATCACAAGATTGAAAGGAACCCCTATATGACATCTGGGCAATTTCTTAATTTTAAGAGTAAAATGGACTGTTTACATTTTTTCTAAGACAGAACATAATGAAATAGAAAGTTATCTGTCACACATATGGTTGTTAAGGAAATTTATAGAATCTTCTTTATTATAGGTCATTCCAAACCACATAAAAATAATTTTACCAATGCATGAAGTAGTGGAAGGTAGACTATTCCAGGTACCTTTAAATTCTGGAAACCTAATTTTAAGTCTTGCCAGAATTGCCCTCAAGTATTGTATACTCCCTTCACAATTTTATAAGACTAAGTTTTCAGCTCATCAATCCCTGATGTTCCAGTAATTTCACTACAGGTAGTTGTGGGGATAATTTAAGCAAGTCCCTTAGCCCTCCAACTTCCTTTTCTACAATTTCTCTACAAAATAACTCAAGCATGAGACACTTTGCTAATGTGACAGCCTAGTTTTCAGCCTCTCCTGTGGTTAGAAACTCTTGTGGCTAAACTTTGCAGAACTAACTCAAAGTAGGAATCCCTCAAATAGATTGTTTCTTGAGTAACTTATCTGAAATTACAGTAATGTTGGAGGTGGTGATTACTTGACTTAGAGTTGTATGCCCAAAAAGGCCATGTATAAAAACCTGCAAAATTCTCTGTTCATTATTTTCTCAACATCAGCACTTCTGTAAAACCAGTGTTCATTTGACATTTTATGAAAGAAGCCATATCAACTATCTAAATAAGCATATTGTCATATTGAAGGACACCTTCCAAGATGTGTCCTACATCGTCAGCCTGAGTTTCTAGTCCTGTACATCTCCTTTAGACCAGTAGGCCTGCTCATGTAACATGCAACCTCAACAGCTTATTATGACCCTGACAATTGTTTGGGCTCCTGGGGTTCTGCCCCTCACCTAAGCACTGGCCTTTTAGACTGCCTAGTTTGTTCTAGACACACAAAGAAAACTACCTCAGACCGAATTTTTTTTACAGAGGTATATTCTCTGGTGGTTGTTGTCTATCAAAAGGTCTTCCAGGAATGTGTAGTCTGTTGACATTGTGTCTGGAGCTCACCTTTCTGAGAGTAAGTATATCTGCTTTAAACTCTAAAGACCTATGCATACAAAGGGTCCATTTAGAGCTTCTGGAGGCAAATTTTGTCTAAGTCTCTTGATCTTCCTGGCAAAGGCACCAATACCTCTGTGTATTGGTTTTAGGTACTGAATTTGGGGCATTGGTTGTTCCTCAGTCTTCTCACACTTCTTTTCAATATACTCTGTCAGATGGGGTGGGGAAAATTAATAAATTAACTAAACGTGACTTCTAAGGTGAATCTAACTCACTGATAAATGAGAGTAATAAATGTTAAAGAGAGTATTTACGATCTGGTCTGGGTGACTTCACTGTGAAATACTTCATTTGGGTTATGCAATCCCATTATACGAATGCTTACTGAGTCATATTCTCCTTGGCTTCGTGGAATCTGGAATGGGAGTAATTGATCTTGAGAACATCTTGCAAAAATACCTGGTTCAAATAATATAGAAGTAACTTCAATGACATCTACTCTGGGTCAGTGTAGACCCTTTAATAGTTTCTTGGTTAGCATCTGAAGGTCAAGGTCTTAGGCAATCTACTTGAGAACCTGGAAGAATCTAAGCAAAGTATTTACAGTACCATCCTAAATGATCCCTGATCTTTCAAGAACGCAACAAGAATTCTTACTACAGACGTTGAAACCTAATTCTGGAAATAGATCAGCATTATCACGTGGATCTTTGTGATAACTGAAATATTTCAGGAATTTAAGCTTCTGTTGGTTGTGTATGCATCTGAACTATGTTATATTATTTCATCAGTGTATACTAAAAGCAGAATTGAAAATAGCTGTTAATTATAATACCATCTTGTAGTGCGTAGTAAAGAGCTGGGTGCATACTAATAAGCATCATTGAGTGCAAGCTGAAACTTGCAGGCAGAAGGGTGAGCAGATGGAGAGGTCCTTGTTCTTTCAGTGTCCTGTGAAAAGGAACACTTGAGTGATAGTGCAGCTATTTGCTCCATGGGTTTGGATTCAGGAGAAAGATTTCAATACCTAGTGTTTTCTTTACATAGGGCAAATGTAAGTGTTTCATAGGACGAAATGAACAGTTTGGGCTTAGGTGTTAACTATTTAGTTAGCATTAGAAAAACAGTTGTCCAGCACTTTGAAATCTTTGAGAGTCCCAATCCCTTTGAGAGTTTAGTTTTAAAGAAAGAGAGCACTTGGTCCTAACAAACAAACTGCAAAGCAGTCCAGAAGAATGTCCCAAGGTCATTCCCTAGACAATTCTATCCAATGTGAAGTAAAGTGGACAAATGGAAGTCTGAAAGTCAGTCAAGAGTTACCTACAAATCTATTTAAAACCATCACTTTTGTTCAATATAACATTATTTTGTTAATATTAGAATTATAAAATGCCATGTATTTCCTGATACCTTCCTGTTCAAAACCTAGATAATTAATTAGTATAAAATATTAAGACTTCAGGTGTTAGTTGAAGCTAATATAAAGTACCTTCATGTAATGGCCTGAAGTTGACAATGGAGTTTCACCCTCACTAAGGAAGTTCTGGAGGAAAAAAAAATATCAGAAAAAGCTAGAGATTGATTCATAAGCAGAAAAAAATCAGGTGTTTTGTCAACAGTGTATAGGGTTGATAGATAGTTCCAAATGATGACCGGGAATGTGTCCAGAGCTCACCCAATAGTGTTTACCTCAGCAGACCCCAGAATACTGCTAACATATTGTTTTCTGTAAATAGATTTGTCTCAGGAATAGTAAAAGACTTAGCTTGGAAGTGCCCTGAGGATATAGTGAACTAGAATAGTTAGGCACAATCTTGAACTGGGATAGTGGTAGTGACAATGAAAAAGGAACAAAAATAAGACAAACGTAGCAATGATAAAGTGATAAATTACCTATGTACATAATTTTGAGTTTTGAAAGTTAAGTGGTCCAAGTGATTGATCAAAAAATATCATTCAAAACACCGCAAATGATATATATATATATGAATAAAAGACTCAGGGGTTATTTAGCTGTCCCCCTCCAAAAGAAATAAAACCCATACATTTAGAGCAAAAACTAAAAATCATCTACAGAACCTAGCCTTAGGCTAGGGCTTCCAAACATTTGCCAAGTGAATAGAATCTCAAAAGAACACACCTAACGCTGAGAAACTGCATACTGCCTTCCTGCCTGAAATTTCCTTGTTTATTGTAACCTGATGTTGTTGATACAAATATGTGATTAGATGACAAATGTAAAAATTATAGACATCATATCTTTTCACATGAAGTTACTTTGATTTTAAGATGTCAGTGTCTGAACCAGAATTGTTTTTTTTTTTGTTTGTTTGTTTTTTTGCTGTCCTTTTAGAGACATTTTTTTTTTTTTGATGAAAAATGTACAATAACTTTATTTTCTTTAAAGTTACAAGAAGTGTCACCTGCATTGGATATGTTTCCTAAACCTGAACTTTCAGAATGCTAGTAGGATACTTTTTAATTGGATCTATAAAAGTGATTCTCCAAAGAGTGTACTCTGACCAGTTTACAAAAATCAATTCAGGATTTACAGAGAGAAAAAAAAAAAGAAGTCTGAAAATCATGTCTTCTCTTGCTCAGCTTAATGCTTAGTAGGGAAAGACTGAGGAATGAAGCTTTAGTGGTTCATTTGGATGGCAATTCATATTTTTCCCCTTGGGTTGGAAGAAACTTACAATCCTATTTCATTTTATGTATTTTTCTTCAGTGTTCCAAGACCATGACATTACAGTAATATGCCCACCAGAAACAGCTCATTCTAAGACTTCTGTAGTAATGGTAAGCAGTGGTAGATCAATGAAATTGACAGAAAACTCAAAAGAATTTGTTCATTCTATAAACAATTTTAGCATTCTATGAGAGTGCACATTTTTAAATCTGTTTTTTGTTTTGAGATTTTTTTTTTTATAATGGTTGTTTTCTACCAGCACTAACATGACAAGTTGGAGAGGCACAAAATTGATCTGTTATGTGCTATGATTCAGTAGCCTTGTTTACTTGTTTGTTTTTGGACTTTTCTATACCTGGGACTTATCTGGTAGAAATGCAGAGAGACAATTGACTAGTTAGAGAAGAGACAAGCAACCAAAAGAATAGAAGTAAATGGCCTCAATAATCTATACACTAGCTAATTAGCCTCGTAATTTTTGAGCATTGGTTTTTAATTGGATTTACAGATTGTCAAATGGAGTCTCGTAAGGTTTTTTTGTATAAGCCTCAACTTAATTTTGCTACCCAGTTAAAACAAAAAATCTTGTAAAGTTTCGGAAATACTAAGGACACACCAGGGGTGACCTAGCTGAGTCAGCAGGGTGCTTGTTAAGCTAGCTGCCACCCCTAAAACATAAGTCCTTCTGCCAGTCTGAGAATAAATAATTTTGTTCCATGGATCAGTCATGGGCTGACTTAGGTCAACACATTTTTTTCACTGTGCACTAAGAGAGATAAAATCATGTTTTCTGTGAATTTCTCATAGTTTTCTACAGCATATTATTAACCAGGAAAATATTAATTTAGTATTACCTTTGCCTTAATTTTAATATTTCTTTTTTGTGACACTTGAAGTTGTATTTATTAATTCTATATAAACATATATGCATATATATTTTAATTTGTCAAGCATCAAGTGTTTTGCCCTGGTCAGCATGGCTCAGTTGGTTTGACATTGTCCCACAAAGCAAAGGGTCGCCAGCCAGTTCATTTCCTTGCTGGGGCACATGCTTGGGTTGTGGGTTGCAGGCTGGTTCCCATTTGGGGCACATGAGAGAGGCAACCAATTGATATTTCTCTCACACATCAATGTTTTCCTTCCTCTCTTTCTCCCTCCTTCCCCTCTCTCTAAAAAATAAATAAAATAGTTAAATAAAACTATCAGGTGTTTTATCAATCCAGGTGATTCTAAGGATTCTAAACTCTTATCATTTGGTCAAAGTGTGCTGACTAGGAGTACTTAAATTTCTAACTTCTTATTTTAAATTTCTGACTCTTTAAAAATAGCCACTTCATCGTGTGTGTGTGTAATATATATGTTACAGAGAGAGAGAGAGAGAGAGAGAGAGAGAGAGAGAGAGAGAGAGAGAGAGAGAGAAATGACCCCTAGATATTAAAAATAGCATGGGTTTAACAGAACAAGTCTTTTTATAGATGTATTAATTTCATCAAACTCTAAAAAAGCAACTTTTGCCTGTCACGTATAATTTTTTATTGTCTGTCGTAGAAATAAGATTTGTTCTTCTATTTAGTTTTAGGTACTACTGTGTAATAACCATTATTGCTTGGTTCCACTTATACTGATTTAAATATAATTGGACTGAATATAAATGACCAATGATATCAAGCATGTTAAACTATGGAATTTAGGACTTCTTTTCTGATACTTTTTTTTTCTGCAATGTTATTCTAATTTTTCCCTTTGTTTTTCTTTTCTGGGCTTTTGTTCATGCTGTTTTCTCAATTTGGAAACATTCTCTCCAAGTCCAAGAACCCAGCTACCTGAAGTGCAAATCTTTCAGGGAGATAGCCTCAGAGTGCTGAGTTGACATCATATTTAACAGTATTGGATGGTACATTAAAACATTTGTTAAAGGGTAGATCTCATGTTAAATGTTTTTACTACATGAAAGAACAGGAGAAGTTAAAAAAATAAAAGAATTGGGGATCACAGGTCATACACATTAGGACTAAAAGCCATCCAAGAGAAATTAAGGCGAAGACACAGTTCAAGTGGTGGCAATACATGGGTGGTCAGAAACTGCATAAGTAGAAGCCACTATAACAGGAGTAGACTAAAGCCCCAGGAAAGAAAACAGGGAGAACGCAGAGTGAGGAGAGCCAAGAAAGGTATGAGAGTAACTTCAGAATTAACCTTCAGCCTCCTTGCAGCTTCATGAAGTCCTGTTGAGCCAGTGCTGAGGTCTTCACACAGCAAGGCTCTACCAGACTCTGCCTCTTAGAAATCTTCTCTCAGATGTTGTCTGTTCAACAGAGTCTCTCCAGGATCCCCCTCAAGACTACCAATATTCTCATTGTATTTTTACTTTCTAATTCAATTCAATAAATATTGAGTGCCTGCAGTGTGCCAGTCATTCTGCCAGGAAATTTCTTATCCATCTTTATGGGTCTCCCATCCCCTTCTAGAATCACACAAGAAGAATTTGTAATGAATAGAAGATGGAAGAAGTCCCCTGACTATTTTGTCTGTGATATTTGTTAGTGTCACCATTTTTTTTACAAGCCCACAGCAGGGACTTTCTCTACTATCTTCCACAGGGAGCCTGAATTGTTTGCTAGGATTCAAGTTTCTTGGATGTCCTGTTCTGCTACCCATACTCTCTTAGATCTGATTGACTCCTGAGGGCCAACTATGGTCTATACAACCAAAGGGACATACAGGCATCTCTTTCTCTAAATAGGCATCCTTACCTTACAGCTTTCCACCCCAGGAAATCCGACACAGTCTCCTCAGTGGGTTAGGCTTTTTAAGTAAAGGACAGGCTGCTTCAGCTTCTTTCATTCTCAACCAGGCTGGAAACCCTGAGGGGAAGAAGTACAGAGCCTGTCTCTGTAAGATGGAAAAAGGGAATGGAGACAATATATCTGAAGCTCTCAAAAATTTACTTACAAGTCTAAAATTGAAAACAAATATTAAAAAAGTAACTATTATAAATGAGAAAAATAATTGTAATTATAGCTAAACTTAAATTAATTTTACACTTAGAAAATGTATTCTTCCAAAATAAGCAGACACACTAATATTTAACTGCATTTATGCTTATCACAGTATCACTTACTAAAGAAAAATAGTGGAATCAACATTAGTGCTCAGCAACGGGAGGGTGGTCAGATAAAGCATGTGGTATCTGTACAGGGATTTACTCATTGGTATGTTGTGGGAGGCTTGGTTCTTCTTCCTGATGCAATGAAGAATTAAAGATCAGCAAGTTGGTTAGCATGCAAATAGGATTTTATTAGTAATATGTTCCCGGAGAAGAGAATGGGCCTAGCTGAGGTGGGTGAGAAAGGTGTAGGCACTAGGTCTCTTTGTCCTGAGGATTTATATAATTTGTGGGATGGGGTGAGGGGATTACGTATTGATTTGGTGGGAGAAAGTGATGCATACTCTCCAATACAGGGCGTGATCTCTTAAGCATATGTATGGGTGGAGTTAACTCAGATTTTTATCTTGCTCAAGACCACCTCTTGTTATTTGTTGTAAAAACAGATATGTGGCAGAAGCAGTTAATCAAGGTTATTTATGAACTTTTTCTGCAAGTACTGTGGATCTCCTCCCACCCCTGCTTCTTCTCCTAAATTTCTACCTAACAGGTGCATGAGCATTAAAATGATGTTGATATTGACATGAGACGTGTTTATACTATATATTTAGGTGCAAAATATAGGCTACAAAGAACATAACTGACAAATTACATACCAACTTTTACTAGTGGCTATGACTAAGTAGTCCAGTTGGTGGGAATTCAAGAGTTTTCAGCTTTTACTCTTTTTGTTCATTTGCATTTTTAAATTTTTCTTCAAGGAATGTGTACTTCCTTTTAAGCATGAAAATAAAACTTAAAAAAGAAATATTTTGAATTTCAAAAAATCTAATTGCTTTCATCTACTACTAAATGTTGGTAGGCACTTCACATACATTATTTCTATTCTTCTCATCAATCCTGAAAAATAGGTATAATATGGAATTTTTTGTCCTGTTTGTTTTCCTTCTTTGTTCCTAGAAGAACAAGTATTAATCAGATTGGCAAATGGAACAGTCATGCTTCCCACTAGGCAGGACTTCTGTGTGGTAACAGCCTCCTCTCTCTCGGGTGGTCCCTCTTCTGCTTTAGCCAAGTGATTAGATAAAGAAGATCCTTCCTCCCTAGGTTTTCTTTTTTCCTTTATTATACAGTAGCAGGCATACCACTGCTGTTAATTTGGGCAGAATGTGATGATGGAGTGACAGCAAAAGGACTTTAAGCATGGAAATGAGAAGGAGAAATCTGATTTTTACAAAGAAAACTGTTGAGGAATTTCCACACAAATTGCTGGATTAGATTTTCTGGAATTCTTTTGCATTTATTTTCCAACACAAGTAAAAGTTTCTCAGTAAAACGGTATTGTGCTAGTTAAAACCATTGTAGTAGGTTCCACACCAATGACGGGATAACTTTCCTTAACAGAGTGTCATCCACTCATTTAATGCACATGTGAGTAAAGCTGTACTGATTTGGGGATCAGACAAGACAACAACCGCATAAGCAATGATACATAAAATGATGAGTTTGTACCTTATCTGATGACTTTTAATGCTACTGAAATATATTTTTAAAACTTGGAATAATGATATAGATACTGTCATATTTATTTTTTCTTGCAATTTGATACCAAATTCTTTCATGTACTTTAAGCATATTATTTTACTATATAATTGTTCTTCTGAATAAACACTTTTGGCAAATAAGTAAATAAAGTATAAATTGAGAGATAACAGTACTATCAGGATCAAGGAGCTAATATTGATGATTTTTAAAATTTTACAAACAAAATATTGTGTATGAGTAGCTCTTCTACGTAGCATTACAGATAAAGCTAAGTTGTCAACACTTATTGGTAAAACACCCATTGAGTCATGAGAATTACAACTTGTCATAACAGAACTCATTCTTCAATGACTGAAATAGATCTCGGGGTTGAGAATTATGCTTTAGTTGATTTTTAATAATATAGAAATAGATTTTTCACTTCATGTAGTTTATATTCTAAGCCTTTTCAATCTTTACTATGTAAGGCTAAATTTGTATAGTATTTTATGTTTTAGAAACTAGTATTGATTCATAATGCACAGATTGATTCTTATCTACGCAGTATTGGTTTCGGTAATACCAGTGCCTTTTTCTTGCACTTTGCCCCTCTCTTAATCCTTGAGGTTCTGATGGGATTTCTGTTCCCAAAGATAATTGGGTTGTGCAAGAGGGTTGTAACATAACTGAGGTCTGGCTGTGACTGGGATTAGCACATAACCCAAGATGAGTGGGTTGAAAGCTTCCTCTGGAACATTTTATACAGGCACTGGGAAACAGAAGATATTTTTGTGCTATTGTCTCAGTCATGTTCTCCGTCAAAGAAAGTATTCCTACCTTTAGTAGAAAAGAATGAGGAAACCACAGAGGAAAGCAAAGCTAAGAAATTTCAGATACCTGACAATGTTGTCTGATTACTCGATGTCTGATGTAGGTACCAATTCTAACCTTTTCAGCTAAGTGAATTCTTTGTTTTTTTTGGGGGGGGGAATGTTTAGCTAATTCAAGTTTGATTCATATCATTTACAAAGAAACTGTGAATTGACCACATGAAATGGGCTCAGCATGTGTGAGTTTTCATTAGTAAGACACTACTCCAAAGAAAGCTCTAGGTAAACAGGTAAATAGAATGACCCACTTTGTAGATGTAATCCTTCTCCTTCCTTAGTCAGCCCCAGGATCTATGTCAGCTATAGGAGGATCAGCTCTGTCATGACAGGTTATGATTCTCATGACTCAGTAGGTGTTTACCAGTAAGTGTTGACTACTTAGCCTTATCTGTACTGTCATCTTGAAGACTGTGAGGCAGGAACTATGCTATTCATTTCTATACCGCATAACCTGCTCTGTAGTTGGGGATGTGATTGCACAGGACATGATAGTGACAAACTTAGAGCAAGTGTTTTGGCTTTAGTCACAGCTGAGCTTTGTTACTGAATTTACCATATTTTAGCAATGTAACCATGGGTAGTCATTGAATCTAATCAAGCTTATTAAATTCTTCCTTGGGTATTGTGAAGAATTACATGTAAGTTATGTAAGTAAACTTCTAATAACAGTGTGGCATATAAGTTTTGAATGAACTCCAGCTAGTAACATCTGTTATACAATTATCATTTCTAGATTGTTACGTGAATGACTTCTAGGCTCTTCTTGGTAAAAGTCATTATTTTTGTCAAAAGAGTTATATCAATTAGTGTAAACATTCCCAGTATTTACAATGCAAGAGTAACATCTAATATGTGTTTTATATTGTAGTTTTGAATATATGCGATTATGAAAACTTACTACAATAAGAACACATGCATGCTACATTAAATATTGTTTTTTGAAAAGAATGGAAGCCCCACAAATGAATAAACTAGGCAGAAGGGCTATTAAAATATTACAGTGAAAATTTAGTTCCATCGATTATTCTGTTGGCTGAACTAACATATGCTAAAAATATTAGCAAATATTTTAATGCTAGAGGAGCTAATTGATACATCTAATTATTCAATGGATCATCAGCTGATGTGATTAAATATGCAAGACATAACTATATTTAAAAATGTCTGCTGATTCTGTATGCTTCATTTCATGCATTAGCATAAAAAGAACATTTTTTTAAATTTGAGTGTAACAGTAGGAAACTGTTTAAGTAGGTCACTCATAATTGAACTTGACATACAGTATTTATTTATTTACTTATTTATTTTTGTTCTGGTCATCAAACATTTTGGTTGGGTAGTCATGAAAAATAATGAAACTCAAGATCTGCATGCCTTTATCTATAACTGACGTCTTACAAGGAGAAAAATACTGATACCATAGAGAATTCAGAAAATAACCTGATTTGCCAAATGCACGGTTACTGTGTACTAAGACAGGAAAATTAATGAGAGTAGAAGACACTGTAAATCATTTTAGGAGAAATATAAATGGAAGTGATAGAGACAGGAAAGGTTCTAGAATTGTTCATGGATACTCTTAAGAAAGAATCTGGAAGCGGTCAAAGTAACTATTAGAGAATTTGATTTTTAAATCACACCTCTTACACCCACTCTCCCCCACATTGCACACCCACTTTAACCACAGGGAAATGTTCCTTGGGAGAAATCTTTTTCCCCTGAAATTAATGAATGAAAATAGTTTCAAAATTAGTAAGCGGGGATAATAATAATAAGTCACATTTATTGAATACTTGCTATATTTCAGGTACCGTGTAAGTACTTTTCATGTTTATTTATTCATTATTAGTTGTGTGCCTACTGAGTCTTGAACACTTAAGCCCTAGGGTCATAACATACAAAAGAAAAGAAATGGTGGAAATCGATATCCACATGAAGCTTATACTTTATTGGTGTAAGATAGATATATCATGTTGTTTCAACCTTTTCAACTTTATGACTTAGTTGGCTCCAGTATTGTCTCCATCTACCATTGAAGAAATTGAGCCGTGGAGAAGTTCGGTAATTTGCTTTAAGTCATATAGCTAGGTGACACCCTGCAATGTCTTGATCTACCATGCTATTCTGCTTTTCTCAATCTACGGCTTCTTAATTTATTGCTCTATGCATTTCTTGAGAAAACTGAAGCTATCTGCCTGCCAGCATTTGTACCCACATACTATGCCTTCATTGTTATAATACAGATGAATTCACTAATTACCACTCTGAGGACAGCCCTCTGTTTGTACCCTGGATCCCTTTCTTCTTGTCTAGTCAAGGACCTTGTTCTAGCAATTTTTTGCATTTATCTTCTACATTAGTTTTTCCTCTCTCTCTACTGAATCATTCCTAATCAGAGGACATACATGCTATTATATCTTATTATTGAAATCCACCCCACCCCCCACCCCTCACCTTCAGTTTCTGGCCTGTTGATCTCCTTTGTCAGAAGTGAAATCTTTCATGAGTTATCTATACTGACTATATCCAATTATACTTCTTTTCTTAAAACAATTGCCTTTAAACTACTTTTTCCCCTTTACTCCACTGAGATTTCCTTGTCTAAGTCCAAGGGATTCCATATTGCTAAATGCATCAGTCATTTGTTAGCTCTCATTAACTTATCAATAGTTCACACAAATAATAACTGTCTTCCCCTTGAATTCCTTCTATATTTGGCTTCTAGTTGACCCTGTTCCTTTTTTCTATTTTCCCAATAGGTTCCTCTCAGTCTCCTTTATCAGTTTTTCCTCATCTCGTCACCCTTCTACTGACAAAATGATGCATAGCTCAGTGCTTGGTATTTTCTCTTATTTTGCTATATTCACCTGTTTGGTGATTTCATCTGGTTTTGGGTTTTAAATACTTTTATATAATCTCTGATAGATTACATTACTGTACTCAGTCATTCATTCCCTGTGTCCCTGTGACAAGTCTTTACATTCTTTTCTCTTGCTATGTGACTAGCATTGGACATTTTCTCCCTGTAGGTGGAGTATGTGTCCTACTCCTTTCTTTGGCTCGATAATGTGAGTGACTGGGTTAAGCCAAGGAAATGTGAATGGAAGTGAAAGTGTGCCAGTTCTAAGCAGAAGCTTTATGTGTAAAAAATTTTCACTCTTGTGTTTTTCATAAGAAATAAGACTAGTGTATCCTTTTGCCAGGATGCTGAAATAAGAAAACAGAAACAGAAGTGCTGCATGAAGTCCATATAGCTACGAAGAAGTAATGCGAGTGAGAAATAAATATTTGTTGTTTTCACCCAGTGGGGTTTGGGTAACAGGGTTGTCACTGTAGCAGAGCTCCCTAATTCCTATCTCAGGCTGAGACTTTCTTGTCTCCCAACCTACATATTCAAATGTTTACTCAACATTTTTTTAATTGGATGACTAACAAGCACCTCAAACCTAACATGTCCAAAGCCGAAGCCTACCCTTTCCTCAACATTTTCCTAGCCCCTCTTCCATGGATGCCACCCCTTCACTTTGCTCAAGCCAAAACATAAAATTATCTGTGATTCTTCTCTTTCTCATTATCCCCATTTTCCAATCAGGAAATACTGTTAGCTCTACTTTGAAAGTGTATCCATAATCCTGCCACTTCTTGGCTATCGTAATCGAAATCACAATTATTTATTGCCAGGATTTAAAAGAACCTCCTTGGTTCCATCTTTACTCCTTCACAGAGCATCTTTGCACAGAGCAGTATAGTTTGAAATTGTCTCTCTTTTATTCATTACTATCCTTTAGCTCGCGTCTCATTCAGAAGTAGACCAAAGTCTGTAAAATGACAAAAGCCTTACTAATTTGAGTTTAAGGGGATGGAGATGGCATTAATAAAGGAAGACTGTTAAGCACTTTGACAAGATGATATGATTGAGTTACTCTCCCACTGAAGAGGTATGCCGCAAGGCAGCGGAGGTTTTTTGGAGTCAGAGTTTTCCTTCTCTGATGTGCCCTGACTGGAAGATCGAACCAGCGACACTTAGCTCGCAGGCCGACGCTCAATCCACTGAGCCAAACCAGCCAGGGGAAAGGCTAAGGGAGTAAACCCCGACAGAAAATCCGGAGCCGGAGTCCCTAAGGCGGTTTGACGTTGTAGTCAACACCGGCAACTCCTGCGGTGCACCTGAAGCCAAGATGTATTGACTCCGTCTTTCCCTTGGACCCTTCAGCTGCGAAGAGAGGGGGGGTCTGCTGCATGGGCAACAGCAGACCCTCCATATCACCCTGCCCAGGCTCTGTAGCTTCAGCTTCACTGGAGAGGACACTCCAGCGTCATCGCAAGATGTCGATTCAACACGGGAGGAGACAGATACCGTGTCACTCCCGAGTCGGACTGCACAGCCATTCTCGGCGGTGCAGATAGACTCTTAAGAAGCTACACCATCGTCTCTCGAGACGAACGGCTGCCGACCACGACTCTCCCACTAAGGGGCAGTATTCTTCAGGAAGAAGGACAAATGACCCAAAGGTATTTCAGAGAGGGCCTTTGGTTTCAATGGAAAAAATGACTTCCACTCAAAGCCTTGGGGCAAGGACCATCCTGCATAACCTTAGGGCAGACCATGGAGATAAGATTACTACTGCCACAATGTGGGCCCATAGGGCAGAGCATCAAACCAAGAAGGATTACTCTTGAGATTTAAAGTCTGATGGAATCACCTTGCTAGGTGTTAAAACTTTCTTGGAACCCATCTTTCTTTCCTTCACTCCTATTTCTCTTTTGGAGTGAGAACATCTATCCAATGTCTGTCCTCCAGTTATATTTGGGGAGGGCACTACTTGTCTGGTTTTACAGTTTTACATCTAGAGAGGAAATTTGACTCAGGGTAAAGTATAACTCAAGTCTCATTCATAGCTGATTTAGGTGATATTTAGATAAAACTTTGGACTGGAGACTTTACAGTTGATAGTGGAACAAGACTTGTGAGGCTGTTTGGTTGGCATAAATGTATACTTCATGTGAGAGGGACATAAACTTTGGGGGGCTGGGGACAGAATAGGCTGAATTTTCATGTTTCTCAGTTTCCCAAAAATCCACATGTTGAAACCTTAACCCCCAATGTGATAATGCTTGGAGTTGGGAACTTTAGGAGATTAATTACATTTAGATGATGTCCTCAAGGTAGGGCTCCCTGATGGGATTAGTATCCCTATAAGAAGAGGAGGAGAGACTGGAGTGAGGAGACAGTGAAAAGGAGTAGGCCTGGAAGAGGGCTCGCACCAGGAAGCGAAACAACCAGCACCTAGTTCTTGGACCTTCTAGCCTCCAGAACTGAGAGAAATCAGTGTCTTCTTTTAAGCTACCCAGTTTATGATACAGTGTTATGGTAGTCTAAGCTGAGACATAGATTTTCTTAAACTGTAATGAAACTCTACACCATCTTCTAAGTCACCAAAATGTTTTTTCAGACTTCGTTCCCACCTTGCATGAGGGTCAATTTCAGGAAAATATCACTTCCAAATCAGTGTATTTTGACACATCAAACAGAGATTTCCTAAAAACTCTTGATTTTTAATTATGTAGACATCAAGTAAGCTACTACATAACCTTTTCTTTCAGCCTAGCAGATGGATTTCCTCATGCATAGGAACAAGTATTTCTTACCAATAAGGTAATTATATTTAAAATTTATGTTTTTTCCTCCTTGGAGTAAATTTTCCAAAATATAATTCTTTTTACCAGAAAATGCCTTTTTAAGACAGTTTAGTATCTTCAGTTCATATAGGACTCCCTTTTTTCATGACATAAGCTTTCTAACACGCATCTGCATCATATTCACTCTAAACAATGCAGCAGTCTTTCTGTATCTTTTGAATGTTTGTAATTAGTATGCATCCAGTAGGGCAAAAATGCTAAGAGGAAATTGGAGTATCAACTTAAAAATAAGGTTAACTAAGACTACCTTACTGCCATCTGCTACAGATTATATCTTTTAATGTGAAGGTTAAAAGAAAGAAAACAGTGTATGGTGCTTGATTTTAAACTAGCTATTTTATGGTGATCAAGAAAAACCCAGGATATGTGGGACAGAATTCTTGGAGATTCTCTTCTGCTTCTGTAGATGAAGTCATGGGTGTGGTTCACTATCTTTACTGAGTCGCTAATGGTGCAAGAAGTCCAAGGGCTTGTTTAATTACTCCATTTCCAGCTGCTGAAAGGAATTGGCTGAAGAAAGGAGGCAGAAATCTAAGAGGCATTATTAGTTACTCTTTTATCTTTCTTCTCTATAACTAATCAGTCACCAAATACTGGAGTGGCTAATATTTCTTGATCTCCCCTTCTCTGCATTCCCATTGCCCTTACCTTAAACTCTTAATCACTGCCTGCTGAGTTCACTGCAGTGCTCTTGCTTCCTGGTCTGCCTCTTTCCATGTTATGCATACAGTTATCTTTCTGTAACACATATATTATCAGACTCCTCTCCAGCTTGAGCTTGTGTAGAGGCCCCTCATGGCCACCAGGATCTAATCCAAATACCTTTACAGGAAATGGTGAAATAAGCACAAAAAAGTTATGTTTTTGTAATCATGACTGCATTGTTGTTTTATATCACATGCAAATTCTTTTAAAAGCATCTTCATTGCCCCACCCCCACCCAGATTTCCTGATGCTGCAAGCATAGGCTTTGTCTTTCTATTGAATAATCCTTCACTGCCCCGTACTCTTTTAGAACCAGGACATATGCTTTCAACCCATCTGTAATTGTCTGTTATCAGGTTTCTCCAAAAGAGTATGATATGAGTATAAGCTTTCTGAAATACGAATAGTATGCATGTCTTACTCCCTGTTTTATCTCTGAGCAAAGGAAAATTCCATATGCACTCTAAATATATGCTCAGATAAATATTCTTGAATTTAAATAAATATTCTGCTATCTTTTCTAAAATTGCCAATTATTGTCATCTCACTTTTTGACGAACTGGGAAATAATGTTGGCCATTGCCCTGCCTTGTGTTTGAATTTTCCACCATTATCAAATAACACACATCAGATCACAGGGATCTCACTACTACCCAAGGAAGCCTGTTTCCTTATAAGATAGTTTTAATATTTATAATTCTTTTCTTCATCTTGAGGCAAAATCTACCTCTAAAGTTCTGTTACAATTTGTCTTATTTTTGCCCCATTGGACCCATCTACTGTTCTTGCAGGCATCATAAATAATTTTAGGTTTTTGGTCTCTATGTATCTTGTTACTCTAATGGATTTTACTTTGCATGTGACAAAGACATTTAGGAGCTTCCTATTATACATCCATACCTAATGCAGGGGTTCTTCGTTGCAATATTACCCAATTAGACAAAAGCATTTAAACAACATATTTATCACTGAACAGTAAAATATTATGCTAATAAAAGCAGTGCACAGTAATGCACATTATACTTCAGGGAAATATAAAATTTTGAAAACTGGGCATTATGCTTTCCATAATGAAAGATTTAAAGTCATCCTAAAGCACAATGACTTTCTGCATTTGCATTAGAATACCAAACTGAATAAAAAAGATTCTTTTAACAACATACAACTAAAATGCTAAATTTGGCTTCATAAAGCCTGATACTCTGGTTTGCAAAATTTAATTTTATAAAATATGCTTTTCATAACATACTGGAAGTCATATTTGTACTTCTCTATAAATAATATAATGTCTTCTTTTTTTAGGCATTATCCTAAATGATACTAAAGAATCTGGCTAACAAACCATGCATACTTACAGTTTAAATATCAATCAGTAACACATACAATGTCTAGGGTTGAAGTAATTATGCAATTGAGGTAACAAAGCAGAATATTAAAATTTACAGAAACCTAATTTTATTTCAAAGGTATGGAAACATCAGTTATCTATTTGAAAATTAAATAGTGCATCTTTATTTATATTTCAAAGTAAATGCAAGCTGTCTTTGTATATAGCATCTTATGTTTCTGCGTAATGATTTGCTATGTAAATTGAGTAGTGAAAATGAAAATTTTACATTTAGTTAAATCTCTGATGCATTTAAATTGCTTTCCTTTTGGAGTCAGGATCAGCCCTAGGAAAAATTGTTCCTTTACATAAACATGCTACCATCTATTCCTACCAACAAAAAGATTTGAGGGGATGATAGGTTCAGGTGAATACTGAACTTTCAGAATGCATGGAGGTATGGAAGAGGATTAGGATGTATAACACAGAAGGAGAAAGGAGAAGCAATGGGTAGACTCTGTACAGCTATCAATACCAACAAATGATACTTTTAAGTCAAGTACTCCACTTTGTGCCAGTACAGAAAGACTATCCACAAATGGTTTAGAATGGAAAATTGGTAATATACATGAAAAATTAATAAAAGGAGCACAGGAGTAGTGCTGAATATAGTCAGACAAGGAGTTAGTATAAGTTCTCTGACTTTGAGTAAAAGGTCAGGCAAATTGAAAATCCAACATAGCCATGAATGTCTTATGAATGTGTTGCTAACCAAGGCAAGTACAGATGACATTTTCAAAGAGAATCACTTTCGAGAATGGCAAGCCCCTTCCTACAAGAGAATAATGGCTATTTTAAGCTATTGAAAACATTAAAAGACTGAACTTCTTGACTGAAAAGTAACCACCAAATGCATAAAACAACCAATTCTGTTTCTAACTTTCTAGAAAGAAACTGTTAATGAACTGTCCATGAATTCCTGAAAAACCAGAGCCTGAGAGAAAAAAATCCAGGATAGCCTAAAAAGAACAACAGAATGAAGTTAGGAGACCACGTGAACCAGTTACCATAGGAGATAAGCCTTCTCTGGATTGTGAAACAAAGTTTAAACATCGTCTTGCTGAAAAACCTATCTTAGTCTTTTCAGGCTGCTATAATAAAATACCACACACTGAGTCAGTTATAATAAACAGTTCTGGAGGCTAGAAGTCCAAGATTTCTCTCTCAGAATTTTGAGATCAGGGTGCTAACATGTTCGGGTGAGGACCCTCTTCTGGGCTGCAGACTGTGGACTTCTCGTGGTGTCCTCACACAGTGGAAGGATTTAGGGGTCTCTCTGCAATCTTTTTTATGAGACATAATCTCATTCATGAAGGCCCCACCTTTGTGACTTACGCACTTCCCAAAGGCCCCATTTCCTAGTACCATTGACCTTTGAGGTTAGCATGGATTTGGGGGGAACACAAACGTTCAAATCAGCAGTGTTCTTCTAGATGAGGATTTTACGGAGGTAGTCCTTTTGAGTGAATGTGGCCCCCAGATGTGTTTTGTTTGCCTTATAACTCACTTTTAGAAACTAAATCTACTCTTTTAAATATCACGACTTCTACATTTATAATCCAGATATTCAGTTTCTCTTAAAAAATTAGATCCAGAAACCCAGTTCAAATTCCAACAAGGCAACAGTTAAGTACAGTTGCTTTTTGTGGAAAGAAAATTACTTTATTAATTTATTATGGTTTCCAGCATAACTTACATCATCAACCTGACATTAACGCTTTGGGTCAGTTTTCATTCTTTATCATGCTTACACCATGTGTGTTGTTATTGTAGCAAAATATTTCTCTGTGCTTATGTCTATACCTAGAATGGAAAAATCAAATCAGCTTAAAAATAGGTTCTGTATTTCATGTGTTTCAAGAAAATAGAGAATACCTATATTTTTGTTGAAGTTAAACATTTTCTGTATGATTCTTATGAAAAAACCTTCAATCCATTTGCCATTTTTCTATTATTTTTTAGCTTCTTTGGATATTAAATCCATGTCCCATGCTGTAGGCGCAACAATCCAAAGTTAAAAACAAAAAAAAACTCTTACTTAAAGCTCATCACACAAATTTCTTAAGTGATCTGGTTCCTAAGGCTTCTTAGGAGATAGGTACCCCCGAATATCGTACTGAGTAGGCACTAGTAGTCAATCATCCTGGTGTCTAAGAATATGAGTTTGGACAGTATGACTTGAATATCTAAAACCTAATCTGCCTGCATGAGTTGTTGGAAAAAAATTATAAATCTCTCTGAGGATAAAGATCAGATACTGGATTGTGATCATGCCACTCAAACACCTAAAGTAGCTGACTATTCTGTTCCTTAGCATTTAAGTGAAGGAAAAAAAATTATTTTTAATTTTTTGCGTTTTAGCACTTCTGAAATCAGAATTATCTGATGATATATATACACATATTTAATATGGCAGTATTTTCTTTTTAAAATCTACATCAATGTTATTAAATTGATAGTATCTAAGCAACAAGGAAATTATGAAATACTCATTGCCTTAGTATGTATACTTAAAAATCCAAAAATACTAAATAATTCTGGCATAGTAGCAGTTTGAGAAAAGAAACTGACTTGGAAAGATAATCTTTCAAATTACTTCAGTTCAGTCATGAGGCTGACCTGAGTGTGTTGTCATTCATTGACCATATTTTTAATTTCACACTATTTTCTGTCTTCCCTAATATGCTGCCAGAGTTTGAATTACCTTCCTTATGTAGCCAATTATATTCAGGCTACACAAAGAGACTGAATATTTACTTAAGTAAAACTTGGATAAAGAATCCATTTGTTGCTGATGTTATCAGTCATTTCTCTCCTGTGTGTATAGGTGATGACTGTAGTCAAGCACCTCAAGTAGCTGACTATTCTGTTTTGGGCATTTCTTTAAGTGAAAAAAATACATTTTATTGTTTCTACATTTGCCATGTCAGCACTTCTGAAATCAGAATTATTTGACAATATATACACTTCATATGCAGTATTTTCTTTTTAAATCTCTAAATAAATGTTCTTAAATTGCATTTAAGTTTATATACACACACATGTGAATGCAACTTCATATATGAATGATATTTGAATTCTCTGATGGTTTCATCTTTGGTTTATATAACTGAAGCTCTGGTTTTCCACTTAAGAGACCATGTAGAACATATACTCCATACCTGCCTCGTGCTGCATCTCTTGCAACTTAAGTTCATATGACTTAGCAGCGGTTGGGAGATCACTATGTGAGTACATATCAAGTATGTTTAAACGAGTGCTAAATTTGGCTGAATAATGATCCCATTCATGAACTCTGATTGAAGTAATATGAGAGGCCTCATTTTGTCCATGAAAACTTAAATGTTGTAGTCCTCTGGAAAATATATTAAAGAAAAATGTTAAGACCAACTAGACCACCTGGGTCCCCATTGGTAGGGATAGGATTCTACCCCTGGGTCTGCTCTAAGACCATCTGACATAAAGACAACACACACAAACACACACAAAAATAGAAAAACAGAAATGTCTTTCTCCCTACGTTTATGAAGTTATACCCTTTGTAGAAAGGGAAATTGAAACAATCAATTGAAATATGTATACATGGGTGGGCAAAAGTATGTTTCCCTTTATATGCATATGTTTCCCTTTAACTAATAAGACAAATGAAAACTGTACAACTCTCCTTTTATTCCCTATTCCCTTGACTTCTCCATTACAACCTTATAGGTGGACATTATCTTGACTTAACTCTATCAGAATTTATTCATTCATCAAACATTTATTGAGAACTTTTATATGCAAGATACTCTATAGGTGCTAAGAATTCAAGTATGAATAAGAGTTCTTATTCTCAATAATGTTATGATTAAGTGGACCACCTACGCAAGGCACGAAAGGAAACTCAACAGCTTCCACATGAGGTGCCTGCGACGCGTCCTGCATGTCGCCTGGCAGGATAAGGTCCCCAACACCGAGGTGCTGAAGCGAGCCAATATGAGCAGTTTGCATGCAGTTCTTAGCGAGAGACGCCTCAGGTGGCTCGGCCATGTCAAAAGAATGGATGCAGGCCGTATTCCCAAAGACCTCCTCTACGGCGAGCTAGCAGAAGGCAAGAGGATGACAAGGCGCCCAAAACTGCGGTTCAAAGACATCTGCAAAAAGGACATGACACAATGCTCCATCAGTCTCAACACATGGGAAGTTCAAGCAGACGACCGCCTAGCCTGGAGGCTCGCGGTCAGGCAAGGTACGTCATGCGCAGAGGCTGCGCGCAACGAGGAGGCGGTCCAGAAAAGATCGAGGCGGAAGCAGCGTCAGCAGCAGCAACAACAGCCATCTGCCTTCACCTGTAACAAGTGCGGCAGGGATTGTCACTCCCGAATCGGACTGCACAGCCATTCTCGGCGGTGCAGATAGACTCTCAGGAAGCTACGCCATCGTCTCTCGAGACGGACGGCTGCCGACGAAGTGGAAAAATCAGAGAGCAGGCATTGTTAATAAAAGTTTAGTGTATACAATTATAGAGCTAAGAACCCTTCTGTTCTTCTCTGCTGGACACACTGTATTCCATTGTTACCTATTGTGCATTCCTACTCCTATTAAACTTCTTATAAGCCATTTCTCCTTAGACTACAATAGCTATTATTATTCTTACTTACATATGATGAAAATGAAGCTAGGAGAGTTTGCAATCTGCCCAAGGTCACATAGTTAATTGCAAGACTGAGACTAAAATTTCCTGGATATACATCCAGAATCATACTGTTTGTAGTTTTGCCAAAGTGATTTAAAAGAATATAGACAATTGATGAATAGATGACAGTTATGATTAAAGAGATCAGTAAAGTGCCTTAATGGATGATGGAATTTTTAGATCTCTTATAATTCACTCTTCTCAACAAATTCTGACCTATAGTTAGAATTTTTTATTTCTCCTGGGCTCTCTTGATTTTTAATCCCTAATACATCCAAAGGTCTGAGAAGGGTGTAACAAAAAGCAATCCATCATGTTGACCAGCAGAGATCCATATTTCCCTGGAGCAAAGCAATGAACCTTTGAGTTTCAAACATCTAAGCTATTGAGTCTAAACATTCAGATTTCAGATATAAAACTAAACAGAACTAATAGCCGCTGGAAAATGCATTCTCAACCTTAATTCTTTTCTCAGTTTCTTAGTAAGAAACAGTAGTGCCCTAACACATCCAGGAGCAGTTCAGCTCTCTCCCCGGTCCTGGGACAAGGAGGACACAGTAGGAGTGACTGACCAGTTAAAACAGTATAATCTATACATGGAAGGAAGAGGAGCTGTGTATTTAGTAAAGGCCATTTCTAATGTGCCTCTGGAACCTGTGCCAGCTCTTTAATGGATACCTTGGCAGCAGGGACACAGCAGGAAACTATACTGCACTCCAGATGCTGCCATTTAGGTGGCCCCTTGCTACTGGTTCTGCTGACAAGTCAGGTGAACACTTAGAAGCAAGGGCTGTTTTTTAGGGAGCTTTGGCTTCCGATGGCACAGCATCCTTTTTTTTTTTTAAGTTCTTCCCACTCACATAAAAGACTGTGGAAGAGCTGAGGCCTTGCTAAGAGAACACTTCTATTGCTGTGTAAGTAACTCACCTGCCTTCCAAGAAGTTTTCTTGTGTTTGATTTGCAGCCAGTTTAAGTGACTGAGAAATTAAGTCAGAGTGGTTTTAAAGGTCAAAAGAAGGAATAAATCCCTAGGAGGGCCTGTTGGAAGACATGTTTTATTGTAATTTGCTACCATTTGCACTCACCAGTGTGATTCTGAGTTTTCTTCTAGGCATCTGAATACATCAAAAATCTTTTTAAATATTTTTTACTTGTTTCTCTCTACTGAATTTTGAATAATTTCCTCTTATTTACCCTCTTTTTCACTAACTTTCTCTTTAGTTGTGACCAACTGCCATTAAATCCATGTGTTGGATTTTTAATCTTAATATTTATAGAAATTATTTTTATTTTATTTTCTTTGTTTTTTAAAATTAAATTAATTTTTTGCTTGTTTTTTTATTTTCATTTCCATTTAGTCCCTTTATACCTCCCTCCCCCCAGCAATCACCACACTGTTGCCCATGTCCACGAGTCCTTTTTCCTTTTTGCTCAGTCCCTTCACCCCTTACCTCCCCTCCCCTACTAGCCATCATCTTGCTCTCTATGAGTTTGTCTCTGTTTTCCTTATTAGTTCAGTTTGTTTATTAGATTCTACATATAAGTGAAATCATATGGTATTTGTCTTTCCTCTGACTTATTTCACTTAGCATAATGTTCTCCAGGTCCATCCATGCTGTTGCAAAGGGTAAAATTGCCTTCCTTTTTTACTCCCAAGTAGTATTCCATCGGGAAAATGTCCCATAGTTGTTTTCTCCACTCCTCTATTGATGGGCACTTGAGCTGTTTCCATATCTTGGTGATTGTAAATAACGCTGCAGTGAACATAGGGGTGCTTATGTTCTTTCAAATCAGTGTTTTGGGTTCCTTCAGGTATATTCCAAGAGGTGGGCTTGCTGGGTCAAAAGGCAGATGGATTTTTAATTTTTTGAGGTATCTTCATCCTGCTTTGCACGGTGACTGCCCAGTCTGCAGGCCCACCGACAGTGCAACACATTGCGCGTAGCAACATTTCTTCAGATACAGCTCCCCAGAGAAGGGGAACAAAAGCAAAAATAAAAAAAATGGGACTACATCAAACTAAAGAGATTTTGCACAGCAAAGGAAATCAACAAAATAAAAAGACAACCCGCAGAACGGGAGAACACATTTGTCGATACATCTGATGAGGGGTTAATATTCAAAATTTATGAAGAACTTACAAACTCAACACCAAAAAACCAAACAACCCAATTAAAAAATGGGCAAAGGACCTGAATAAACATTTATCCAAAGAGAATGTACAGATGGCCAATAAACATATGAAAAGGTGCTCAGTGTCAGTAATCATCAGAGAAATTCAATTCAAAACCACAATAAGGTATCATCTCACACCTGTCAGATGGGTTTCTTTTCAAATCTTCCTAGTCATTCTTTATAGTTTCTAGTTCACAGAATATGTATTAAGGTTTTAAGAAAATGTTCTTTGAATGTGACAAATATATTTAATGTGGAGAAAGTCTGTGATAATTGCATTATCTGAAATACTGACTGAGTTTCTTCTGTTACTTTGTTTCTTGCTTGTGATGACCTGTCTCCTTTGTGTTTGGTACTTTTGTCTAGGAGCAGCTCATTTTCTCTAAACTTTCAATTGTGAAAGTTTCTCTGGGATTTGGGGTACAGTTTATTGTTCTGTGAATCTAGGATCTTTAAATTATATTCTCAGTTTAAAGGTTTTCAGACTATCAGGACAGTGTGAAGTGGGCTGTAAACTTGCAAGAAGACTAGTTTGTAGTTCCAAAATGTTAGTCATTTTTAACCAGTGTCCCCTAGGTATTTTCAATGTTCAAAAGAGGTTTATTTTGCAGTTTTCTGCAGAGTCGGTTATTTCTGACCCACCCTGTCCCTGAAAATACAATCTTTTGACACCTCAGTTATAAGAAGACAAATTTCCTGCTTGCAGAGTTTTGGGCTTTGGTTGCTAGAGTCTTCACACAATGTGAAACCACGGACACTAAAGTTCAAAATCACCTTTTGTGGAAGATATCTCATAATAAATACTGGCTAAACTATACTTACTTGACTGGGTTCCTGTATCACTAAACCTCTGCTTTGAGTATATGTGTATGTATGTGTGTGTTATATGTATTCAGCCACATTATTGTAAGTTCAAATCTTAATCAGAAACACTCTGGGAGACAGGTACGGATTTTTATATGGCTATTATTCCTATTTATTTATTTATTTAGCTGAGGTAAAATGTCTATATTCTTTTCTCCAAGTAATACCAACTTTGCCACCTGCACTTATAGAGATAGAAATATATAAAACTTTCATCAATAAAAAACACACAAAGGCTATCTGAATATTTTGGCACTTACCAGGATGCAGAGACATAAACTGACAATCGTCCAACTCCTGCCACTTATGTGGCTGAGATAATGGCTAATTGAGAAAGAAAAAGACTGACTTCTGCCAGGGTCATGCCAGCCACCCGCTTCTCTAGATTTGTTTACAATAGCCAAGACGTGGAAACAACCTGTGTCAGTTGGCAAATTAATATGTAAAGAAAATGTGATGTGTTTATATTCAATGGCATATTATTCAGTCATAACAAAAGAAAGGAAACCCTGCCATTTGGGACAACATGGAAGAATCCGGAGGGTTTTATGCGAAGTGTAGTACGTCAGACAGAAAAAAATAAATACACATGATATGTGGAATAAAAAAAACAAACCCTGAACTCAGAAATAAAGAGTGGATTAGTTTTTGCCAGGGGCAGTATTAATCCCCAAGATTTTCTTAGTTACTCTCTCTGGTTCTTTAATGTAAATTACAGAGTTATAGGTCATACTGCAACATTATGAATTCTTAAGTAAACGTGGGAAATGGCTTTACTTTGTATATTACTTATTCTAAAAAACAACTAGATTCTAACTATCCTAACTGATTGCTTCATGCCTATCCAATCTTATAAATTGGGTATATTTGCTCTCAAACAAGTGTGGTTATCTGCCATTATTCTTAGTAACATTAGAAAGAAATGTTATGACTATAATATTATGTTCAAGAAAATAATGAAAATGTTTTATAAAATTGGCAAAAAGCGATAAGGAGCATTATTTCAATATGATGCTTATGTGCCACCATTACATACATGTGCTGTTGTTAAGAATTTGACATAAGAGTCTCTTGATTTGTACATAATTGAACCTGAAGGTACTCTTTAAAGGTGATTTGTTCGAAAACTAAATTTCAGCCTTGATAGTTGCAGGAAAGTCTTTCATAAACCTTTCCACTTCCACTTATTTTCATCTGGTTACGCCTGTTTAAGAATTTAGTGTATACATCCATTACTCCAAGGAAGATCTCACAGAGCTCTTTGGATGGAAAAGGTGCCGCTTATTTTTGGTGACATGGCATCCTGATATCATATCTGTTATAACACTTTTCACATTGAAAACCTTATGATTATCTGTCTACCTCTCCTGCTAACTCAGCATTTCTGAATAGAAAACTCTAGCTTTTATAGCAGGCTGCGGTCACATAATAGGAGCTTAACTGAAACATGTTTAAACAACAAACTAACTGCGATGATGGTTAGGGTTTCCTAGAGAATCTTTTCCTTATGCAGAAAACTTGAAAGAATAACTTACATTTGGGGAATAAGTGGTAGAAAGAAAAGTATACATGTGCCCATCCTCACACAGTGCTTATTGAACCTTGCACTGACTACTCTGGGCCAGTGCAACACATTTACTTGAAACTATTGGTATAGAAACAAAACATTAGAGATGGAAATAACTAGAGAGAATCTAGTACACTGGTCCCTATCATTTATTGAGTAAATCTTTGTTTTCTCCACTCCCAGGGAACCTTAAATTAGATAAGTTTTTTCTTCCAGTATAATGGACATTCCACACACGCCCCCCGCCGCAATTCATTATGCATTCCTCCTTTTTCTGGTAACAACATCCAATTGCTCTTAGGAAGCTATTTGTCTACCATTCTCCATCATTGTCCTGATTCTAAAGCAGGACAAAGGATTCAGGTCCCTCACCTGTTTCTACATAAATCTCTATGCCTCTTTTATAACTAACCTGCCTTAGAAAAATGTGTATATGAGTATAGTTCTTCTCTGCTCCCTCAATTAAAATGTGAATTTAAGAAAGAAATAGCTGGATCTCTTTTATTTACTATCATCTCTCCCTCTTTCTGTTTCTACCCATGTTCTTACTCAACATATGTTTATAATATCAAGTCATAAATGGACAGTGACCAAAAGATTACTAAAATGTTAAAGGGCAATTTAAAGTAATGTCTGACTCTTTCAGATCTTCTGACTTGAATTCCATGAATGTGATAAAGTATAGTGCCTGTAGAAAGAAGTCCACAGTGCCTTGTCTGGGTGGCACTATTGGTTGTAGCATTGTGATGTACACCAGAAGATTGCAGGCTTGATTCCTGCCTAGAATGCGGGTTCGATCCCCAGTTGGGGCATGAATGGGAAGATGTTTTTCTCTCACACCAATGTCTCTTTCTCTCTCTTCCTCTCTCTCTCCCTCCCCACTTTCTCTAAAATCAATAAACATATTCTCGGTGAGGATTTAAAAAAAAAAAAGAAGCCCACCATTGCATTATCAGCAATGGTTCTATGCTGTATAAATTGTATGTATAATCAAAATTATGGTCTATTTGCATAGAAATCATACTTTTCCAATTATGAAACATTGAAATGGTTTTATTATGCTAATTTAGTTTAAGAATGCCCTTTTCATCTATGAACTTTTAGACTCCATTAAAGAAAGAGAAACTGAAGATAACCTCTTTGATAATAGAATTTTAATTGGAAATCTTAGGATTTCAGGACAAGAACCTGTGTTCTGAGTATCTGTTCAGATGTGTTTAGATGGGTAACTTTTTTTCAGACTTGCTTTCTTCTTTGGCATCCTTCCATCAGGAACTTAAAAACTAAAATGAAATATCAGTTCACTAAAGTGTGCACTCTGCCCCAAGGTTTGGCAAAGTGCATCCTGTCTCTCTTTCTTCTGAAGTATCCACAAAGAAAAAGAAATAGTTTACCAAGGTCAGCCCATGTGGCCAAAGTCTTTCTCACTTCCAAATAATGATTCCAAATTGAAAGGAAAAGAAAGGTAAAACACCAACATTGTCTTAAAAGATTTTTAAAAGTTTCCATAATTTATGAAAATGAAAAGAATAACAATTACTCTGAAATACAGAACTGGCTAGGTAAAACAACTTGCAGAGTTATCATGGTTACTATTTCAGGGTGTAAGTTGCCCTTCTCATCAAATGGAATTTCTCTGCAAATGCTCCGTAAGTTGCCCAGGTGACAGCAACAACAAAAACCTTACTCATAAAGGCTTTATTTACAGCTATTTTTTTGAGCAGAGTTTAGGAGGAGAGAGATAGTCCAAGTTAGAAATGAAAAATCTGCAGATTTCAGAAACAAAGAGAAAAAAATGATTTTGTGGCACTAACTGTTTCAATCTGAATTTGGGATTTGAGCAGTATTAATCCTGGAGTAGACTCTTACTAGCCTAATTTCTGGTTAGAAACAGCAAACAGTTTTCATGAAAAATGCAAGTATTTGATTACATGTGTCTTTCAAGATTAAGATGTCTTTGATACCTAAAAGTTAAACATTTTGATTTTAAACACTGATGCATAAATCTTATCAGTTACCTACAAAGATTGAAGGCAGGGATTGCTTGTACATTTTCAATTCAAGATTTAAATGAAAGTTTCAAATTATCCAATCAGAGTTCATTGATACAAATATTATGACCATTGCAGAATCATGCAGTCTTCCTACTCATAGAGTGTTTAATGAATAAAGGTAGGTGTGGAGCAGAGAGAAGCATCTGCACAAATATTAAAACTGTAGATGTTAGAATAATATAATGAAGGCTAGAGTGAATTGCTGCTCTGAGCATTGTTACCACTCTATACTTCTTGAGTCATGTGTTAAATGTCCCCACAAGGACGCGATTAATTTGTGAAATACCCCCTGGAACTATTAAGCCATTGTAAATGAGCACAGTGCTGTTACAGCATCAAGAACACAGAGACACCCTTTGGTATTCCCGGAGGTGTGCTCTGGAAAACATTAATATGGAGAAGGCCCTGGCACTGGGGAGGTAGGGCCTGTTCAACTAAGTTTGGAAGACACCACACACCATCTTTCTCACAGAATCACTGTTATTAGCACAAAGAGATTTGGAAAATATCTCAATATAGAAGAATTTCACTTTGTTACCTGCATATTTCTCAACCTTGGATGAATTGAAGCCGTTTTTTTAAAGTAACATCCGTTACCATCAAACAGAACTAGTGAAGCAGACATATCTCTGGGGAAGCACTGAGATAAGGTCACGTTATGATTGGAGTGAGTGTCAAGTTAGTAAAGTTAAGAGATAATTATATATTTCAGTCACTGGAATGGAATATCATTTTTCAATTAATAAACTGAATTACCACATTTTAGTTTATATATAAGGTTCTAAGGATTCCATTGGAAGGAGACAGATTCTCAGAGGCTGTCACCATTTGGCCTCTGCAAGAGAAATGTGATCTGGCTGTGCGAAGCCGAGGATTGGGTGCAGAAATATGGTGACTGTAGAAATAAAGGACTGGCTGATATTGAGACCTTATGGGTGAATTGTTCAAGTGCAAGTCCTCATCATTTCTCAATGGAGTATTTGCAGTTTTTCCCTGAAAACCTTCCCCACACTCATACCAGACTAGTGTCTAAACTGCAAACTGGACCACGTAACTCAGATTCCTAATGTCTTTCAATGACTCCATGTCATTTTCTGGATAAAAATTCTAGTTTCTAGAATTTATCATATCCATGATCTCTTTCCTTTCCAAAATTAGGTTGTAGAAAATGTGTGTTTATCCAGTATTTTACCTTGCTGGATTCACCCTTCTATTCAACAATTTATGAGCCATTGAATGCAGCAAATTTCCTTATAGCAGATGTCTATGTTATTTTTATGTTGCCATCCATTTCAAACACTGGAAATTGGTGATCCTGTTATTTCAGGCAATGCATTTTTTTTCCATTTTTTAATTGTTCTATTACAGTTGTCCCATCTTTCCCCCATTGCTCCCCTCCACCCAGCCCACACCTTTTCCTACAGTCATTCCCCACCCTGTTGTCCATGTCCATGGGTCATTTACATTAGTTCCTTAACTAGACCCTTCCCCTTTTTTGCCCACTTCTCCCCCCTTCCCTCCCAGTCACTGTCAGTCTGTTCCTTGTATTAATTTTTAGAAAGAGTGCTGTTGTGGTTACTCTCATGAGGAGATTTGCTGGGCCTGCTAAAGTTTATAGAAAACAAGATAAGAATTATTGCACATTATTGTGCAATATGACAGGTAGAAAAGCTTGTAAAGGGGAAAAAAATAATATAGCTGAAAGTACTTTGTGACTACAGAAAATACAACGGGTACTTAATGAGTGAACCACATTAATGTGATCAGGTTCATATAAGGAGCTGCCTGCATGGGTGCTGTGATTATTCCCAGGATGGAGATTGTTGAATACTTTCAGCATTCTACACAAGGTAGAAACGATCTGTACATTTAGACTTTCACTGTGGGAAAAGTGTAAGGGAGAGGACATACTTCTGTCCCATCACTTTTCAGGCAACATTTGCCATGTGAGGACCTCAACTCACAAGGTGTCCATTCTGTTATTTCTCCCTCCTGGCATAACAATTCACTACTGTAATCTGCCTTTCTGTTTGTTCAGGTAGCATCCATTTATGTAACTTTTAGGCTGAATAAAGTGACATAATACACAGCCTTAAGCAAATGGCTGCACCATCCATCAATTTAGTGACTCGGGAGATGATACCATTACATATGAAATAGGAGCAGCATTCAGCATTTCCACCAGCAACATTGCTTCTTGCAGGGTTCCCATATTTCCTGTTATGAAAACGCTGAAGTCTTAAGTAGCCCTGATGCGAGACACTCTGCACTGTGTACACTTAATCCCTTCTTGAGCAACATAGTCTTCTGAGAAATACATAAACGAATGAAAGACACTGAAGGTTTGTGCCTTTTCATTTTCAGGAAGATTGTCTTTTTATTGTTTCTATTTTGTGTGGATATTCAGAAGCTGTAAAAAAAAGAAGAGTATAAATAAAAGCAGGTGGAAATGAAGGCGTTGCAATTGAGTTATGCAGCATAGGAGCCTTTGCTTCCAAAGTGCAGCATTCATTAGACAGCCGAATACCAATATTAGGAATGCTTTTAGTGTTTTTAAATGTTGCCAAATGTTTCTGTTGACTAACTTACTTCCAGGGGGCCTATATAACTCTTTCAGGTCACTCGGGTACTGCTTTCTAAATTACCATGGTGGTGAATTCAATTACTACTGTACTCTTTTAGTGGCCTAAAAGAATAAATGGTCTTCCTAAAATCTTTTTTATCTTTGAAAAGGTCTAGAGTGTTAGAGTCGGATAGGACCTTAGAGAGAATCTGATTCAGTATTCCATAAACTTGTCTGATGACAAGACTTTCCTGAGAACTTGTTTTAAAAATAGAGATCCTCGGGCCACTTCTCTGGATCAGACAGGTTTGGGAAAAGCTAAATTAGTTCCACTTTGTTTTGTCTGCTTTATGGATGAGGAAGCAGATGTACTGATAGATTAAGTAATTCATCTAAAATGTACTGCAAAAATTTGTAAGAATTGAGATTAGTTTAGGAAAAAATATTGATGGCCACCTTTATGCATCCTAGTGGAAGAGTGTGTGTTATTAGAATTTAAGCCTTCTGTATTGAATAGAACAATGTCATTTTAAAGATCGTGGGAAAAGTAACAGGGGATACTGCTCTGTGGTTCTTAACAAGGATGAATTTGCTCCTGGGTGATGTTTAGCAATGTCTGAAGATATATTTTTGATGTCACAACTGAGTTGGGTGCTACTGGTATGTAGTGTATAGAGGAAAGGATGCTACTAAACACCCTGCAATGCACAGGACATGCACCCACAGCAAAGAATTACTTGGACCAAAATGTCAATAGTATCCAGGTTAGGAAAGTCTTATATTCACTTAATCCCTTCTTAACCATCATCTCCCTGTAAAATACTGCATAGTAGTATCTGGGCACATTTGAGAAGTAGGCCACAGTTTGTTATTTTATTTCTGAAATTATATAAATAACCTTATATCAGAACTAAGCAACCTTATATCAAAACTTAGGCTATACTTAGATTGGATGAAGTTGATTTTTTTTCTCTTAGAACCATATAGTAAATCCTTTTGAATTCTTTCTCCTCCCACTTAGGTATCTGTCCCTCTGTAATCCTGGGTCACCTCAATTATGTTTGCTTTGACCTTTCAGCAGTTTCTACCTAGTTTACCCAACCTCTAATTCCCTGAAGTTAGCTACAAACTATGGTGTCAATGCTGCTGATTTTTAACAGAAACTGAGACAGTTTTTGGCCAGATCTTAGTCCGGAGGTTAAGTGAATGGAATGTTCTCATTTTCCTAATCAGTTTGATTTTATTTTCTAATATTTCTCATTCTGTCTCCTTTCTGTGTCTTTTAGCCAGTACTTAACTCAGATCCTCATCATCTTTTTCTTGAACCTTTGAAGCAAACAGTTAGTTGACCTGTTAACTTTTTTGTGTCTCCACCCATTCTGCACCTAACAACGATCTTTGTAAAGTGCTCTTCCTTCCTTATCTGCCCCCTCCAAACTTTTCCTGATTTAACCAATTGGAGATTTCTCGTCATCTGTAAGAGTGTTTCTCAAACTTGGATTACATGTGGAATCTTTTTAAGGGGAAAACATTATTTCATATCACTTTCTTTTACCATCTTAAGTTATTATAAAATCACTTACATATGTGTGAACATAAAAAACTCATTCTATTTATGTTTAATACAACTATTAAACCAAAACATATTTTCAGATGAAAAATGAACCTAATTGTATAGCAAAGAAAATTCAAATGTGCAGTATTAATTTAATATGACAATTAATATTGTTTTGAAACTATAGTACTGTTTGCAGTGGCCATAAGTTCTTTTATTTTCAAGTGTCTATGCTATATAGTAAACTGTGGCATGACTTGATTTGTTTAATTCTGCATTTGGTCTCTGGTATGAACACATTATTTAAATATAAAAGATTCCCCCATTCTTTCCATGTATCCAGGACAAGTCCATGTTGTGCACTAAGTACAACCAAAATGCAAAACAAAAAATAAAAACAGGCACTAGTAATTACTAAGCTACATCATCCAGGTTTCACATTATTTTATTATTTTTCTTTATATATAATGAAACTAAAATCAGAATTAAGAATTCTCATTGTTAACTCACAGAAAAGGCTGAGTTGAGTGCTCTTTTCTCAACAATGAGAAAAACTGACCTATAGAATTGAGTCTGAATGCCATGGCAAGGCACACAGAATGCTAATGCTCTGCCCTTTCCTCAGCCCGCTGGGCTCATCCCTGGACATCTGTTGCTTCAACACATACTACGACCAGTGTCAGTGACCCCGCCAGTGTCAGTGACCTCACCAGATGGCCTGTCACGTTCTATTTCAACCCTCTGAGTTTTTGCTTTTGTTACATCATCTACATATGTTTTCCCAATTTATGTTTTTTATTTCTTAATTATCCTAGCCTAGGTCTCATTTCCTCTAAAACCATTACTGGAGCCCCAGGTTGAAATGTAACTGTCGTCTGTGGAGTAAGGGCACCTATGCTCATCTCCACCCTAGGAAAGTGGATCCTTTCCTTTCCTCGTTCTGTCAGGCTACCAAGAGTAGGCATGGTACCAGTGGCACTCAGCCCAGTCCCTGATACACAGTGTCACTCAATAAGTATATAGTAAACTAAACTGAACTATTTTCAAATAAAGAGTCATCTCTGGCAACCACAATGGGTGGGTTCTTTTTTTTTTTTTTTATTGTTTCATTTGTTTGTTTCCAGTACTCAGAATTGAATATACTTTAAGAAAATATGATCTAATTGAAAATGCACTGGACTTAAATTCAAAGGACTTGAGTTCACATCTTGTCCTGCCATCTTTCTTTCTGTATAAAATGCAGATAAATAATTCTCATTTGACAACATTTTTGCATATGTGCAAATTTCTGACATATATTCAATAAATATGAGTTTTATTTATTACTGTTTTTTTTCCACAGCCTTTAGTTATTTGTAACTATTATTGTTGCCATTGAAGCTCCATATCTATATACCTCCTTACCACAGTTAGAGGTCTAGTATTAGTTATTTTTCCTGAACTGAGCTTCAAAATTACTATACAAAATTGATGAGACAATCAGCTTTTCCTTTTCATCCCCATAGGTTACCCCACTCCCTTGAACTGCTTATATTGATTCAGAGCACATTTCTTTTGTTTTATTGCCACTGGCATGAGAGGACCTTAACTTTGTTCTTATTACCTATAAAAATCTGTCTTCTGCTATTTTTTTGTAGTCAATTTTCATTAGAAAGCATCAACTTTAAGAAGTATTTTTTAACCTGCATTTTATTATTGAATTTCCCTTTTTTATGCTTCCGTGTGGCTATTACAACCTGTTGCTTCAGTTCTTTTGGTAATAGGCTTAGGGCTTTCCAATAACACAAAATTTATTGTAGAAGTAAGTCATGTGGACTTCAGCAATGTGAAAATTTTCTCTAATCCATGGGTTTGAGGCTCTTGGGAGTGTATTATAAACAAAAGTACATATAAGGCAGGTATAAAAGCAACAGAGACAGATACAGCTGATGCTGACAAGGAAAAACAAAAAGGGATGAAAAGCATGTATTTTGATTATTATACAATGAAATGCCAACTACAAACTACAGAAAGAGTTCTTAAAGGAAAATTCTAAATAATGGGCATTTATTAGTACAAGAGAATTCAGGCTAGATGGAAAAGAAAAGATGCTCAGATATGGGAATAGCCAAAAAATGAACTAAGCTACAAAAGAATGTGATTAATGTCACTAGAGACAAAGTATGAGTTTCAACTTAACATTGTGAGTATAGGAATAATGAAATCAATTTGTTATAAAACAGCAGTCATGAGTTAATGACCCACTAGAGATCCCTGCTATCACACATTATTCTCTGGTTGTGTGTCATCCTAGAGACTGAAAGCAATGTGTGGAGCAAGTGCTTTTGTATTGGGTTAAGGCTGCACTTGCCATACACTGACACATTTCACTTCCACCTATTCTCGGAATTCAGTACAAATTAAAACCTTGGTGTCTTTTGGAGAGAGATTCATGATTAAGAGGAGAAACACTGAATATTTGGAACCTCAGAAGAAATGCATTTGGTTTTGGTTCTGCCCTGTTTGTCACAATCGTGAGGAGTAGCATTTTACCATCCGGTGGGAAATAGAAGAGAACCTTAGGGTCTTGTTCTTTAAGTTGGGGATAAAGGCATTTGAGTTGGCAAATTGTAGTGAACAGTTTACAAGTACTGACCTCAGGCCCTTTTGTATCCATGTTGCTTGCATTTGGGCTACAGTTAACATATGTCATTTCTAGAGACAGAGCATTTTGACAGCTTGCACAAAGAAGAGAAATTGACAGAACTCCATATGTTTTTGCTTCTAGATCTCTTTCAGTATAACTATCTGTTTAAAAAATAAAATTATTAGGGCTATTATGACATGTACATTTGGTATTGCAGTTTTTAACTTGTTCTCAGTGTTTAACTTTTCATGAGGGTATAAATATTTGTTTATATTTCTCATTGCTTCAAAAAAGTTGTTTTTATGCTTTGTGTCAATTACTCTTTATGTGATGTTAGATCTCTTGTTCTTGCAGACCTTGCAGTCTGCTGGAGGAGAATATAAACATAATTCCTCAAGAGAATGACAAGACAAGCAATAGTCTGGGAGAAAATATTTGTAAAAGACAAATCTGTTAAAGGACTGCTATATGGGTTCATTGATTGTAACAAATGTGCTACTCTGGTACAGGACGGTGAAGCTATGCATGTGTGGAGTCAGGGTGTATAATATATGGGGACTCTCTGTACTTTCCACTCAATTACGCTTTGAACCAAAAACAGCTCTAAAAATAAAGCCTTTTAAGAGATAATAAAGTTCTGGCAGGGTGGCTCAGTTTGTTGGAGCATTGTCATGTACACCAAAAGGTTGTAGTTCGATCCCTAGTTGGGTGCATATGGGAGGCAATCTACCCATGTATTTCTATCACATCTGTGTGTCTCTCTTTCTCTCTTTCTCCCTCCCTCCCTCCCTCTCTTCCTTTCTCTCTAAAATCAATATACATATTCTAAGATGAGGATTAAAATAATGATGATGATGATGATGATGATGATGATCACAGCACATCATGCAATATAAGAAGGGCTAGAAGCTTATCTAGCCTGAAGAGGTTTTGGAGAAGACTTCACAGAAGCCATGACTTTTAGACTGGGATTTACAGGACAAATATAATTTTACCTGTAGGAGGGTACAGGGCAAGAAGAATTTTAGGTACAAGAAGAAGGAAGGACGAGAAGGGGGTTAATAAGAAGGGAGAAAAGGAGCAGGAGAAGGAGGAGGAGTATGACATACTCTGTGAATACTTTGTAATTCTGACTGAAATGAAAATTTATTATAGACATAGGCATGTCATTGGACTAGTGAGACAAGTTGGGAATTTTAGCCATTTTATCAGCCATACTGATGAGTTTGAGTCTCCCTGGAGCAAGTCATTGGCTATTTGCAAAGAATAGAAAAGCTAACTCTTATTGTGTGCTTACTTTTGTGGTTATTTTTATTAGGAATTATCACATGTAATCCTCACAACACCCCTTGGAGTTGAACATTACTGTCTCAGTTTGCCACTGAAGAAACTAAGGCAAAGAGAGGTTAAATAATTGCCCCGGTACACACAGGCGGAGCTGAGCCTCAAATCCAGACATCATGATGTAAACTCCCATGCCTGGCCACACTCAGATAGGTGGTGTGGGAGAAACATTTGAAGAGGGAGGAAATGAATGCAGATCAGATGTCATTGCTCATCCTTTGTTTTTTCAGGTCTCTTTACAAGGAAAAAGACCAGCAGCTGCAATCAACTGCAATCCCATCACACCCTCATGATGTTTCCCTTGGCCAGAAATATGTTAAGAAGTCTCAAGATTCAAAGCATTCAGCAAATCAGGGCAAGACAGAACCACCGAAACCACTCCCCAGATTTTCATGACAAATATGGTAATGCTATCCTAGCCAGTGGATCCACTTTCTGTGTTGTTGCGTGGATATTTACAACCACGCAGATTGGAATAGAATGGAACCTGTCCTCTGTTGGCAGAGTCACCCCAAAAGAGTGGAATGATCAGTAACCATCACAGTTGCTGCAACACGGAATTGTTTCAAAGTCAACCTCTCATTTAAGCACTCTGCTGCTCATTTAAATATGGTATAATTTAAAAATTAAAATATATTTGAAACCTTTAAAATGTCATTGAAGTAGTCATTATAATGCCTAGAAGCAATGCTTTAAGAGTGGGTCTGTATTACAGGGAATTATGAATAACAGATATTTGAAAGTATGATTAATAAAGTCTACTTCTTCTGGCTTAATGATTTATACTAAGTATCCTTCAGTGGATATACACACATGTGCTTTATGAATTAATGTAATGATCTGGTGATTCCTATTGAATCCTCCTTAAAACATATTCATGATCTGACCACTTTTCACATCCTTCATCTTTTTCTTCCTCATCTGAACCACCATACTCTCACTGGGAGTAGTATAAAAACCTTCTAGCTGGTCTCCTTGCTTTTATCCTTGATGTTCTCCAAAGCCTGTCCCCTCTACCCTGCCACACACAATCTTTTTTATAGGCACTGTAGCATGGTACCCAGAAAGATCATTTAAAAACATTGGCCTAGTGGTATCATTCCTCTTTTCTAAACCCAATGACTTTTATTTCACTTCAGAGTTAAAGCAAACATCCACAGGTCCCTTAAAATTCTGTGCTGATCTGTTTCACTCCTGCATCAGGACTTTTCCATTTGCTCTTCCTTCTGTTTGGAATACACTTCCTCCAGAAGTAATTGCACTCCATCACACTTTTCAGGTTCTTATTCATATATCATCTTTTCACAGAAGATTTTGGTTACCCTTTTATAAATTGCAACCTCTACCAAGGCTGGGCTTTCTCCATAGAAATTATCATCATCTGGCATAAGATATATTTTATTGTTTATTGTTTGTGTGCAAAACTCCATAAAAGCATAGGTTGGGGATGTCTTTTTTTTAGGACTTATCCCTATAACAGAGCCTGAGAGATTAGGCCTTCAGTAATTATTGGTTGAATTAATGAGAGCCTTTGAATAATTCAGAGTCTCTATTAATCTGAAAGTGAATTTGTTTACCACTGTGGGTATGCAGTGATCACAGGAGGGCATTTAGTTATCTATTGCTATTTTACAAACTGCCCCAAACTCAGTGGCTTAAAACAATAAGGATTAGCTCAGAGTTTCTAGTTGTCAAGAATCTGAGGATAACTTAGCAAGATGTCTAGCCCAGAATCTCCCACTTCTACAGTCAGAGTGTCAGGCCTGTAATCATCTCGAGGCACGACTGAGGGAGGTTCCAGATCCAAACTCTCTATTGACTGGTCTCAGGACCTCACTGGATATTGGCTGGAAATATCCATTCCTTGTTATATGGATCTTTTCATAGGGGAGCTCATAGTGTAACAGCTGGCACTCCTCAAAGTGAGAGAGAATACCAAAGAAGGAAGACACAGTCTTTTAATAGCCTAATCTTCCAGTTGGCATTTTATCACCTCCACCACTAGAAGTGAGGTGGTGGTGATGGTGGGTTTTTTTTTCCCCACCAGAAGTGAATTATTAAACCAAGGCCATACAAAAGGGGAGGAGGTTATACAAGGGCTTGATTACCTGAATGCAGGGATCATTGAGGATTATTTTATAGACTACCAGCCACACTTGACAAAGGAGACCAACTCCTTCTCCTAAATGACTAATTTCATGGTAACTGTTGTTTCTCAGTCTTACATATATTACATATTACTATCATTATTCTTTAGACAAAAGGTATTACTTGTTCATACCCATTTTACTATGTGAAAATTTCTCTAGGGTTCTTCCTAAGAATAGAATTTTTAGGTCTTAGGGAATACCCATATATAGCTTTATAAATATTGCTAATTGTTCCCCACAGTAGTTAAAATAGTTTACATTCTCACAAGCAATGTGTACAGCTTACCTTTGCTATATATGCAAGCTCGGTCTTACAGACGTTTCAATCATTTTAATATTTGGTACTTTTATTAGTGTGCAGTAATAGCTTATGCTTTCATTTGTATTTCCCTGATTACTGAAGAGGTTGAACATCCTGGGTTAGTTTCCACAGTAATCTACCACTTGTCAATGTATATTGACATCAATGTATATATATTTTTAATCATACTTTTATTTCAGATGAACACAATAGCAAAAACATGCTTTTACCTAACATGATGCAACTTTTCCTCACTGATTTTATCCCCCAAGGAGTACACAAAGTCCCTTTCCCATAGGAAGGTGACACTCTCCACTTCAGTTTAATGGAGCCATTGCTATGGTCCCTGTAGTAGAAGCCTAAGACCTGTAGAGCAGCAAAGCCCAAAATCATAGGGACAGAAAAACAATACTTCTGTAGTGGATCACTAGGGGTAATTGTGGAGAAGCCACATGCATATCCACCTCCTGAATCCAAGCCCTATAAATCTGGCTTAGGGGAAAATAACACCATGTATTTGCTGGTTATTTAGAACATATCCAGCATCTTGGAAGACATTGCCTCAGCCTTACAAGTTGCAGCCATTGCTGCAGCTAACACTTCAAAAGGTCATTATACCACTCAACCAGTGACGGGAAGCATGGTAAGGTCATTGACTCCCAAAGACATGAGCCCATTACTGTACATCACTGCTGTAAAGTAAGTCTCTTGGTCAGAATCTGCTCAGTTATATACTGTAGTGTTAAATAAGTCATTTTGCAAGTTCATGGATGAAGATATTCGCAGAAAGTCACAGAGAGAAGGTAAATCTATATTGTTAGTAACCATATTCAAGTGAGAACAAAATGACAACTTTCCCATGATAGAAATGCTTCAATGAAATCAACCTGGCACTGATGCCTACCTGCCTTCCTCCCCTCCCCCAAGGAATGCTGCAAATGGAGGTACAGTATTGATGTGTCCATTTGGTAGACTGGGCACTCAACAGTGGCTATAGGCGGCTCTGGCTGGTGTGGCTCAGTGGATTGAGCACTGGCCTGTGAACCAGCGGGTTACTGGTTCAATTTCCAGTCAAGTCACATGTCTGGGTTGTGGGTCAGGTCCCCAGCTAGCGGCATGAGAGAGGCAACCACACATTGATGTTTCTCTTCCTCTCTTTCTATCTCCCTTCCGTTCTCTCAAAAAATAAATAAATAAAATATTTTTTTTAAAAAATAGAGGCTATAGACAGACTAGTCTTTATGAGTGCAAATCCACCTTGTTGAGCCCACACATAACCTCCATTCCTGCTGTTCTGAGCATTTTGTCTCTGAGCAATTGTGAAGCTCAGAGGGCTAAGATAAAGAGTGATAGCCATAAAAATGAGTCACCTTGTCCACATGATGATTAGTACACCTCTGCTGAGTATCCTTTTGGTGAGTATTTAGATGATACATGAATATCTTTTCACTCTGTGTTCATTTACAGGAGTCTGTTTTTTCCTGGACTTTCTGTCAGCTGTTTTCCAATAGTATTTCTTCTAATTCCTTGACCAATCTGCCAAGCCTGTAGCTGCTACTCATGATGTGGTATAGAACTGTACCTCTGGCCATCTCTTCTTCCAAACAAGTGAACAACTATATATACTGTTTATTGTACTGCCCACCAGGCAGATTTCCCCTCTTTAGGGCCAAACTGGAATTAAGCTGTATTTCTCATGCTGTTCACTTTCAGGTATGGTCAGCATGTTTTGTTGAAACAGGTCTGATTGCTTTCTTCCTCAGTCACCTGTTAATAAGAAACTCCCTGTGAGCCATAGGTTTACATACCTATAAACCATAGGTTTAAAGAGATGTGACACTTTCCCGAACATATAACTGGTGAAGAGTGGAGCCAGGAGCCAAGTTTTAGAATGTGTTGCTTTACTTTGAAGCTAGACTGTCTTATTAGTCTTTCTTCAGGCACAAAGGTTGGGAGTTCTGGAGAAGGGTTCAAGCTGAAGCTGGAGAACATAGGGAGTCATTAAAGATGATTGTGACAACCTCAGCAGTGAAAAACATTATCAAGAATGTGTCAATGATGAAACAGGGATAAGGAAGTCATGTGACACATATGAGTATTTAAAAAGAGCACTTTCTTTCTTTTTTACCTTCACCGTGAATATTTTCTGATTTGAATTGAGAATTAAAGCCTTCCTTGTTAGGTTGGTATATGTATATCTAAGTGTGTGTGCATATGTGTAGAGAGTATGCATATGTATGTATATAATATATATATAGCTAAAGACATAGATATACACCCATACATATACATATATTTTAAGAGCACAATTATTTTAAGGAATGTATGTATACATATATATTTTTTAAATTATGTTATTAAAATTTGTGGCCACTGGTTTCTTATAATAAATTTAGATATTGAATATTTTATTATTTTGAAACTTTCTCACTGTATATTCTATTCTGATAATGATCATATGTAAAACATCAGATGCAAGGTATTTTGTTCTCTATGTGTCTTATAATGAACTTTTGAATGCATTTATCAAAGTACCCACCACAACATAATTCTTATATCACACACTTCTTTGAAAAAGTATAGTGTATATTATTATTATGAGTAAAATGTTACTTGGAAGTTATTGCATACATTACCTTGCTGTCAGAAGAGAAGATCATTTTGACACATACTCTGCCTTTTTTGGAAAAACTGAGGTACCAGAGCTACATTTTGCTACTGGACTGTGAATATGTATAAATAATAAGTGAAGAATGAGTAATTGAAGTTTTTTTTTCTAATTCTGTGTGCCATAACAGTTATTAAAGGATTGAATGTTTTTCTTGTGTACAATTTATAGTAATTCTATACAGTCAATAGGCTGGTCATGTATCCTATATAATAGATGTTACCCAGGATTATTCATGGGTTTGGTTAAATGACATGAAAGTCACTTAAAAAATGAAAATAGAAACAGATTCCACATCTCTTGGCTTTTGGTCTACTCTGCCATTAAGAATTTCACTTGCTTTCTTAGAGAAGACAACCCTGATCTTACCCCAAGTGTTGATGGTAAGTTGGTGAATAAATGGTGGCTGTATGCACACTAATGGGAGGATTCATAAGGACCGAGGGGTGGCATGTGTTGGATCAGTCTAATTTATGTGCAGCCACGTTAGTCAGATTTAAATATGAGGTCTAGTGTTTACTGGGTCTTGCTTCATGGTACAACCTTATAGATAAGATAATAACAATGACAAGAACTGTAAAAAAACTATTCTGGTCTCAGCTATAATGAATAAGGGAATATCTCTGTGTCAGAGTCTTCACTCATGTCCTTCACTGATTTAACAGATGCACTGTGTGATATCTTTAAAGGTGTGATATAATAAAAATGAAGAGGAGATTACAAGCCAGTTATTAGTAACCATGGTTAAAAACAGATTTCAACTATGAATTCACTCCTAATGTAAGTTTCTGCTAATTGTGGAAATTGTTGAAATACTATGATACTTCCTCATTTGTTACAAGTATAGGAAAGTGCATTGATGTACAACATCATGAAGTTTTTCATGTTTTGCAGTAACAGCAGTTGCTTTCCCGGGGAGATAACATTAATTTGAACAGTATCTCTTCTTTTCCAATAACCTTTTACATTACAAAAAAATCTGCAACTTCATTTTCGTCCCCTATCTGGAAACCATAGAAACCAATGTGAAATTATAGCTAAGAAGTTCGTCATTGGGCTATCTCAAGCTGATCTCCATGGAAACATTTCACATTTTCTTGAAATGAAAGATATTCCAATCAGACACACACCCCTAACTGACGGGTATCTGACAAATATAACAACAACAAAGAACTATATGGACGTTTTATTAGATAATACATGCAGGAGAGTTTTAAAACTATTTCATAAATGAGAACATTTAAATGGTAAGCATGATGCCAACTACAGAAATAAAGATACAGTTTTGAAAACAATGTTCTGTCACTATTTTTAAGTACTGTTCTTCCTTGATGTTTATGTTAAAGGCAAGTTTCTAAAATACTATGGACTTTGAATTCAAAAGACTGATATTCAGAGTCTAACTCTGACCCTTATAGCTGGCTCATCTGTCCCATTTTCTTTTAAAGTTGAGAGAAAGAATACTTGATATACAGAATTGGCAGATTAAATAGGTTAAATGTTTAATTAAAATGATAAATTTTTATCAAGTAAAGTGAATAAGTGAGTGATGGAAGTTTGACAATGAGGGTTACTTCAGCCCTTAATGAATGGTTAAAGAATAGTACTATTTATTCTAGGTGATGAAAGCTAAATATGAATGCCACATTCTTTGATATGAAGAACTGCCACTGTGATTTACCTTTGATAATTCAGACAAAGGCTAACTTTAAGAATCAGATCTTAGAAGGGCGGGGAAGATGGCGGCGGAGTAGAGGCAGTGTTCTCTGCTCACTCCTGTTAAGAAGAGACTCCAGGAACGAATGCGGAGAGGAGTGACTGAGTGAGTGTGGATCTCCGATAGCGTGAACAGGGAGGAGAGTGTGGGAGCAGCGTGGAGGGGGGTGGAGGGGTTTACCACACACTGCAGGCTGAGTCATTCGGTGCGTCTGCAGTACCAAGCCGGAGAACTCACTAGCCGAGAGCTGCTTGGAGGCTCCCCCTGCTAGGGGCGCACCGATAAGTGAATTCTTGTAGGGAGTTAGGGAGAGGATTTGGCTGAAAAAGCCAGAGGAGTGAGAGAACAGTGAACAACCAGGACTCAGAGAAACCATGTGACCTGAGTCTAGAGGGAAATCTCAGCTGCAACCTCCGACCGAAAGCTCGGCATTCTGGGTGCGCACAGCACTTGCGCTAGGGCCCTACAGAACAAAGGGGTGGTTTTGGGGCAAGGAGACCAGCCGCACAGAAAAGCTGCTGCGGAACTCCAGACCGGGGGAGAGCTCCTGAGCAAGAGAAAAGTGCATGCCCCCGGCGCTTTGAGCCATCGTGCTAGAATCCCACAGAACGAAAGGCAGGTTGGGGCTAAGAGAGAAATAGGGCATGCAGGACTTGTAAGCAGGGAAGAGAGTGGAGGCGGTGGTTCTGGAGTAGAGACGGTTTTAGGGCGGGGAGAAGAGCCCGCAGGGAAAGGCTGCTGCGGAACTCCAGACTGGGGGAGAGCTCCTGGGTAAGAGAGCGCTGCGCTGACCGACCACACTAGAATCCTGCAGAACAAAGGGACGGTGCTGGGGCAGGAAGAGAGGTAGAGCGTGCAGGCCGATAGACAGGGAAGCCAACGGAAGCTGTAGCTCGGAATAGACAGTTTTGGGGCAAGAAGAAGAGCCCACGCGGGAAAGTTGCTGCAAAGCTCCAGACTAGGGGAGAGGCCCTGGGCAGGAAAGTGCCACTGGGCCCGGCGCTTTGACCAATTGTGCCAGAGTCCTGCAGAACAAAGGGACGATCTTGAGACAGGGAGAGAGGTAGGCTGCACAAGCATATAGACAAGGAAGAGAGCAGAAGCTGTAGCCTGGGAATAGAGACAGGACTGGAGGCAGGGCGGGGATTGCTGGCAGGCACAGGCTGGACCAACAGTGGGAAGGAGAAGCTGGACAAGCCTGAGGAGGGCTGAGGGTGCCTCAGGAGGGGACTACTAAACGCAGCTCACAGCAGAGCGGCGGTAGGCCCACGAATAAAAGACTAGCAATCCCAGAATCAAGCAGGACCCTCCCACAGCCAGCCAACCAACCAGAAAAAATTTGAAAGTCATGGAATTTTGAATAGGGGTGGACTCAGGAAGGAAGGAAGGAAAAACAACAACAACAAAATAACAAACAAACCAAAAATACCCAGAGACTGTGCCTGAAAGTTGAATTGAGTTAAAATCCTCTCATTCTTTTATTTTTCACTCTCTCTCTAACTGCCCCTCCCGTCCTTTCTTATTCTCTCTCCTTTTCTCTCCTCCTCTTCCCTCCCTTCTCTCCCCTTAGCATGTCTCCCCTGCATCCTATTCTTTGTTAATTTTTTAATTTTAAGTTCTCTTCCTTTCCTTCCTATTCCCTTCTTCCAATCCCCTTCCCTCCCCCTATCCTCATCCTCCCTCAATTTCCTTTCTCTCTCTCTCCTTTCTCTGTGCTAAGCACCTTCAATTTTATTACATTTCTTTATTGTGTCCCCCCTTCAGTCTACATTTGTTTTTCTTTCATCCCTTGCCCTTATTTTCCTTCTCTCCCTATAAGTATTCTCTCTCTCTCTCTTTCTCTCTCCCTATTCCACTTTATATTCTAATCTTTTAATATTCAAATTATAATTCTAATCTATCCCCCTCTCCCTTCACCCTCCCATTCTTACCCCTTCTCTCTTTCCACCCATCCCCTCACTTCTTTCTCTCCCTCTTGTATTTCTCTCCTTCATCCTATCTTTTGTCAACTCTTCAATTTCAATCTTTCCATCCCTAATATGTCCTCTTCCTCTTGATTTCCTTCCCTCCTTCATGTTCTTTCCCTTCCCCATTCTCTTGCTTTCCCATCTCATATTCCTCTCTCTATATATTCTCTCTTTCTCTCTATCTTGCAATTTTATATCATGTTTTAATCTCCTAATCTTTTTTTACAATATGTAATTTTTAAAAATTTTAATCCAGTCCTCCCTCTTTTCCCTCCCCTTCTTCTTTCGTTCTCTCTCCTACCCTTCTCTTCTCTACTTTCTCTCTCTCTTTCCTCTCTCCCTTCCTGTCTTGCTATTTTATACTCTGTATTTTTATTCTTGAAAAATTCTTTCTCAATCTGTTTCCTACCTTCTAACCTCCTCAGCCCTCTCCTTCAATTTCTGGCTGTCTGTCTGCCTGGATGTCTGTTGTGTCTATCCTCCCTTCCACGCTAATCATATAGCATATACCGATTATATAATCCTAATACTATACACTTCCACTTTCTCACTCCACACTGTAACCCTTTCCTCCTTTTCAAACATATAGTGTAAATGTTAATTGCTATCTTACATAACCTTGATCCCAATTGCTAATATTATTACTCTATCAAGTTCCAGCTCAAAAATTACCCTTCCTTCAATTAAAACAACTCCTATCTGTTTCTCCTATGAAATAAGAGTCCCAATATCTCCACAAATATATTAATATGGGCTCATTTACAACCTATAGTGAGATTGTAGTTGGGGGAGATATTGGAAGGTGTGGGTTTCTTGCCTGGGTTGTGTGATTATGTTTTAGCAGCACCTCCACAAAAGATCTCAAGACAAGGTGGGCAGAGTGACACTCAATCAACTAACCAGAGAAAAAGATCCACCAAAGAGTAGCTGAAATACAATCAGACAGATTAAAGAAATAACATCAAGGACAACACATCCGGAGATCCAAGAGGGCGGAGGAGTAAGTGGAAGCTACACTAACCTCCTCCCAGGACCAGCCAGTGCTGACTCAGCCCCAGTACAGCAGACAGACCATTCCCCTCCAAGTGGCGTCAGACTAAGGGGAAATAAAAGCCCTGCCTACAGGAATTAAGCTGCCACACCCACAGTCCTTAAACCTGACGGCTAATCACAGATTGAGTAGATTAACAACTAAAGAAGACAGACAAAGGCAGTAGATGACTGGAAGTCTCCAATAGGCTGCCTAGGGCCAGTCTGGTACATGATCTGATGCTACCAGAGGCAGATCCAGGAAGAGCAGATCATTCTAAGAAGCACGAACAAACAATAGGAATCACAAAAATGGGGAGACAGAGAAACAACCCACCATCAAAAGGAAAGGTAGAATCCCCAGAGAGAGTGCTAAATGAAATAGAAGGGAGCAAAATATCAGATACGGAATTCAAAACATTGATTATGGAGAAGCTGAATGAGCTCAGCGGAAACTACAAAGAACTCCAGGGAAACTACAAGGAACTCCAGAAAAACTACAAGGAACTCACAGAGAATTACACAAGCATGAAAAAGGGCATAGAAGCTGTCAATAAGAGCCAGGAGGAAATGAAGAATATGATCTCTGAATTGAAGAACACAGTAGAAGGAATTAAAAGCAGGCTAGAAGAAACAGAAGATCGGATCAGCGAGCCAGAGGACAACGTACACAAAAACTCCCAGACAATGCAACAAAATGAAAAAAGACTGAACAAGACTGAGGAGGCTCTAAGACAGCTGCAAGACAACATGAAACGTAATAATATCCGTATCATAGGAATTCCAGAAGGAGAAGAAGAAGAGCAAGGGATAGAAAACTTCTTTGAAAAACTAATGACAGAAGACTTCCCTCACATGAGGAGAGAAAGAGTCACACAAGTCCAGGAAGCACAGAGGGTCCCAATGAAGATGAACCACAACAGGCCTACTTCAAGACACATCATAATTAAAATGGCAACATTCAAAGACAAAGAGAGAATCCTAAAAGCAGCAAGAGAGAAACAACTAATAACATACAAGGGAGCTCCAATAAGGCTATCATCAGATTTCTCAGCAGAAACACTACAAGTCAGAAGGGAATGGCAAAAAATATTCCAAGCAATGAAAAACAAAGGCCTACAACCAAGAATACTCTACCCAGCAAAGCTCTCATTCAAAATGGAAGGTGAAATAAGGAGTTTCCAAGACAAAAGAAGGCTAAAAGAATACATCTCCACCAAACCAGCATTGCAAGAGATGCTAAAGGGTGTGCTTTAAGAAGATGAAGAAACAGAGAGAGAGACAGAGAGGAACACGAGTACAAAGGGGGAAAATGACAATGAATAAGTACCTATCAATAATAACCTTAAATGTAAATGGATTAAATGCACCAATTAAAAGACATAGGGTAGCTGAATGGATTAGAAAGCATGACCCACATATATGCTGTCTACAAGAGACCCACCTTAGAATAAAAGATCTGCACAGACTGAAAGTGAAGGGATTGAAAAAAAGTATTTCAAGCAAATGGACATAAAAAAAAAAAAAGAAAAGTTGGGGTAGCAATAGTTATATCAGACAAAACAGATTTCACAGCAAAGGCCATTAAAAGAGACAAAGAAGGGCATTTCATAATACTTAAGGGAATAATCCATCAAGAAGATATAACCCTTATAAATATATATGCACCTGACTTAGGAGCACCCAAATATATAAGAAAAGTTTTGAAAGACTCCAAGAAAGATATAGACAGCAACACACTCATAGTAGGGGACTTTAACACCCCATTGTCAACAATGGACAGATCTTCGAAGCAAAGAAACACCAAAGATATTGAGGCACTGAACAACACTCTAGATCAAATGGACTTAGTCAATATATATAGAAGTTTTCAGCTCAAAGAAGCAAAATATACATACTTCTCAAGTGCACATGGAACATTTTCAAAGATAGACCACATGGTAAGACACAAAACAAGCCTCAACAAATTCAAGAAAATTGAAATTATATCAAGCATCTTCTCAGATCACAATGGTTTAAAATTGTAAATCAACCTCAAGGAAAAAACTCAAAAACATTCAAACTCATGGAGAATGAATAACATGCTATTAAATAATGAATGGGTTAACAATGACATCAAGGAAGAAATCAAAAAGTTTCTGGAAACTAATGATAATGAACACACAACAACCCAAAACCTATGGGATACAGTGAAAGCAGTCCTAAGAGGAAAGTTCATAGCAATACAGGCCTACCTAAAAAAGCTAGAAGAATCTCTAATAAAAAAATTTAATCCTACAGCTACAAGAACTAGAGGAAAAACAACAAGCAAAGCCCAGATCAAGAAGAAGGAAGGAAATCATCAAGATCAAAGCACAGTTAAATGACATAGAGTCTAAACTAACAATTCAAAAGATCAACAAAAGTAGGAGCTGGTTCTTTGAAAAGATAAACAAAATTGACAAGCCTTTAAGCAGGCTCATCAAGAAAAAAAGAGAGAGGACCCAAATAAATAAAATCAGAAACGAAAGAGGAGAAATCACAACTGATACCTCAGAAATACAAACAATTATAAGAAATTATTACGAACAACTGTATGGCAAGAAATTTGACAACCTAGAGGAAATGGACAAATTCTTGGAAACCTATATAGTCTTCCCAAACTGAATCAAGAAGAAGCAGAAAGTCTGAATAGACCAATAACAGCTAGTGAAATTGAAGCAGTAATTAAAAAACTCCCAGCACACAAAAGTCCTGGACCGGATGGTTTCACAAGTGAATTCTACAAAACATTTAGGAAAGAACTAACTCCTATCCTCCTCAGACTATTCCAAAAGATACAAGAAGAAGGAAGACTCCCAAACTCGTTCTATGAAGCCAGTATAACCCTAATTCCAAAACCAGGTCAAGACACAACAAAGAAAGAAAACTACAGGCCAATATCGCTGATGAACATAGATGTTAAAATCCTCAACAAAATATTGGCAAACTGGATCCAGCAACACATTAGAAAGATCATACACCACGATCAAGTAGGATTCATCCCAGGGATGCAAGGATGGTTTAATATTCGCAAATCAATAAACGTAATACACCACATAAACAAAATGAAAGACAAAAACCACATGATCATATCAATAGATGCAGAAAAAGCATTTGATAAAGTACAACACCCATTTATGATAAAAACTCTCAGCAAAATGGGAATAGAGGGAGGAGCATACCTCAACATAATAAAGGCCATATATGAGAAACCTGAAGCCAACATCATACTCAATGGGCAAAAACTGAGAGCATTCTCCCTGAGATCAGGAACAAGACAAGGATGTCTATTCTCTCCACTCCTATTCAACATAGTCTTGGAAGCTCTAGCAACAGCAATCAGACAAGAAAGAGAAATAAAAGGCATCCAAATTGGAAAAGAGGAAGTAAAACTGTCATTATTTTCAGATGACATGATAGTGTACATAGAAAACCCTATAGACTCCACAAAAATACTACTCAACCTAATAAGTGAATTTGGAAAAATAGCAGAATACAAAGTCAATATTAAGAAATCGAAGGCATTTTTATACACCAACAATAAAAACTCAGAGATAGAAACTGAAAGAAAAATTCCATTTACCATAGCAACAAGAAAAATAAAATACCTAGGAATAAACTTAACCAAGGAGGTAAAGGACCTGTACTCAGAAAACTACATAGCACTGAAGAAAGAAATTAAAGAAGATACAAATAAATGGAAGCATATACCATGCTCATGGATGGGAAGAATCAACATCACTAAAATGTCCATACTACCCAAAGCAATTTATAGATTCAATGCAATCCCTATTAAAATATCAGCAACATATTTCACAGACCTAGAACAAATACTTCAAAAATTTATATGGAATCAAAAAAGAGCCCGAATAGCCACAGCAATTTTGAGGAAGAACACAGTAGGAGGAATCACAATACCTGATATCAAACTATACTACAAAGCCACAGTAATCAAAACAGTCTGGTATTGGCATAAAAACAGACATATAGATCAATGGAACAGAATAGAGAGCCCAGAAATAAACCCAGGTTCATATGGTCAACTAATATTTGACAAAAGGGGAAAGAACATCAAATGGAGTGAAAAGAGCCTCTTCAGCAAATGGTGTTGGGAGAACTGGACAGGGACATGCAAAAAAATGAAACTAGACCACCAACTTACACCATACACCAGAATAAACTCAAAATGGATCAAAGACTTAAATGTAAGCCGTGATACCATAAAAGTCCTAGAGGATAAAATAGGCAGGAAAATTTCAGATATCCCACATAGCAACATTTTCACTGATATATCTATCTCCTCAGGCAAGGGAAATAAAGGAAAGAATAAACAAATGGGACTACATCAAACTAAAAAGTTCCTGCTCAGCTAAAGAAAACATCAGCAAGATGAAAAGGAAACCAACCATATGGGAAAATATATTCACCAATGACATCTCAGACAAGGGATTGATCTCCAAAATATATAAAGAACTCATATGACTCAACATCAAGAAGACAGACAACCCAATTAAAAAATGGGCAAAGGACCTGAACAAACACTTCTCCAAAGAAGACATACAGAGGGCCCATAGACATATGAAAGTATGCTCAACATCACTAGCCATCAGAGAGATGCAAATAAAAAAACACAATGAGATACCACTTTACACCTGTCAGAATGGCCATCATCAACAAATCAACAAACAACTTGTGCTGGAGAGGATGCGGAGAAACGGGAACCCTGGTGCATTGATGGTGGGAATGCAGACTGGTGCAGCCACTATGGAAAACAGTTTGGAATTTCCTCAAAAAACTAAAAATGGAACTGCCTTTTGAACCAGCAATTCCATTGCTAGGATTTTATCCGAAAAATCCTGAAACACCAATTCAAAAGAACCTATGCACTCCAATGTTCATAGCAGCACTATTCACAATAGCCAAGTGCTGGAAACAACCTAAATGCCATCTGTAGATGAGTGGATCAAAAAACTGTGGTACATTTACACAATGGAGTTCTATGTAGCAGAAAGAAAGAAGGAACTTCTACCATTTGCAACAACATGGATGGAACTAGAGAGAATTATGCTTAGCGAAATAAGCCAGGCAACGAAAGAAAAATACCTTATGCTGTCACCTATTACAGGAAACTAATGAACAACACAAACAAATGAGCAAAATTGAACCAGAGCTATGTAAACAAGAAGTAGACTAACAGTAACAAGGGGGAAGGTGGGAGGGAGAGAAAAGGGTAAGAAGGGGAAGGGTCAAGTCAAAGAACACGTATAAATGACCCACGGAGATGGGCAACTAAGTGGGGACTGAATGTGGATGAAGCGAGGGGCAGGGTGCAGAGAAGCAAGAGGGGGAAAAAAGTGAGACAACTATAATGAAAAAACAAAATTTTTTTTTTTTTAGTGGGGGAAAAATGAAAATATGAAGAATGGAAATGCCAGTTCAATGAATATTATAACAAAGATTTTCCTTCACGTTGTATATTTTTCTCCCTATTTGATCCCTCCAGAATTTGGCATTCTAAACAAGTAAGTAATGACATGTTTCTTTGCATAAAACTAATAAGACCAGTTGTCAATAGAGGTTCTTTTTTATTTCTTCTTTTTTTTTGACAAAGTCTTTGACTGGAATGTCAAGCCTAAAGGAGACATACTTGGGCTCAGGTTGTTACCAAAAAGCCCTGAGGAACTGGGAATGACTTTCAAAGGTAATAAAAGCCTGCAAGATAAAAGGCCTGGTACCATGGTTGGTTGTGCGGTCCACAGCGATCTTTCCAGGGAAGGAACGAAGGTTGTTTTCCTGAAAGATGGCTAGAAGGGACCTTAAGGCACAATGGAAAACCAGAAAGACTTGGAAAGGACAAGTGTGTACAGGCAAGGATGAATGCCAGGTATGTGGCCCAGCTTCTGGGCCCTGAAGAGCAGACTGAGGGTCACCCTAAATGTTCCTTGGGTAAGTTCCAGGAAAGCAGAACTAAAGATCATAAGTGATCATTTGCTGCTCTTGTTATGTTTATGCAAATGAACAGGATAAATTACAAATGGACTTAATGTAGTCCCTTTAAAGACAAGGAGGGTAATCTTAGGGAGAAAAATCATTATTCAAGGAAAATCACAATGATCAGTTGTAGACTATAAAGTAGGGCAGCTAACCATCTTAAAAGTTTCTTCTCATTTAAAATATGGTTTCACTTGAAAATTAAACCATGTCTGTGATATCATCGAAGTTATTCAAGTTGCAGGCAAGTAGAATGTCAAGTGCTTGCAACTGGATGTCTTCCCAATAAGACAGTCTTACAGATTTAGAGACTTGTTTGTGGGTTATGTTACATAAATTAACATGTGTTTTCTGTTTTCAAAGCGCATAAGCCTATGACCGCATTACCTGAGTGATTGTCTGTACGCATAAGCCTCACTTAATCCTCTCTGCAGCACTGCCTCCTGAGACTCAATGGTTTGGCTGAACTAAATGGCTGGGTTGGTGAAGAATGGGGTGGTTTGTGGGCTTCACTTTAAAACTGGTTTCTCTTTTCTATCCTAATGGCTTGGACAGAAAGGGCCCAGAGGTCTGAGAGGGGGAAAACCTAAACTATTTCCCTCAGCCCAAACTAATTATAATGGGCAAAAGGGTTTTGGACAGGTGAGATGTGCCTAGCACACCTTCCTCCAAAGAAGCCCTTGTTTTCTTTTTTTTTTTTTCCTCCTAATGTGGAACATTGAAAAATTAATCCCTGCCTTTTGTCATCTAGTAGTTATGAATTGAATGATGCCTTTTAACACTTTTCGCCAAATCTGTTGCCCCCAGAACACAACAAGGATGCCAGCCTGTTAAACCAAGCACGCCATTGTCCGGAGACAGCCAACTGACCTGGAGTCTGCACGATCCTTCCCCATGTGGGAAGGCCACCCTCCCCTCCACACCCCCACTATTATTAGGGATTTCTGGACCCAAGGGTAGGTAGGATGACGACCATGTCCAGCTTAAAGCAGTTAGAGGAGCTTGAGACCTTCACCCATTGTCCTTTACAAGATTACAAAGGGTCTTAATATCTGAAAGGGAGGAATAGTTATTTTTTATGAACCATGGGTATGGACTTGGGGGGGATTGCTGGGGGAGGGAGATACTGGGTGGAGGGGAGTAAAGGGGAGAGAACTGGAACTATTGTAACAATATAATCAATAAAATACATTAAAAAAAAAGAATCCTATCTTAAAAAATTCATCTTTAAAATTGCTTGGACCTTGGGTCACATAAGTGGGCTGGGGGAAGGGTTCCATTGTATCGTAAGAGTGGGCTTTAAAATAAACCCTTAAGATAAAAATTGTATTTTCAAGATTATCTTAAATTACACATAAAACTCAGTATTCACTTAACGTATTTTCTGTTATATATAGAATGTATACAGCTACATGCATTTACCAAGACATATGCATGACAAATACAGTTGTGCAAGAGACCCCCACAGAGTGTGAGGACATGCCCTTTTGTGAGAGCGAAAGGAAAGTGAGAAACTACTCAGGAGCATGTAGACTTACTGAGCAGAGCGATAGATGGGATGTTCTGTCCTGCATGCATTCTTTTATCTCTTTTTTATTTTTTTATTTTTGTCTCTGTCATTCTGTATCTATGTCCCAGTCTCAATTTCTCCCCACTGGTGTCTCTGTTTACTTCCTGTTTTTGTCTCTCTCTTTGTCTCCAAGCCTATGTAGTTAAATCTGATTAGGTTAAATATATATATGATGTGACTCCAGTATATCACCATGTAAACAATATTAAGTAGTTTTTCAACATTTTTGGCCAAAACATATGCTGAATGATGGATGTATAACAAACTTCTGTGAATTAGAAATTTAATTTTTCAAGAAATATAGAAGGCAATAAGAACATGCAGCTTCTCTGGGTTAAGAAGCTATATGTATTCATAAAAATATTTTAAGCATACAAATTACATTGATTATAAAATCTCTCAAACTGTTTTGAAATACATAACTAAAGATTCAGAATCCATGTGATAATTTATATTTACCTCAGGCATGTTACAGAACTACATTTAAAAACTTTGCTTTCCTCTGCTTAAGCTAGGCTTGCAGCTACGTCACAATTTCCAGTGCATTGCATTTGGCCACACACCTTTCACTCAGTGGAACACATCCAAATTTAATATGTGTAAGGGGCGTATACTAGGAAGAGCCTTAAGTTCATTCCAATTCCTTTTAAAATCGATTTGTATTGCTATTTAACATTTTTAGAGTAGGTATTAGACTATAAAAGTTTTCAAGAAAAACACAATTAGAGCCATAAGAATTGGAAAGCAGGTGTTGACATCCATTTGCAGATGATTGCATTATATATGTGGAAAACTGATAGAATTAATGGGGAAAATACAAATAAGATAATTTTAAGATGATATCAGATTATACATACATAAAATTAACACTCAAAAAGATGATAGGATGAGTCAAAGGGGAAATAAACACATAGAATACATATATGAAAACTTAGGTACAACAAATGTATGTGTGTCTATATGAACAAATGAAAACAGACACCATGTTCTTGGACAGGGAGAGTCAATGTTGTGTAGAATTTAAACTTCCCTGAGGTAATTTATAACATTAAAACTTTCCCAAGAGAATAGTTAAAAGCTGTATTTATTTGGATTTGGCAAGTTAATATAAAACTGATTTAGCAGAGCAAATAATAATCAGGACACATGAACATTCCAGAGATAGTGGCTAAGTCTATAAGTTATTAAAGCTTTTTCCATAGTCTCTATTTCTAAAGCATTATGCCGTTGTGAACAAATGAAAGGAAGACCAATGTGAGAGAACAGAGAATTTATAAATAGACCTTATCATGTATAGAAATTTAATAAATGATAAAAGACTATTTAAACAGTTGGAGGAAAGATGAACTTGTAATAACTAATGTTGGGATAACTAGTTAACCATAAGGAAAAGAGATAAAATTGTATCGATTTTTAACACTGTAGACAAGATAAATTCTGACTGCTTTAGAGCTCAAAATTAAAAAAAAAATGAAATTGTAAAACAAGAAGACATGGGGAAATTTATAACGAGCGAGTTTTCCTAATTATGAGTTAAAATCTGTATGCAATAAGAAAAACTGTTGATAAATTTAACTATTTTAAGAAATAACTTTTGCACTGCAAAAATCCAATAAGCAAAGTTGAAGAATACAATGACTAATCAGAAAAGGTGTTTGAACATTAGGTTAGTTTAAAGCATTACTACTCATAATGTATAAAAGCCTTCTGAAGGGAGAAAAGTAAAAGAACAATGGGCAGAAGAGATAGGAGCAAAGAGTTCACAGAAAATGAGATGCAAATTGCTCATATATATGAAAATATTCACAACTCTCCATAATAAAAGAAATTGCTAATTAAGCTAAACTGAAATACTCTTTCTCTACAATCAGACTTGCAAATATTCCAAACTTTGGCTATATGTTGATAAGGCTGCAGGAAAACAGACACTGTCAGACATTACTACCAGAAATGCAAAATGGTGAATCTCCCTAGAGGAGAATTTGGTAATATTCTGCATTTATCTTCTGGCCCAGCCATCTCATTTCTGGGAATCTACCTTAAAATGCACTGACAAATATGTGGAAATGTATATGCAGAATGTCATTTATGGCAACACTCTTTTGTAACACCAAATGTTGTCAATAGCCAGTTATTAAACTTGTCTCTCAGCTTCAAAACCCACTGGTGGTTTTTTTGCCTAGATTTGCAGTGTGGGCCTCTTCTGACATTTTTTTGCCTCCCGGTTTCTGTTTGTCCCTGCCTGCAGGGGCACCACCCAGACAGGAGCTCTGAATGGGGGAATGAAGGATGCTAGTTAGCTAGCCTTTCTCTTTACCTCTGCTTGCTTGGAATGTCTCAGTACTTTTCACTCCAACAATAAGAATTTGTTCCCCACTAATTTAAATACTGCCTTTATCGGGTACTAAATTCTTTTGTCTGGAGCTTGTCATGTTGATTATACAATTCATTTGTAAGAACAAACAACATCTAGAGAAACCTGGACTGTTTAATAAGTAATGTTGGACTGTTTAACCATAGGAAAAATAAATAAAACTGATTCCATTTCTGGCAGTATTCACAGAATTGATGCCAAATTGTATTGAGATTTACATATTTTAAAAATGAAATCCTAGAAGTGGAAGAAAATGAGAACACTAAGATATCACATGTGTAATAATAGAAAATAACAGGCAACTATGACAAGAGGAAGAAAGGGTAGAGTTGCAGTTACCGAAACTCAGAAGCTTAAAGTGGGATCAGCAGAGCTGGTACTTAGGCCTCTGAAGAACTGGCAGTGTGTGGCGGGTGCTGGCATCTTTGAGGCTGGAGTCTCGCAGAGCTGGCATCCAGATCTCCAACGACGGGCAACCAACAGCTTGTTATCTGTTAAAGCATAAATATCTGCTTCTGAGAATTAGAAAAAAGCTCTAATAGGGAATCAACTCCCTTTAGAAAATATTAGGAAATCATCTCCGTATTTTGAAAATTAGAATATAGACTGTAGAAAAGAATCTAGCATTCATCCTGCCTCTTCTATATGAATTCTAACAAAGGATAAACAAATGGGGAGAAGTTTGTTTCTTTTTATCATTATTCTAGCTAACAAGTAAAGAAAAATGAGAATTAAAATACAGCTATTTAAATGACACAATGGATTTAAGCAATAATTAGTGACTGCTTATGTCATAAAATCAGAAAAAGTCAGACATTGTGTCTGCTGGTGGAAGAACCAACACCTCATATTAACTATTGCCAAAGAAGAAAAATGTTGAATACAAATCTGACTACCAATTTACAGGACATAAGGAGACAGCAATATTTTGGACACCATGTGGCTATAGTAAAAAAAAAAAAAAAAGGAAACTCTTTTGAACAAATGTCCATTTTCCTCTGCAAGTAAATGTCAAAGAAAGACATAGAGCAAGTGAGTGAGAACATATATATAAAATGAAACAAGGGTAAAATTTTAATGTTATGGACCATCTTTGGATCCTAATTCAAAGAAACAATGAAAAACATGAGACAATAGAGAATTTGAACACTGACTGAACAGGTACTGATTTTAAATAGTTGTCTTAGATGTAGTAATATGACCATATTAAAAATAAAAGTATGTTCATATTTTAGAGATATACCATGAGACATTTATTTTAAAAATACCATCTAGAATTTCCTCCAAAATAATCCAGTGTGTGTGTTAGGGTTGGACACAGAAATAGAACAAGGGTGGCGATTTGTTGAAAATATTCAAATTTAGAATTGTGTGCATGGGAATTCATTTTCTTATTACTTCTAGTTTTGTATTTATAGTTTGCTTTGTAAATTTTCCACAGTAAAAATAAACACATTGAGTATATTCATTTATAGTATGTTTTGTTGGTAATCATAGTGATTAATAATGATGGCATTGTGCCTTTTATTTGAGTACTACGATGTTTTGATCCCCATAAGTGCAATTCAAATACATTCTCTAAATTTCCTCAACAAGCATGTGATTTTGTATGATTATTCCCATTTGTTTGATTTCAAAGCCTTTATTCTTTCAATTATTTACCTTTCTGCCATTCTATCTAATTGGTGATAGGAGGTGATAAAATTTTCAGTTACAAGTTTATTAGTGAATAAGTCCTTTTAATACTGATAGTTAATAATTATTAAATAACAACATTTATTATTGTATGTCAAAGTTATTTCTCTCCTGTTAGACATATTAAGCCCTCCTTTGTTACTATTAGAAATAATATGATACTGTTTTAAGCAGCCTTATACACATATCTTAGATGTACACCCTTGGTATTTTTAAGTAGAATCTTATGAGAGACATTATTAGGCATAACTACTTTAAAACTTTTGGTATATATTATCAAAATGCTTTTTAGAAAAATTTGCCAGCTTCTACCAGTTGTACATGACAGTTTTAGCATTAAATGGAATTCAGTATACTTTAGTCCCATTAGTAATCTCAGTTTTAAAAAACTGAGAAATGAAAAATGCCATTTCAGTTGTATGTTACTCTTCATTTACTTGATTAATAGCATCAGATATTTTTAAAATAAGATCATTTTTATGTGACTGTGTGCATGTATGTATATATTTGTCCATTACTTTCTTGCATCTGTTCGAGAGACATATAGCAAACTGCCAGTTTTGTTAGTCATATATGCTGCAAATGTTTTATTTTTTTGTTTGCCTTTTAGATTTGGTCAAAATATTTTTGACAAGTGAGTTTTTGTTTTTGTTTTTGATGTAGTCATTTATTAATCATTTCTTTTGACCTTTTCCAGTGAGCTTTTTTGCTGGGGAAGTCTTTGGGGATCACAACATCAGAGAAGCATTCCCAGAGCTGTGCACTGGTTTTGTTTTTGAGATATAATTCGTCCCTTTGTCCAAAATGCTCTAGTCAACTACTTTCCTTTTATACACTTCAGTTTACCAAGCTCTTTGCCAACTTGGGTCAGGAAAGGCAGGTTGTTAGTGCCTGCTCTCTAAGCAGTTCAAAGCTGGACCAGCTTGTCCAAAGCTGTTTTGCAGTCTGAACTGGTGGAAAAATCCTGGCTCTCAAAGAACCTGCTCTCAGCAGGAAATTCCTGGCATTGAGCTGAGGCGCAATTCACTATTAGTCTAAGGCTGCGGAACTCAGTGTGTGACTAGAGACTCACAAGTGTCTTTCTGAGTGAACACATTCATGGCTTTGATGGAAACAGGTCATAGGCAGAAAAGACAAAGGAGAATTAATTCAAAAGCATCAGTATTTTAAAAGCAGGATTTAATTTTTGTTGCCATTGTTAAAGAAACAATGGTATAAAAGATACTTAGCAAAATGAGGAATTTCATTCACGGCCATGGCTTATCTAAACCACTGAAATCCTGAAGATTTCTCTAAATATTTAATTCGCAGAGAGTACATATTTGACTACATGACTTCAATGACAACAAAATAAGTCTCATTAATACTTCAAAGATGAATTGTATTTCAGTTTTAACTACTCAGAGAATGAGACTTTTAAGTAAGTGGGAATTTAGAAGTCTAACTTTTAGAAGGGTGTGTTGGAGGGAGCAATGGGGGAAAAAGTGGGGCAACTGTAATAGAAAAATAATAAATAAATAAAGTTATTAAAAAAGAAGTTGGACTTTTGTTTGGAAATCTTATTACATTTTGAAACATATTTCCTCTTATTTTTAACATTACTTTTATTTGTAATAAAATAATACAAGTACAAGGTTTTTAAAACTCAAGCAGTGTAGAGAGGTTTAAATAAAAACAATAGTTTCCCATGCCACCTTCTCTCATTAGAACCAACTCATGGTTTTCTAATTGCTTTTCTGTTTTTTCTTCTTGTATCTCTACATCACAAACTTAAACTGGTATTTCTTGATTAATCCATTTCAGTCATTGTCTATGAATTTCTTTGTATAATAAATGAGTATTTAGCAATTCCCTTCTTATACTACCCTATCCTTATTTTGGGGATTGCAAACTCTTTTCAAAAATGTTTATGAGTTAGAGTTAAAATTTTTTTTTTAATTGTCATCAATTCTCTGATAATTGATATTTCCACTGTGGTAACTTCTTTATATTTATTTATCCTGGTCTTTCTCTGAGAGTGACCAGCAATGCTGTGTGAACTGATGGTCCTTGGCCACAATTCAATGCCAACAGGAATCCCCGATATGTGGTGTGGTGAAGAAGGAAATTTTATTCAGTGCAAAACAGTTCAATTGTGCTTCAGAATGGCTGTGAAGAACAGCCCAGCTATGAAACAGATCAGCTGTGATACAGCATGCCTGGGAGGCAGCCCTGGGGCCAGGAAACCCTGTCTCGCTGGACAACTCTGCTCTGCTCCTCAGTGGTCTGCTTTGAGCTGTGCTGCTCTGCTCCTTTCTGTGCCAGTGTCTCTGGCCTGCTCTGGGGAGACATTTTGGTGTTTCAGCTCAACAGGGGAAATGCAGTCCTTAGTCTTTGGTTGAAAGGGGAATGGTGCTTTCAGAGCCAGAAGGCAGCTGACTTATATAGACAGAAGTCCCTGCCCCTGGTAACTGGTTGGTCTGTCCTCATACAAATGAGGACTCCAAATCCGTGCAGTTTGATTGGCCCAAAAGGTACTGTCCTGATTGGTTAGACTAGAGTCTGTCTGGTTAGTTAGAGCTGTGCTGCTCCAATTGGGTGGGGGAAAGCCTCAGATCTATTGGTTGAAATAGGATTCCAGAAACCCCGTTATAAGGGCTGGCTCAGATGGCAGAAACACAACACAGGCAGGCAGGTCAGTGCAGAGGCTGGTAGTCCAGTGCAGGCTGCTCCATGAAGTACAGTGTGTGACAGAGCCGCTGTGTAGAAATGGCTGTTAGGCTCTTCTTCTTTCTTTCTTCTTCTTCTTCTTCTTCTTCTTCTTCTTCTTCTTCTTCTTCTTCTTCTTCTTCTTCTTCTTCTTCTTCTTCTTCTTCTTCTCCTTCTCCTTCTCCTTCTCCTTCTCCTTCTCCTTCTTCTTCTTCTTCTTCTTCTTCTTCTTCTTCTTCTTCTTCTTCTTCTTCTTCTTCTTCTTCTTCTTCTTCTTCTTCCTCTTCTTCCTCCTCCTCCTCCTCCTCCTCCTCCTCCTCCTTCTTCTTTCTTCTTCTTCTTCTTCTTCTTCTTCTTCTTCTTCTTCTTCTTCTTCTTCTTCTTCTTCTTCTCCTTCTCCTTCTCCTTCTTCTTTCTTCTTCTTCTTCTTCTTCTTCTTCTTCTTCTTCTTCTTCTTCTTCTTCTTCTTCTTCTTCTTCTTCTTCTTCTTCTTCTTCTTCTTCTTCTTCTTCTTCTTTCTTCTTTCTCCTTCTCCTCCTTCTCCTCCTCCTCCTCCCTCTTCCCCTCCTCCTCCTCCTCCTTCTTTTCCTTCTCTTCTCCTTCTCCTCCTTCTCCTCCCTTTTTTTTTCTTCTTTTAAATTAAGCCCAGTTAACCACCAGCAGCCCTTTTTAATAAATGTCTTCTTTCCCAGGGTTCAGGCTGGGTGTATGGATGGAACTTATCAACTAACAGACTTTAGCATAGTTGACCAGGGAACTGGAATTTTTCGGAATTGTAAAGTTTGGACGATTTTGCTTTTGAGTTGCATACCACAATTCCAGTTTTCCATAGAGAGCTACTTCAGTTTCATTAGCAATCATCTTCCCTCTCACCCCACTGCTTTGTGTGGTTTGCATTGCCTAGAACTGGTGGTAAATGGAGATTATTTCAGACATTTGTAAAAGTAACACAAGTGTGTTGTATCTGGAAGCTCAACTTCCTCCATTCCTGGTTTCTCATATTCTAGGATGGGTGTACTCTTCTGTTTTCCATATTTTATAAATCTGTCTGCTGAAAATGCTTCTCCAACTTTATTTATTACTTTCACTTATACTTTTTTACTCTGTAGCATTTCTTTATGAGGACCTTGAGGTGAGAGAAAAAAAAAATTTGTACTTAGCTGCCCTGAACCAGAAGCCACAAATTACTTTTAAACATACATTTTATTGCTATTTTATTTTTGAAGCAAATAAAGTCATTGAGGAAAACTAGTAGTACTCAGAAACCTGTAAAAAAGAAAGTGACCATCAACAATGATCTCATCATTTATTTCATCATTTTGTTTTCTTAAGTGATATCTCCTTTTATTTCTGTATCTATAGCTTCAGTCCATCTTTGCATCTGACATTGATCTCAACATTATATAGTGAAAATTTTCCATGTGAATACTCATAAACTCTAAATGAATCATAATTCTCAATTTTATGCATGAGTAATCATAACAAATTTACTACTCCCTCATGGTTTCAATTTAAGATGTTTTATTAAACTGTTAGAAGTAATGCTACAATGAGAATTATTTACATATATCTTTACTCCCATCTCAGATTATTTCCTTGAGATTTTATTTTAAAGGTAAACATTCTGAATCAAAGACTTTAAAATATACAAAACATCACAATTTGTGTGCCAAATCTCTCTTCAAAAAAAAGTATTAGTCAGCAGTATATAAGGGGTCCCTCTCATTAATCACTCTACCTAATATTAATTTTTTAATGTCATTATTATAGATGAAAATTGCACCTTGTTTTACTTGGTTTTTAATAATTAACTAGGTTGAAGCTTTTAAATTTTATTTAGCAGTTCATGTTTCTTTCATAAATCATCTACTTGGATCTTTTACTGACTTTTGCAATCATGATATGTAATTGTTACATTTTAGAATTTTGTATCAAACTAGAATTTGTTCCCTATCAAAAATACTCCTCTACAACACTAATTTTATTTTGGAAATTTTGTTGTATATCACCTGCCTGAAATGTCCAATCAGCATATTCCTGTGGATACTGTCATAATCCGCATATAGTTTTGCATGTTGGCAAAATGTTAAAAATAAATCATAAACACAACTGAAACATAAAGAAACACATACTAAGAATTATAATTGTTATATTCTCATCACAAGAGGAATTAATTGGAAGACAATTGCAAGGAATACGAAGAAGTACAGTATCTAGTACAGCACCTGGTGAGGGCTGTCACCCGTAAATATTTCGTGAATGAACGAGTCACGGGGCTGTGAGCAAGCAGAGGACTGCAGGCGCAGCTGCTCACGGATCTCCTCCTGCCGTCAGCCTTTTCTGCCACTTGCTAAATAAGGAAGGAAGATCTCCATTTGTTTCAGTTTTTCTGTTTTACTGAAGAAAATCCTATCTACAGCACTCCCTCAAGGTGATGTGTTCATTAACTGATGCTGTCAAAAATGGTCTGAACTCTTCAGATTAGAGTTAGACAAATGCAAGCAGTTCTTACCAAGTCATCACATAACGTAAAGGTTATGAATTCACACTCAAGGCAGATACAGTTGCAAAAGTGAGTGCTTCTTTATATAGCAGGTGGTATAAAACACTTCACAGTTTTAAAATTACTCGTTCTGGCAAGAATTCTCTTTTTTAAAAAAATTATAAAATCAACATACGAATTATATTAAAGATAATTTTGAAAAAAAGGAACAAAATTCTTGCAAGGCATGACTTAATTTACATTCCATTTTCTTAACTGTTAATGGTTATATATTTGTCAGAGGCTATTATGGACAGCTCAAACTAGGTATGAGTTAGTAAATTATGAGTAAATTTGAACTGTATGTGCAAAAATAAATATAAAAAATAATGAGGTAAAAGATAGTTTTGATTGTCCAAATTCATTATATGAGCATTTTTTTGAGATCTTACTAGGCTACAAGGAATGTATCTATGATATATCTTGTGTGCATTCGTTCCTTTGGGCAAATTCCTCTCCATTATATGTAAAATTCCTGGCTACACGAGAAAGAATGTAATCTAGCCTGATCCAGAAGGATAGTCCTTACTTTAAGGAACAATGACAACTGCAGAACTTTTCAAGGAATTAATACAGATGTTGGTAGAAAAAGGATTACAGTATTTTTGTGGCACTTACATATCCATAATGGCAGGTTAACTATATAATTAATCTATGATTTTTACATAACAGTGTTGGCAAGTATGAAAGAGAACTAAGTTTAATTATTATACGTGTCTAGTGTTCTGGTTAGCAATTTTTAAGAAATAAATAATGTAAAGAATTAAAAAGTAAAATGTAATTGTACTCAAAGTATATATAATTTAATATATTTTCAATAAAATAATAATTTTAGTTAAACTTAACAAATTATGTTTCATATTTTTAGGAGAGATTTTTCTTCAAAAGAAATTTAAGTTACCTATTAAAATTAAGATGCAAAATACAAATTATAATTAATATCATAATTTAAAACATAGATATATGTTCTAGGATTGAACATATATTTAGTTGCCAATGTAAAGAATTTGTATCCTATTTCATGCATGTTTCCTTTGGACCTTTATATATAAAGTTTAAAACCAATATGAATTTTTAATATTGCCAAATGTTCTACAGGCTCCTCTGAGGAGTTGGTAATATGATACTAATTCTTGAGTACCTCTGGAACTACAAATTGGAACACGAAGAGAAAAAGGAAATGGATACTCGGCACTAATGAGAAATGCTGTTTCATTAGTTCAAGAATGCGTGCTGTGTGAAGGAGCATTCCACTCGACAGCGCATTCGTTTGTCTTTTTTATTTCCTCCTTGAAATCAGTAGTGACACAATCTCCACACCTTCCCATCATTCAGAAGTAGTTCCCTTTCATTTTAAAAATATAGGGCAAGCGATACGAGAAGCATACAGTTCATCTTGTGTCAGTCTGAGAGCCGGATTCAGACCGACAGTTCCCTGTGCCTTCCTTAATAGTGTGTGTACTTGTCTGCTCATGTGTGCATGTATGTGTGTGTATACAATATTCAGAGCTGCCTAACTTGTATGGCTCAGTACAGGCCTCCTCTTGCCTCAGTGATGCTTGGAGGAACACTCACTGTTATATTTTTACCTTAAGTGTCTACATTACTGTTAACCAGGACAAGGATTATCACAGTAAGAGGAATAGATTTAGGAGAAAATTATAGGTTCAGTTTGGGACAAGTTGCTTTGAGATAATGGTGGTATATTTAAATTCATAGATTTAGTTGAGTTAGAAATACAATTTCGGGTCTGAATATAGAGCTGAGTTTGCAAGTATAGACTTAAGAGTTGTCATTTTGTAGTTTCTAGGGAAAAAAGAGATTTCAAGATTTCCCCCTCACTGTCTCCTGCTTCTTCCTCCTAAAGGAGACATCTGCGTATCAGATGTCACGCACTGAACAAGCTGTAACAACCACAAGGGAAGTGAATCTGTAAGTTAAACGGCCAACACCAATTACATTTCTGCCTCATGCTTGCTCGACTCTTACAGTTCAGCCATTTGACCACCTCAACAGCCCAAGAGCCTCCTCTTTTCTTTTCTTTTCTTTTTTTTTTTTTTTGCATATCTTCTTCCTCTTTCTGCCATGAAATTCAAATGCAATAATATTAAGTAACTTGCTTTTGGTTTAGGAGGTGTGTGTGAGATGAGAGTTTGAGTAAAATAGAGAAAGTGACTGGTCAAGTTTCAAAGGTTATAATTTAAAAGGGTCACAAGATTTGAGGTTCAAGATCTATAAATATAACTTCTGCCTAAAAGTGCTTTCTCCCACTTGTTTTGTTTATTGGGTATAAATCTTAGAGGAAGCTTGATGTAGTGCAGGTTAAAATTCCAGTACTCTCAGACAGCCAGTCTACCTGAGATGGATGAAACCCTACCATAATATTAAATGCCAAGATATTAAGTAGGAAAAATCATATTATTCCTTCCATTACTATTAATTAAATAATAATTCAAGTGGTAATATTTGAACGCATGTGCCATACAAAGAAGTTTCCATTCCAGCCTAGGTCCAGGTTCCAAATATCAACACAAATAGGAACATTCCCTGCATATTGCTTAGTGCTTTATGTTCCTCACTTAACAACGTGCTGATGGGATACAACACTGTTAAGAATGTCAGTGCAAATGTTTTTGTGTACATGTACAGATAATTCCAAACTGTAAAATTTCTAAACAAAAATAAGTGCTCCTTATATTTTGTTATTGCTAAACTGTTTTCCAAAGAGGTTGAGTCAATTAGTTCCCTTCACCCCGTATGAGAATATTTTATTGATATTAATAAATATTTTCACTTTTGTCAACCTGTAAGGATGGTATAAAATTTTTGTTTTAAATTGCATTTTGTTGATTATGAGAGAGGTTTATAAATCGGTAATACTTTATGTAATCAACTCATTTTCTAATGACTTGTTGAATTATTCTGTGTGTGTGTGTGTGTGTGTGTGTGTGTGTGTGTAACTTGCCTTGGCTGCTCCTTAGCAATTGCTTCAGAGTTCTGGTGACACCGACCCTCCCTGGAGGGCTGGGCGGGCAACAGGTGGTAAAGCCCAGGCACGTGTGAGGGAGCGGGTGCCCTTGTCTCTAACTCTGGAGCCGTGTTCCTCTCTCTTAGCACTGGCAGATCCCCCAGAGCCAGCGGCTTCACTCTATTAAGTTCTGGCTCGTGATTCGGTCCTTCGGGGTGAAGAATTTTCAAGCGCATGTCAGACATGCATGTACTAATTCATGCGCAAACTGTGGGCTGGCCCAGGCTTGCTTTGTGCCCTGGTGGGGAAGAAGGCTGGTTTCTGCTTTGCAGACCTGCCCAGTAAATCTGTGTCGTATAACTCAGGTGTCTGGAACAATTTGCGGGCTCCTGGGAGTTGATTACTCAGGGCAGCCACCTCTTCGTTAGCCAGAGGAACACTGAGCAGAACATAACACAAAATAGCTAGAAAACATTTAGCAGGGTGCTTTCTATGTGAGAACTTCAGGACTTGAAGATGAAGAATTCTTAGAAACTCAAAAGTGATTGGAAACTTCTTTACTTTAATTTAAAAATTTTTGATTGTTTATGCTATTTCAGGTGACCCAATTTTTCCCCCTTTTCCTCCTTCCCCAGTTAGTCCCACATAGTTGTCCATGTCCGTGAGTGGTACATATGTTATTTGTCTAGTTCCTTTACTTTCTTTCCACTGGTCTGAACCTTCCCCTCCCCCCCCTTTAAAATTTATTTATTTATTTATTTACTTTGGGGGGAAGCGAGTTATTCTTTTAGTGCATAGAAATGCTTTATATCTTTAAGAAACACAGCCCTATTATTATTTTACTACTTGCCATTTTTACTTTTGTATAATTTTTTTTCTGTACTGACATTGAATAATTTCAATATATGCAACTTGAACAATATTTTTTCTCTATGCATTCTTGGATGCATGTCTCATAAAGAGTAACATTTCCCACTCTAAGAAAATGAATAAATGACTCATTTTTTCTATTTCCTGTGAGATGAATTTCTATGTTTTCTAGTTTGATCTCTCCAAAAGATATTTTTCTAGACAAATGGTATTGGAATAAACTTTATTTGTTCCAAGTGGCTAGCAGTCATTCTAAACACTTGAAGTGAAATGCCACATTTTCTATTTGCTAAATCCTCATATGCATTTGCTTTTATTCCTGGTCTCTCTATTCTGTTGCTTTGATCTGTCTACCTTTCTTGCACCAAGAAAGATCAAGGGAACAAAAGTTATAAAATATAAAAGATGTAAATTTTGTAAATAAGGTAGAGTTTCTATAAATATGTTTCCCTGTACACAAATATACAGAAAACCAGCAAAGGTTATGTCCAGTTTATAGAAGAAATGCAAATGCCTTATAAAATTTTAAATTATGCCCTTTATTTAGAATCAAAGGCATGCCAATTAACATTACAAAGGCATTTTATTTTTAGTCTACTGTAGTGGCAAAAATTAAGTGTTTTGTTTAACACAGATACTCCTTTACTGTTAATGGAATGTAAATTAGCACTTTTTATTTTATTAACCACTTGATAATAACTACCAAGACTAAAACTGTGCATATCTTTCAACTCAGTAATTTCCTACAGATATACTGCTATACATTACGAAGTATATACACAAGGTGGAGTATTATTTGTAATATCAAGAGCAGAAATAAACTGTCAGTGGTAAGGGTTTTTTTTTCAACAAAATATTGTATATACACACAAGGTAATGTTATTAGCCTTTTATGAAGCAAACTAGATATATATTGATAAGGAAAATGCCCTCCAAAAGTATACTGTAAATTTAAAATATTTAATGATGTAAGCAAATACTGAAGAGTTTGCAAGCTAAGATTTTATGTATGTTCAAGGGTGTACCTCTCTTATATGAAAAAGGTGTACATTCAAATAGCTGTGTATGAATATAAAATTTTTCAAAGAATATGTAAGAAAATACTGGGTTATAAGGCAGTTCCATTGTTAATTTTTTTAGGTAACTCCATACTACTTTCCACAGTGGCTACACCACTCTGCACTCCCACTGAGAGTGCACAAGGGTTCCCTTTTTCCCACATCTTCATCAGCATTGATGAGCAGAGAGAGAGAGAGAGAGAGAGAGAGAGAGAGAGAGAGAGAGAGAGAGAGAGAAGGGAGAGAACTCATGGACATGGACAGCAGTGTGGTTATTGGTTATTGTGGGAGGTGGGTGGAGGTGGAAGAAGGTATAAGAGGGATTAATGGTGATAGAAAAATAAAATTAAAAAAATAAATATGTAAAAAGAAAATACTAATAATTGTTGCTTCTGGTCAGTGGTGGGATGGGATATTTCCAACATAATTGACAAAGGATTAATTAATTATAAAAAGATTTTATGAGAGGATACCAACAACTTTTTAGAAAAGTGGACAATGTAAACCAGCAAACAGTTCATAGAGGAAAAAAGTGCACTTGGTTAACTTAACTACAAAGTATGCATTAACATGACATTCTGTTCTTTACCTATAAGACTAGAAAAGTTTGGCAGTACAAAATGTTAGTAGAATTTCTTCATAATTTGTAATTTGGGATCACTTTATTTCCAAGGATTACTGAGTAGAACGTGTGTGGGTGTGGGTGTGTGATTTTGCCAACTTTAATCAGATATCCTTGGCTTCCCGTCTGCCTCCACACCAATCCAGATGGCTTCTCTGACCTTCCAGGAAATGCATCTCCCAAGCTCTCTCTGCCAGTCAAATTTGACCAAAAGAAAGCATTGGGATAAAGGGGAAGAAATCAGGATTGAATCAGTTCCTTTCCCTACCTCCTACCCTACATGATACTGCTATAGGGTAAATCTCTTTATAATGAAAGCATCTACAAGTTGAAGCCCTTCCATGAGTCCGTTTTTTTCTGGACTCCAGGAACACTATCTTTCCTTTGCCCACTCAGACCCAGAAGATAAAATGGCTGCCTTTTCTTGTGACTTACTAGGTTCTCTATTTCTTGTCTGCTAACTTAAATTTTCTAACACTTCTGACAATATTTCCTTCAGCAAATCCTCTTTCTTTAGGATATTAAGACAGGACACACAAAAATAAATTTGCAAATGAACACATGCAGAGGTACAAGCAAAGCCATCAAAAAAGCATTTATATACAAGAAAATGAAGAGAAAAATTACGAAACATTTAATTATGTCATTTGTCAATGGCATCAATAAACACAGTACTCTGGCATCCAATACTGGGAGAACGTGGATGAGTTGATTTTCTTTTTTATTGATTTTTAGAGAGAGCTAGGAAGAAGGAGAGAAAGAGAAAAAGAAAACACTGATTTGTTGTTTCACTTATTTATGCATTCATTGGTTGATTCTTGTATGTGTCCTGACCAGAGACTGAACCTACAACCTTGGTGTATCAGGATGACACTTTAACCAACTGAGCTACTTGGCTAGAGCTGTGAGTTGGAGGTCTTATTATGAATTATTTCAGCAGAAGATTGGGTCAGAAGTTGGTGAATATTGGATTAGAGATGGTTAGTATAAACTATTCTCTTTAGAAGTTTTAATCAAAAACTCTATAGTATTTATTTCACTAAACCTCAAGAATCAGTTAACCTAGATGACTAAAATACTGTTCAGTTAGTAGTTTTTGTTCAGACAAGACACACATTTTCTCATCTTTCTAAAATTAAAAACCCACTTATGGGATATAAAGTCAATAGAGGAAATATTTAGAACAATTTTCTTCAAGATTATTCTTAAACCACCAATCACCAACTTGATTCTTAAATGTATCTAGAAAAAGCTTTTGTATAATCACTATATAATATAATTCTCTAATATTCTAATAGAATAGTGCTCCTGAAAATATCATTCTGTTATTACCTCTCTTATGAAATATTAATAACATCTACCTTAGTGTTTTAATGGAAAGATGTCAATATCTAAAAAAAGTCAAGCATCATTAGAATATCCACATTAGAGTTGATAAATAAAACATAAATAAACAAGGTAATGGAACCAGCCAGTGTAAACACTTGCCAGGAAAAAAAAAGTTCAGGTTAATGGAGAGTCTAATATCTTTTTTAATGTTCCTAAGAGGAAATTTTTTGGATGGCATTTTACTTTGTTGAATTGCAGCTGAGTCATGTCAATTTTGATACATTTTTCTCTACCAAAACTAATATATTAGTTTATAACTGTAATGTTTTCTGGAAATTAGGCACTAAAATAAGTTAAAAGAGAAATTTTTATAAGATCTTACGAAATGCAGATAAAACACTAGATTCTGGCAATTTTTTCAGGCATAAGTTAGAAGACTATAGACATCAATTAATATCAGACTTTTTCAAGCATTTCTCATTTCAATAAAAAGCAATATCTATTTGTTTTTCTAGATTGAGTATTGATGTTATATTAATGGCAATTAAAATTATCATCAGGTTTAGTAATGAAAAAAAAATCCCTTTTCAAGAAAGAATCATTTTCCACACTATTTAACTTGAGCACAGGATCAGAGCATTGTATTTCCACCACCCAAGTCACAAACATCATACCATTTTATAAAATCCGAGAAGGTACGAAATACACAGGTAGAAACAGAGATGGGAAAATCACTTGGTTGAAGTGATACAAACGCAGTCAGGTACAGAACCGAGCCCTGCTCCATGGGAAGGAGAATAACATGTAAATGAAACTGAAAAAAACTTTTTCAGAATAATAAAAATAATTGGATCATGGCCAATTTTTTGTAATTCTGTTTTCCCATAATCTACCTACCCAGTATAGCTAGATGTGGCATGGCCTATTATATCAGGATAGAAAGTTTAACTTTCTATGAGAATATGACTAAAACTTTGGTGGAACCTGATCATTTTTCTGTCTAAACGCATAGAAAAGAAGGTCATGTTTCCACAGAGTGCAGAAGATCTAGATGGGAAAGAGTTTAAGAACCGAATCTGTGTTTGAGATGTGAAAACTGAAACCCAGAGTAGCTCAAAACAGAAATGCTATGCAACATAATTTATTGAACAAAAGGAAAAGATACTTTTTTTTCCCCTTGGATGGATGTTTAAATCTTACCATTGTGCTGCTAATTCTGAGATAACTTCTGAGAAATTCTAACACTATATTTCTCACTAGATGTCCTAGGAGGAAAAAAAAAAAAAGTGTTTTCAATTTGTCTCTTCTAAAACAGCCAAAATTTTGTCTAAGTTCTTTTGGGGGGTGGGATAATGTATGATAATTGGTTTCCTTTTCTTATGGTAACACTGAAATATAATTTACAATCCAAGACATTATTCCTAAGGACAGGTTCATTGACAAATTCAGCTGAAATTGTCCTAGAGCAGCACTGTCTGATAAAAATATAATGCCAACTACACACATAATTTTAAATATTTTGGTGGCCATATATTTTTAAATGTAAAAAGAAAAATTGAAGGAAATTTTAGTAATAGATTTTATTTAATTCAATAAATCTAAACTATTGTTTCAACACATAATCCATGTAAAAATTGTCAATGAGATACTTTAAATTCTTATTTTTATAGAAAGTTTTTGAGATACAGTATTTTTTTTAAAGCTTATAGAATACCTATTAGGGACACTTTGTGTCCCTAATAGCTAAATGGAGCTGATGATTGCTATACGGCACAGCACAGCACAAGGAGGTTAGAGGTAAAGAGGGCAGAGAGGGTATAGCCTGGTCAGATACAATTCTCCAGACTGTGAGTATTGAGGAATGTTAGAAATCTGTTTCTTATGACTTTGTATACTCTATTATGTGGTAAGATTTCAATGGGGGATAACTGTACAACACCTGTAGAGAGCTGTTAGCCAAGATAATTTTATTTAAGACATAAATATTTTGTATTTGATTGTTCTTACATAATTCACACCAGTTGCATGAGTTCTCACCATTTCAAATAAATGAAGATTTTTATTAAAATTTTTAAATAGAGTACTATGTACTTAACATCTGAACTCCAAAACTCAACACTTCTGGCTCAACACGATGTAGCCTAAATTCTGGTTCTAATCTCCTGTTAAAATTATCCACCCTGAGACAAAGATTGAGGAGAGTTACTTAAATCAGAGGGAGCTTCATCGTAAGAAATTCTCAGGAAGAATTTATTTTACATCGGTCTGCCATGGGTTCAGGAGTTGGGTTAGATTGGATTGTATTTGGATTATATAACAGTATGAGTTTTCGGTGACTGTTTTAGACTGCATGCCTCCAGAAGTCACATCTGGAGAGTCAGACACACCAGAGCACTGTTTCTGCCTCATGTTCGTTTCCAGACCCAACTCACTGATTCTGAACACTCACATGCAAACAGAGTGATGGCACCAGTTAAGTGACAATATAAGAATGGGCTTTAAAATGAGGCTAATTTTATGTGAATCTTAACTGCAAATTTAGTTAGCTATCTTTGGGAAAGTCAATTTTCTCTAAAAGGAGAATAATAATAATAATACCCATCTCACAGCAATGTTGTAAAGCCTTCTTCTTCACTAAATATGCTTTGGGACCATTACGAGATTTTTAAGGATAAGGCTATGACTTTTCTTCTTTCATATATATCTGGCATAGGTAATCAATAGGTGTCAAAGCAAATGAAAGACCTTTAAGCTGGAAGGCTACCAAGTTTTATTGTTTTGTGTACTTCAAAGCAAAAAGATAAATTAAGTTTCTTTTGGGGTTGGTCAAAGTATAAGCTATATTAGAACAAGAGAAGATATTGAATGACTTCTCTGAGTTGCTTCCAATTCTTTTTTCTATGCTACCTAAATAGAAAGGCAAAAAGGAAGGGACTTCCCATGACAATTTTCAGCAGGAATTCATTCATTGGTAGTCGTGCGGTTGTTGTAAAATACAGCTTAGTATTTTATGGCAGCTTAATCCACTTTGCCTTTCATCTGTGCATCTGTGAAAAAACAGTGACAACATGGGAAATATTCTAAATCAAACATATGGAGTGCTGGAGGCTGCAGCCAAATCCTGTCCTTACCAAACTGTTATTGAAAGAAAGTAGAAATTCCAAGGCATTGAATGCTAGATGGTTGTCATGTACTCAGGTAGCCACTCTCTCAATTTGATTATTTTAAAAATACTCCCAAAACAGAAATGGTCACATGAACCATTTTTTTTTTTCTGAATTTACCAAATGTTCAAAAAAGTAAAGAATTTTCAATAATTTCATATATAAGGGAACACAAGAGCATACACACTTAAGAGACTATTTGAACATAAATCAAGATGTATAGATTTAAAATTGAAAGAGTCTTAACATGAAAATGTTGAAACAAATTGAAGACATGCTGTCATGTTGCAATTATTTATCACAGTTTTTATTTCTGTGTGTGGTGTATATTTTGTTTTTAAGGTTGAGCTCATGAATGTACAGAGAAGTGAAGAATGGAGTTTATGAAGTGTTACTAGCACCAGGGCCACAGTTCTTTGTCAGTGGGAGTATGACATATACATCTGCAGGAGGGGCCAGCACATAAATTATGATGTGAAGAACATCCATTTTGGTTGTGCATTGGAGAAGCACTCAATCTAAAAACATGTTGACATCAAATAGAGAAAGGATAGTAAGAAGCTAAGAAAATTCCTTGGCAAGTGAAATGGGAAACCAAGACAGAAAGCTAAATAGTCCAGCAATTTTACAGCCAGCTAATAAATCACAAAATCTTATCTTCCCTAACCAACTATAGTTAAAATCAAGTGGTTTACACATTCCAGACCTTTCCAGGGCAGACCCTTGGTCCAAGTCCATCTTCTGTGACATTCTTTGAAGGTGAAAGTGCCCAGAATATGATCTTGATATGATCATTTTGATGAATCATCATGTTAAAGGACACAGCTGGAAAACTGACCAATATTCTGTTGTGATCCTCCCTGAGACCTCCTCTAAAATTCCCATCTTTAGAAAACAGATAAAAAAACCCAAGATAAAGGATGCCAGAATGCTTTCTCCCTTGAGCATGCCTGGGTCTTCCCTGGCTCATTACTCAGGCATGTATCTTTGCTCTCTTTCTCCTAAGCTCCAAAAGTCCTGACAGGAGTTGCAACCAGGGGACCAATAAGCAGGGGCAGCTTGGCACAGGCCTGTCTCCAAGGGCTCTCCTTTTACCTAATCTTTCAGTGAGCCAAAAAGCTGCTCTTCCTAAGCTCACTCCTGTTGTTTGATCTTGTCTCTTCTATCTTAAGTCCTTCCTTTGTTTCACTGTCCCTGGTTTTAATAAATGTACTCTTAAAATTACCTGGACTCATTTTGTGAAATCTTCCCTGCACGAAGTCAAGAACCCACACATTCCAGACCACGCTGGGGCTGACCCACCTTGATCCTGGTCCCTTTACAATGACAAAATGAATTCAAATGACTTTTTTTTTTTTTTTGGTGAGGGGACAATGGCAACATGTTTTAGTATAACTATATTATGTTGTAAATTATTTTATTTTCTACACCTGTTAATATGTGTATACTCAGCAATCTTTTCTTAGAGCAGTATTCCTCAAATGTTAGCTGCATGATAATCACTGGAAATCAAGATTCCTCGACCCTATCCCCATAGTTTCTAATCCAGTAACTTTGGGGTAGAGACTGAGAACTAGTTCCTAGGTGATACTGATTCAGCTGTTTAAGGGACCACACATTGCGAAAACCACTTTCCTTAGAGTGATAATTGAAATAATATATGTAAGCATAAATGGGTTAAGCAACAAAATTATCTTTACATTTGTACTATTTGTTTTATAATATCAGTATAAATGGGAATTTTTTATTTAATACTCTGAAGAAAATGACAATGTTGGTTATACTTAACCTTAAATATCTAGATATTTGGCATCATGTAGACGATTGCTTTGATGACCTTACATTTTATCCTTGTCATTATTCAGATGAGCTTGTTGGGTGTGGGTTCATATATCTAATGAAGTTATTAAAATAATCATTTTAAAACAAGTCAGACTGACTCAGTTTCCATGCCACCCAAATATCTGCTTTAGAATATTCTTGATTTAAGAGAGGTTGCTCATGACTTTATGACATAAGAGAGTGTTTGATGTCAGGATTTGATTATAAGACATTTCCTTATTAACTTTTATTATTATTTTTTAAGTACTGTGCTTTCAATTATAGGCAATCACCTGGTGCCTGGTAAAGGCGGTGTGGGCTTTGCAGTCAGACTATTTCCAGCCATAGATTACTGAAGGGATTGGTAAAGCATGGAGGAATTGGAATAGCTTTTACTCACCAGTTAGGAAGAAATTCACACCTTTTGAAAAGTATCTTAATACTTTAAGAAAATGCACCAAATGATATTCCATAAGTTCTTTTTTAAAGCCAAAAAGACAAACAAATCCAAAAACAAAAAACCCAAATGATTTTATTATTTACTACATTGATTCTATTGCTTATTACCTCTGCTCAGCTTAATTCAGTATAATTATATTTTTGAAACATATAAATAATCACCTAAAATATACAAAAACAGAAAAATTCACACAAATCATACACACAACAGCAGTATTATTGAACACGTGAAATGTTTTGTCTTTGGAATCTTTTGGTTGATCTCCATGGTTGAACAAGAACAGAAATCCACTCAAGCTTGCTCAAATAAAGAGAAAGGATATGCAAATCTCATAGAATCCCACGTAGGCTGAAAAACTAGGCCTTAGAAAGTCAAGAATTGGGCTAGCTCTGTATGCCCAGCAATGGGATTTTGTAGACCTTCACTCCAGTTTCCCTTATTTTCTTTTCAGTTGATTCAAGGTTTCTAAGTTTTTAAACTATCTCAGGTTGGATAATACTGGTCACATGTTATTTAGAAAGACCACTTCAAGGGATCCTGGCATAGTTGAGTTATAACATAAAGGCAAGATGGATACTACAAGCAAATGATTTTTTAAAAATATTCTTAAAGAAAGCCAGATTGGCTGAGCTTTATATTATAAGTAGAGCTAGTGATTCATATGCTGACAGAGTACCCAGATTATAGGAGGAATACTAATGGGGAGTAAATGGCCTGTTGAGAATGGGATTAAAATTTAAACACATAAATTGATGAAATCACAAGTAACAGGAAGTAAAGTGCAGAATCCATGGAGAGAGCAAATGTTTCCTGTAGTGAAGGAGTATTCTATATGAAGGAAGTAGACAGGACTTCCTAGGAGAAATCAAATAAACTCAGTCCATTGAAAATGTCTTGAGATTTATGACAGATTTTTTACCTTTATACTTCATAGCAATATTGTATTATAACTTTAATAATTCTATTATAGAATGTATAATTTAAACCCCATGTATAAGCCTACTGTTATAGAACCAGCCAATGGTGCTCTGGAACAGCTGTGGAGTTCAACTGTCTACCACCAAGAAGCAGGATTACCAAGGAAAAAGTTTGGTGAAAAAGGAAAGGGGTTGTTTATTTAAAGGCTATGTAGATTTAGAATAATGGCAGATTTCTGCTGCTAAGTCCCACTCCCCTTAAAAACATCCAAAAATGATTAACCCTGCCTCCCTCTACCAAACCAAACTAGTTCCAGAATAGGCCACTCTAAAGTATCATCCTTCAGAAGTACAGAAGTCTGCAGCTCAGCATTCCTGGTCACAGTTCAGCTCCACGCATCTCTCAGGTGTCTGTGTGCTTGGCCAGGCAGGTCTTCCACAGTACTACCAGCTCTGTCACCGTCTTTTATGAGGGAGCGGCATTGAGGTTATTTCCAATGGGCCACCAGAACTCCAGGCCTCCAGGCAGACTTCCAGGCAGACCTCCTGACCTTGTGGCAGACCTCGTGTTACTCAGCCAGCTCCAATTTTAAATGCAGAAGTTCCTCTGCAGCCAAACATCTAGCTCTTCCTATGGTACATTAGTGTCTGCTATTTTTGTCAGCTCCCTAGTGTTTTTGACCCTTTTTTGGCTGCCATCTTTAGTTAGGGCAAGGGTTCCCAGCCACGCACAGGCATCCAGAGTGGGCATCTGCCTTTGCAGCTTACAAGGATGCTGTATGAGCACCCCCACCCCCACCCCACACATACTATGTCAAGAGTCACTCTGTCAAGTCACTCTGCTGGCCCCACATTCTCATAATCCTGTATACAATTTTGCCCCAGGCAGCTTCCACAGCTCCTCCCTTCAGGAAGGTGTGGATGTTAATCTGCTTTTGTTATTCAATGTGCTTCAAAAGCAGGACTTTCCGCTTATAGGGCATTCTTTCCGCAGCCCTGCTGTGCCTTTTGCAGCATTTTGGGGAGATGGTGGGGTTTCCCTATTTTCAGGGGACCCAGGCTTTGTACCCTGTTACACTACTAATATCACCTAGGTTTGTCTAGTTACAAATATCTTGTTAACTGCTTTACATTTACTATAGGAAACTTCACATTTAGCAATATATGGATGTTTTCTATGAAAATTAAGCTTCAAATTCATATTATTGACCCATTTTTAACAATGGAATGAATAAAAGAAATAATATATCTTGTCATTTGTACCTTTCAATAGCTAAAATTTAATTATTTAGTTGTTGGTTATTGAGAGTAATAATAGTGAAACTCACTAATAAAAAAAAGAGCTTGTTTATGTAGTTTTAAAATAAGTTGATTTAACCAATCTTCTGTATTGACCATAATCATAACTTGTAATGGGAACTTATTTTCCCACCAAGTGGAATTTTTATCGCCTAACAGTCCATTTAAAGTTACTGATTTAGTTAGATAAATTAAATATTAAAGATCATGGATGATTTTCCATTCTCAGAAAAACAAACTTCTCTTTTCTGCTGTGTTCCTTAACCAACTTCTATACTTCATTTTCAATATGTAACAATCTCTCCCTATAATCCAGTGCCACACATTACTTAGCTGTCTACACTTTCTCAATCATTGGGTGGAGAAAGTGAAATAGAGAAAGAGAGAGAAGGTAAGATAAGTTGAGGTCAAATTTCTGAATTACTTTGGAGGCCCTTCTAAGACTTCTGGTCTATCTTTGAAATGTTTGGTGCTTCAAATTTTATTTGATTTTTAAATATTTTGGGTACCATGGCATCTTTCTAAAAATTCTTATTAAGAAGTTTTAGATGAGATCATGGAACCTAAAGGCTGAAAAATTAAATGATGCTTTTACCCTCCAGTATTAAAAAAAAAAAAATCTTTGTCAGTACAGAATCGGTGAAGGTTTTTGAGCATGAAATACCAATAGAGATATGCTCCATAATTATGTGTTTTAGGAGTATAACACAAAAAGACAAGTTAGAAGATTGTTGCAAATAGCTAAGAATGACTTGATGAGGGTCTTAGGACAATGGCAATGAGAATTGGAAGAAGAATCAGTGATTCAGTGGATATTTACTGAGTGCTTACTATAATTCAGTCATTATTACAGTTATTGAGGATATGGTAGAAAATACACCTGTTAACTTTGATTACATTAATTTAACAAACCCAAATCTGAATCACTAGCAAGTATGGGGCCTAATACTAAAGTATATAATAAATCCATTTGCTATCTCCATCCCAATTGCCTGCCCTAATCTAAGGCACTGTAAGCTCTCATGTGGACTCTTGCTGTAGTCCCCTAACTGACCTTATTACTTCCACTCTTGCCCTTTATATAAGCTTTATTCATACACTCAATGTCTTTTAATTTCTCTCCATCACACTTAAACACCAAACTGTCTACCTAATATGGTTCTCTTACTCTTTGCACTTGACCTCATATATTCTACTACTGGGTAAGGATGCTTTATTGACTTTCTTTTTATCAAACATGTTAAGCTTATTCCTGCACTAAGGCATTTGCACTAGCTATTTATTCTTCCTGGGATGCTCTTCCTAACTCTGGGTCTGGCTGCTAGTTTCTTACTGTTGAAAAGTCAACATAAAAGTAACCCTCGTAGACACATTTCCTCATCATCCAATGTAGAGTAACAAGCCAATCACTCTCTTTCATATCACTGTTTATTTTTACTGTTTTTTATTCATAGTATTAACTACTATGATATATTATTATTTATTTATGTTTCTGGTTGATCTCCTTTAATAAAATAAAAGCTCCATTCTGAGACTCATGTCTGTCTGTCTTGTCTATTGCTCCATCTATAATGAAAAACTGGATGAAACACAATGTAAATGTTCAATAAATTTTATTAAAAGAATAAAATGTCTTTTCATAAAGTATCTTTGATATTAGATTTTATTTGCTTCTCAAAGTAAGATACTTTATCTTATTCATCTTCAAAAGCTCCAGATGCCAAATAAATTGCCTTTCACATAGCATTCAAAGGATGAGATCATTGATATATTATTATAGCTTTAGTATATCCATTAAAATACTGGAAAATTGTCTAGACTCAAATTTAAATATTTAAGTCAATTCCTCTGTCCCTCTTTCTCTCTGTCTCTGCCTCTCCCTATCCAAATATTGACAATGTTTTCTCTAGGTATTGAAATTACGAGATCTATATATTTTTAAATTTACTCTTTTATTTTGGGACAAGGGTTGGATTTCTGTGGTGTAGAAACTTTCTTATTTAACACACTCATGATCAGAGATGATAAATCAATTAAAAATTAATTTAAGACAGAGTCATAAGAGTGATATATAAATGCTGCTTTAATCAGGCTATGATTAGTTTATTAACATAAATTATCAGGTATAGTCAGAGCATCCCAACAGGAATAACATTGACATTTCTAACACTCTGGAAATTCTGAGAGTTTCAGAGGTTACCTCCGCAGAACCCAGGAGAAAGGCAAGCACTCTTTTGCCCAGGACCAGATTAACTACTACACAGATTATAATTATGTTTATGTGCCCATCTGACACAAATGATCTGACAACCAACACAATAGGTCCTTTGCAATCCTCACGTACAAAAATACCTATGCATCCTAGAAAATGCCTAATAGAGAGAGAATTCAGTTTGTTGTTATACTTTTAGGGAAACTGTCAATGTGCTTAATGCCAATTGAAGAAATGAATAAGTATAGGCCATGAAGATCTTTTTTCTTAATTTTTTATTTTTCTTATAATAAGTATGAGTTCCTTGAATTATAAACATAGATACTAAATAAAATTAATTAAATGCTTAAAAGGTGCCCTGGCCAGTGTGACTTAGTTGGAGCATTGTCCTGAGACTGAACGGTGAGGGTTTGATTCCTGGTCAGGTCACATATACAGGTTGCAGTTTCCGTTTCAATTTTGCATTGGGCATGTACTACAAGGCAACCAATCAACGTTTCTCTGTCACGTAGATTTTCTTTTCTCTTTATTCCCACCTTTCTCTCTTTCTAAAAGCAATGAAAAAACAATGCCCCTGGGTGAGGATATAAATAAATAAATAAATAAATAAATACATACATAAATACATAAATAAATAAATAAATAAAACTGAAAAGGTAAATTTCCTGATTTTTGATATGATTTAGGGAATAGAATTCAATATATATGGTTTTCCTTGAAAACTGCTTAATTGTAATTGCTTATAAAGTGTCTTTCTTCTTCTATTATTTATTCTTACCTCCCAAATATTACAATACACACTGTTTGATGTGGAAATATGTAAGTCCCTAGTTCAGACTCTCAATTTTAGATGAGGAAAAAAACTGTAAGACATCAAGTAACCTACTCAATGTCAAACAAATTCTGCAAGAGCACTCATTGCAGTTCATGATTCCTGAATTCAGTGCAAGTCTTCTATGTAAAGTTGAAAACATAAAATTTGTAGTAATTCTTTTTTCCTAATTAAGTGCATGACAGAGTAGAAACAGCTTTATATTTTTAAAGTATATTTTATTGATTATGTTGTTACAGTAGTTTGAATTTTTTTCCCCTTTGCTCCCCTCCACCCAGTACCTTCCTTCCCTCCAGCAATCCCACCCCCCTTACTTCATGTCCATGAGTCATGCATTTAAGTTCTTTGGCTTCACCCTTTCTTATATTATTCTTAACTTCCTCTGTCTATTTTGTATCAACCAATTATGCTTCTTGGTCCTTACACCATTTCCCCAATTCTCCCCTTCCCCATTTCCAGCTGATAACATTCCAAATGATTCCCAAATGATTCTGTTCCTATTCTGGTTTGCTTAGTTGGATTTTGTTTTTATTTTTTAGATTCAGTTGTTGATTGTTGTGAGTTTGTTGACATTTTGGTGTTCATAGTTTTGATCTTCTTTTTCTTAAGTAAGTCCCTTTGACATTTCATATAATAATGGCTTGGTAATGATGAACTCCTTTAGCTTTACCTTGTCTGGGAAGCACTTCATCTGCACTTCCATTCCAAATGATAGCTATGCTGGATAGAGTAATCCTAGTAGCAGGTTGCCTTTCATCACCTTGAATACTGCTTGCCAGTCCTTAGCTGCCTGCAAAGTGTCCTCTGAGAAATCAGCTGATAGTCCTATAGGCACCCCCTCCCCCCGGAGGCAACTCTCTGCCTCTCTCTTGCTGCGCCCAGGACTCTCTTTATCTTTCAGCTTTGGCATCTCAATTATGGTGCATCCTGGTGTGGTTCCCTCTGAGTCCAGCTTGCTTGGGACCCTCTGTGCTTCCAGGAACTGTATGTCCTCCTTCACAAAATTTGGAAAGTTTTCCTCATTTTTTTCAATTCTTGCTTCCTCATTCTGCACTGGTTGACTGTTTTTTTCTTCCTTATATTCCAAATCATTGATTTAAATCCTGGTTTTCTTCTCTTCACCATTGGTTTTGTGTGGATTTCCCTTCATTTCACTTAGCATAGCCTTCAATTCTTCTCTTATGCGTTTGCCATACTCAAGTCTATCTTCCAAGCCTGTGAGCACCTTTATCACCAGTGTTTTGAACTCTACATCTATTAGGTTGTCTATCTCCTCATCTGTGAGGTTGGCTATCTCCTTGTCACTTAGTTCTCCCACTGGAACCTTGATCCATTTCCGCTTTTGGGCCATACTTTTCTCTCTCCTCATCCTGACAGGAGGCTCTTGTGTCTGTTTACTTCCGCGTCCCAGGTAGAGCTGTCACTCCTGTTATATTGTAAGGGGCGGAGCCTTAGGGATTCATCAGTACAGGGTGACCTGTTTCACTACATTGTGGGGCTGTATGTGGGGGAGGGGCCTGAGACGGAACAATGCCACCTGCCCAGCACTCACCCCTTTTCCAGGCACCAGACTGGCACCCCTCTAGCTGATGCTTTGGCTGTTGTTCTCAGAGTGGGTGGGTTTTCAGACATTTTAGGACCTTGGGGGCCCTTTACACAAGTGGACTCTGCTGAGAGACTGGCAGTTTCTGCCTCCACCCCAACCCCTACTGGTTTGCAGTCAGAAGCAATGAGGCTTGATTTTCCCCGGTGCTGGGACTGTGAGCTGCGAGGTCCAGTGAGGAGCTGGGAACGCTCCCCAGATGTCCCTCCTGACTTTTTAAAATGCGTGACTGTGCTTTCTGCCAGCCTGCCACTGCTGCCACTGCTGCTGCTACTGCCGCTGCTGATGCCGCCACCACATCACATCCTCTCCACCATGGCTCCGCTCCCCTCTACCTGTCTGGATGAGTATTTCTTCTTTATATATTTGTTTGCTGGACTTCCATGCAGTTTAATTTTCTGGAACTTCTGGTTGTTTCTAGTTTTGAGGTAGTTGTATTCCTTCTTAGTTGTGGAGGGAGACACAACGTGTTTGTCTATGCCTCAAAACAGCTTCATTTTAAAATAAGGTCTATACTTTTTCTTACCTCTGTCATTATTGGCTAGGTGCCCTTGATTAAGTTACTTAATGTTTTTGAACTATACTTTCTTCCCAGTTTGGGGATTATTAAATGAGGTAAACTCTAAAAAACAAAAAACAAAAACAAAACAAAAAACAAACAAACAAAAAACAGCAGCAAGAGTCTCTCTATGAATATTTGTGTTATATGTGATTTAATTAATAAATGTCTAGTGATTTCAGATTGTCTATATTTCTGTGTGAGCTAGAATATGAGTAGATATTTTACATTAGAAATCTGAGCTCTTCTGATTTTCAAATCCAACCATCTGAGTTCATGCTTTGCAGTTCATTGCTTTTTTAACTCTCCCATGGAGACTGTTATTGCTGCATCATTCAAACTGCTGAAATAAAAGATTTCCATTTTTCTGGAGTATTTAAAAAATTTTCTGAGAAAATTTACTGAGGCTTAAAACCTTTAAAACATGCTCAAATATCAAAACAGTTGTCTCATGTGATATCTAAAATACATTGAGGTAAAATATGGAAGAGTGACTGAAAAGAAAGATAATATTATTGCAGTGACTTCTCAAAAAGGATTAGTGTGAAATAACAATCTCTTTTAATTTTCAAAAATGTACTTCAAAATTTCAGCTGAACACTGATCTTTCAATTGTTTAAATCTATATACAAATAATTTAATAATTTTATGATCTCGCTGGTCTTTTACTTCTTTTTATAAGTCAGAATTGTTTGGCAAAACATTTGCTTAGTATTTCTTTCTCCATTGTTATCTTACTTGCACCTGAATTTATGATATTAAAAACAACTGGGAATATGTGCAGCAACTGTAGCACAAAATTCTAAACATAATTGTAAAACATCATGCCAAGTTATGGTATCATTATTTAATTTAGAAACATTAGTAATATGAAAACTATTAAACAAAAATCTCATTTAAGATTGAGTGGAGGAGGTTAGAAGAGAGAACTGTCACATATCTCACTATCATAGCTCAGTTAATGAAAACTCACTAGTTTTTGAAATGTCAGAATGGACTCTTTGCTACCAATACTCCCTCCCAAATCCATAAAAGAGCATTCTTCTCCTTTGTTTCTCTGAATTTGCATGTGGTTCACCATTAGGGCATGTGTTGTTCTGGAGTAAACCCATTTTTCTGGAGAAATATGTGGTTGTCTATCTGTCAACATACCATTGGCCTGAGTTCAACAAACATGTTTTGTCTATCTGGCACTCTGCTAAGAACTAATGTGAAGTGAATAAGACATGGCTCCTTACTCCTGAAATTCTCAAACCAGTGGTGAAAAATTTCATCTGTCCATTTGCTGCAAGGAGTTGGGTCTCTTTTACCTAGAGGTAGATAATGATTAGGAAGCTTCCAATACTGTGGTGCAAATAATAACTGTACATTTTTCAGTTTACCTAATTATGTGTGAATGAGGCTTACTTAAAGCCAGCACTTCTGTATCTCATGTGATTACTTTCTGTGAAGAGCAGGACCAATAAAATGACATTAGTTTGGTCAAGATAGGATAAAGTATACAAAACAAAGTGGAGTCACTCATGTCAAACAAGATGGCTGTCAGTCAGCCATGACCCTTTTGTTCAAGAAGGAAACTACCTAAGTCATGCTAGATACATCTGGCAAGAAGACATACTAAGATATCTGCACATGTGATTAGAATAGCCATGTCTTCAGAGCAGGATCACCTATAGATAGACTCCTTGGGAAACTCCCCACTTGGTGTCAGGGTTGTCAAGACACTTACCAAGAGACCTAGAAGGGTAGAGTATACCCCTTTCAAGGTATAACTGAGTCAGGCTTCAGGCCACTGCTGAGACAGCTTAGCTCCACACACCAGAGTGCTGCTCCACTCCATGCTGATCTCCCTTGGCATTGGCCACTGGAGGCTCTGCTCTGCTGCATCCAGACAATACCCTCTCCAACCTGGCCTGTGAAACCGGCTCTTCCTTGCAAGACGCTGACAACTCCCTTGCCCACCGTGCTGTCTCCCAGACCTGTTTGCTGAGACTCTGGGACTCAGGTTTGTTATTCCCTATTGATTGCTCTGTGTGTGTGTGTGTGTGTGTGTGTGTGTGTGTGATATTCCTCCTAGATCATTAGAGTGAGTATGATATTAATGTGTGTTGATATTCCACTTCGAGTGAACCTGCATTCAATAAAAGCTGAGTAAATAGCATAGTTACTTTGTGTGACTCTGGTCTATTCTTTGGTGCCAGGTTGCTCTGTGGGCAGCTAGCTAAGCAGTTGCCTGACTGATCTATAAGAAAGACTATCATGATACATACACTTGTGGCATTTTCTCTGAAAATATTTTTTCACCTTGACAGAAGAGATTGTTTTCTAGGACACTGAAAGAGAAAGTAAATGTTACCATAGTATACTATCACAGTGTGGTATTTTGAGGTTGAATTGACATCCCTTTGAGTCACTCAAGAAGATGTGTTGGGAATCAGGTAGATCCCTGGGCAGTGCTTCCAAGGACCCAAAACATTCAGATCATGGTACTGAATCTTAAGATAAGGTTTAAACTATGCCCTTTGCCTGATAGGCTTTTATTGAAACCAGGCACATAAAAAATTTGCCTCTTTTTTGATGTGAAAAAAATAATAAATAATGATAGAAGAAAGCATAAGTCAGGTACTCTCTGCTTTGATATAAAAACCACAGAAAATCTGAGATGTGCAATATGACTTTGTTCCACAGAGAAAGTAGCGTAATTGGAGGGGCTATGGTTTGCAAGAGCAGTGATCAAAGAAAAGGGAAAGCATAGGAAAAAAGAGAGTACCAGGACCACAGCTAATAGATTTCCGGAAGATTAATTATGTAGCTGGAGCAAAGAATTGCCAGGCTTAGGACAAGGTCCTTGGACGTATGTATTTTAAAAGGGAAGAATAGCAATAATTAGAATTTAACTGAATGAAAAATACAAACCAAGATATTTTATCAGTAAAAAATTAATTGAGGTAGAATTTTAGATGGAGGTCACATCCCTTGTGACAAAAGTTATGAAGTGATAAAAAATGTATTGCTACTGGTGGATAATGATGACAAGGAGAAAGTGTAATTAAATTTCTAATTACAAAAATCATGTGTTTATGCAAAGGTCTAGTCAATTTTGCTACAGTCAGGACTGACTCATTCAACACATCAACATGTAGCCAATTTTGAAAAACATTTGGGAGATAAAAAAGCAATCAATTGTGGTTTGAAATTATAGAGGCAGTAATTGGGAACAATTTTCAAGTCTAACTATTATGAAAAAAAGCAACACTTGAAATAAACAATTGAGTAAAAACTTAAGTTGTATTATATAGATGTGGATTTTGCATTGTTCAAAACATCAGTAAGAAACAAGAGCCCTACAAGAAATCTTAAATATGTTGTTAAGATCCTAGGATAACTGAGTGAAAAGAAGAATCCTTAGTTATTGTTTAAGGGTTATTTGAAAGGAAATGAGCTGAGAAATTCCATTTTTAATTTAAAGAAAACCTGAAATCTGGCTTACTCTAAAGAGAATTTAAAAGTTATGCTTCTGCGAAAAGCAACTTAAAAAATAAATTCAATTTAATGCTTGCCACAAGACAAATTGTATGCATATTATATGATGAGGATGTACAATTTCCTTCTCTACTATATTTAAGACTGCTTATGAATGGAACAATAAAACATATATGCATTATTGAGATGAGAAAAAGTGGTCTAATACTTGCTCAGCTGAATATAGAATGAAGCAAGTGTAATAAACAAACAAACAAACAAACAAAATAGAAACAGATCCATAGATAAAGAACAGTTTGACAGCTTTCAGAGAGGGTGTTGCAGGGCTGGATGAAACAGGTGAAGGAATTAAGCAAAAATTTTTAAAAAGTCATAAACAGAGACAGTAGGTGATTACCGGAATGAAATGAAGGTGAAGGTAGGTAGAAGAGGTTAAGGGAGGCTAAATGGTGATAGAAGGAAACTAGACTTTGTATGGTGAACACACAATACAACATATAGATAATGTATTATACAATCGTACACTTGAAACTTATATAGGTAATTTTATTAATCAATTAACACAAAATTCAACAAAAATTAAATAAAAAAATAAAAATAATAGACTATTAAACTCATGAGAAAAGGTCATGTCAGATTTGATTGCCTGTTTAGATGCTTAAAATTTTTCAATTCCATAACACTTTCAATGTGTAGAATATTTTTTCTGAGAGAAAAGCTTTTTGTGTAACTGTTACCAGTGTTTGCTACTGGTGGAAGTGAGGATCTTGTGGTATCTAAAAGAAAAGAATTTTCTGAGACCTGCACAGGAGGATGTGGCTTTGTGGTATGTTTTATTGAAGATGTACAGTTAAGGGGGGACCTCTCCTGCTTTTTCAATGTGCCATCTCTGTCTGCCTTACCATGGAAAATACCCAGTTCTTGTCAGTAGGGCCAGAATGAAGACCACTGCCAAGAGTTTATCCTCCATATCAAAGCACAGTCCAGTCCAACATCCAATTAGCTTAGTGTGTATTTCCAGCAATAGTTCATATCAGGCTCCCTCCTGGAGCCTGTGTTGGAAGTTGCATGAACATGGGCTATGTGGCTTCTAGGACTATATGGCAAGAGAGAGAACTTCTTTGTTCCCCTAGGATTATATTAGTTTGGATATGGGACTGGACTAGATGCTTTCTGAAAATGACAAATCAACTTCCCAAACTTTCATGGGCTTTAGATGGGCCCACTTCCCAACCAGTCCCTTCTTTCCCCAGGCTAGACTGACAGGTCTCTTAGGTTCAACACCTTCCCCTGTCCATTTTGGCTTCTGTTGTGCATGTGCCTACCTTCCTCTATTCCCCTCTGGCAATCTGGTGAGGAAAGAGGAGGGGGAAGGAGTGAGTGTTAATCCTCTTGGAGAAATGCTGTAAGACCCTGGGTTGTGAAGGTGTAGCTTCCTGGATAGCAAGAAGGTTTATGCAACACAATGTCAAGTTCCCTTTCCTCCTCTCTTCTAGTTAAGTATTGCCAGTAACATAACTTCCTTTATATTTGTACATAGTGTGTGGTAAATATGAGGTTGTTAAAACCAAAGAGAAGGTTTAAATCATGCTCTTTTTTCATGAGATAACTCTATTAATACCAGGTATATGGGAATATATGTCTCTTTTATGATGCCCAAAAATAATCAATTAGGATGAAGGAGGCACAAAAGAAAAAGCTAGCCAGATCTTGAATGGTGTTGTAAGACTTTTAAAAACCATCCTTGCAACAAAGGACCATCAAATACATGACCCCAGTTTAAAGTGGAGAGAAAGCCTGCTGTCATTGTCTCAAAAAGAGGTGATATATTCATGAACTCCGGTACCACCGCTAAGCTCATTTTTTTTTGTTTGGTTTTGCATGTAAGTAATTTATTTTGAACATCTCAGACAACAGGACCCATTCTCAGTCCCATTCAATCTAATCCTAAAATTAGACTTTAATGTTAATTCATCCATTGAGCTCGTGTATCAATGCTTATTTCTTTTTAGCCTATTTTTTATATATATTCACTCCATTTCTTTGTATACTAGACTCTATTTTTGACCTGCCTCTTTTTCTGGTAGAAACTCTTTAATTTACTCTGTTCCTCAACTGGATTTCTCCCTCAAGGCATTGTCTGCTTTTTGCTTATATTCAGCCATTAATTATTTTAGTTCTATTAATTAAGGCCTAATAAACAAGTAGAACTCTTCTTCTTGAAAGAGTTATGTATCCTGGGCTTCAGGAGCTGTGTGGAAAAGCAATGCAGAAGTCTACGATCTCCTTTCAAGCTGCATTATGGTGTACCTAGCAAAGGCATGCTCAAGTACATTGTCTCAGTTTCTCTGAAAAGACACGGTCTCACGTCATGGAGCCTACCAGTAATCCCAGAGGTTACACAGAACTATCGTGGTAGAAAGGGAAGACTGAGGAACCATTGCAGGGGACAATGTGCCATGATGGAGACGTTTTGGACTGGGAGACATAAAGCCTGAATGCTGGGCATCTCTGACACCAGCTGCCAGATCTAGAACTGGTTTATATGTCCTATTAGGCCTGTGGTGCTTAGACATTATTATAGTTATACATCATCGTGGATCTTGTGAGAACGCAGACTGCTGTTCAATAGGTGTGGAGTGAAGTTTGCAATTCTGCATTTTTAACACCTCCTTTATGCTGTTCTCTGTGGGCTACACTTTGGGTGGCAACGCTCTAGCTTATGTCTGTAAAATCGAAGAGGAGAGCAACCAAGTCTCTAAAATCTCTAAGTATGCTTGGATTCTGTACTTTTTTTTTCTTAGAACTAACACTTTTGAAGCTGTATCTGATCCAGTTTGCATTTCTGAAAAGATTAATTTCTCTGAAACACCTCAGTGAAAATGGTAAGTACTGAAGACACAAGAAATGCTCACCCAGATCATTGGAAAGAGAGGCGATTTACTCCTGAGTGTGTAATGTCTCACGAAGATATTAGTTTTCACATCACCATGAGAGTACATGAGAGTTCATGTGGCTTATGGTTCAAAGGCACAGTGACATATTTAGGTATTTACATTTCTTTCTTTCTTTCTGAGTGCTGTCTCTTAGCCTTCTGATTACGAAGTTTTTAAAGTTCTATTTACATATATTACAAAAGCTTATGTTCTAGTAGAGCAAGGATACAAACAGATTAAAAAAAATAAATCAGATAGACACAGAAGTAAGTTACTAAATATAAGAGGATAGGAGTTACTATAGAAAAGCTATTGATTATAAGTGAGTGGTTTAGAAAAGGACTATCATCTCTTAATATTTTATAATGAGATGGACTCACCCTGAGTGGAAACCTGACATAAAGATATCAAAGTCTGAAAATATATGTGAGAGGTAAAAAGCCAGGGAAAGTAGTAGTTAGTCACAAAATCTTATGCATACAAGAAAGAAGAGTGTAAGATGAGAAAAGCTGGGCATTAGGTACATAGGTAAGTTGCCGAGTTTTAATAAAAGTAAGTGTAAAAACATTTCCTGAAATAGAGGTCAGTCTAAGGGTGAGTCAGGCTGATGTTGCAGTATGATACAGGGAATGAGAAGCTCATTGCCAAGTCCATAGTTTCGAAGATCTTTTCTTTAAGACCTAGAAATTTTTGATGTGCCACTTTAATTTATTAGGAGGTAAAACTTATAGCCTAATGTTTAACTTGTTATTTCTCAAAACAGATGACAATGGTAGCTACTAGGATTAAATATAAAGAAAATAATAGGGAGAGAACCTACCATAAAATGACAATCATGATTTACGCTATTATCAAAAATTAAGAAAAGTTATGAAGGTGATCTCTTTGTCTTGCCATATGTAGTTATCATACCTCTTGTCTATCCACCAGCTTGAAGCAGAGAGAGGAGATAATAGAGCCATGGATGGAAGTAACCTGTGAAGAAAAACCACAAGGAACATAAGTGTAGAAATGCTATATGACTGAGAAATATTTTTATACTCTGTTAACCACTGGAATTCAGTGGTTATTTATTACAGTAGCAAGGTTACAGTAACTAATATAGAGATTTATATCAGAAGTAGGGCACTACTATAAAAAACACTAAAATCTGTGACTTGGTTTAGCAGCCCAGTTGTGGGGAGCAAATATAGATGGGAATAAAGCTGGAGATTGCTGTTTACCATGGCAAAGGGTTGATAAAACTGTCACTTGTGATGAACTGGAAGGTAGATCAAGTGCTTACTAAGCCTATAGCTCTTAAGAAAGTTGTTGAAAAAAGCCAGGATATGAGGATATGTTGGTTACCACTTTCTGGAAAGAATAATTGACTAGCCTTCAAGCAGAAATCGTAAGGTAATCATTTCACATGACTGTAAAAACTGATCAATAGTTTCCAGAGTTCAGATAATAGGAAATAAAAGTGAAAAGGCATTGAAGGCGTAAGGACCATCTAGACTTCTCAATTGTAGGACTATGCAGGGTGGGGCAAAAAGTTTACAGTTGTTCCTATGGAAAATAAAACAATAACAAATAACCATACAAGAATAAACTCTGTTTTGCATACGCATAACTGTAAATCTACTTTTGCCACACCCTGTATATCATAAGAACTGCCTGTCTCTACAAGCTTGTTGTTTCAGCTTTCAGCTGCCCTCAAGGTACTAAGACTTGAGCTAGTTTTGTCTCTCTCTCTCTCTTTTTTTTTTTTTTTTTTTTAAAGGAAAGTGATATGGGGGCAAGAAAACTTGAGAATTGTATTTAGGGAGGAATTTTGAGTGTTGTTTCTGACCATGAGACTGATAACTAAGATTTTTGAGGGAACTCTTTTTCTGTATTCTCTGAGGCTTTTTGACAGAACTGAATTGCTAAGAAAACCATGAGTCTAGCGGAAAATACCTTGTGACTCTGAATGAACCCTTAGTCTACACTTTTAACTTGCTGTAACAGGAAAAGTTATGCAGATTTCCACGCCCTAAAGAGGGCAAAGTCTCCTACACTCTCCTAGTGGGCAGATCCAAGAACTCCAGAGTGAAATGGCCAAGGTGATTCCTTTAAGATAACCAAATCCAGGTCCAAAGAGAGCAGAGGATTCTTCAAAATGCCTGTCCAGCAGGACCCCATTACTGTCATGGACCAGTGACTGATTTGTGTTTCCTAGTTTCACTTTTTTGCTTAGGAGTTTTTATTGTACACATCCTATCCCTGTTCCATCATTCTATGTTAGCTTATTTGTATTAGTTGGAGAGGCAGCAAATTTCTCGTTTTAATTTATATGTTACTACATTAGGACTTAAAAAGAAGATTGCATATTACCTAATCATTCTAGACTTTGAGCTAGGGTCAATAACTAAACAGGGCTTTGTATCTTTTCCCTTTAAGACAGGAATGAGTGTTACCATAGATTGAATGTTTGTGTCTCCACAAAATAATTTGTATGTTGATACCTAATCCTCAATGTGATAATATTTGGAAGTGGATCCTTTGGGAGATGATTAGATAATGAGGGCAGAAGCTTCATGAATGAGATTAGTGCCTTTAAAAAAAAAAATTCCTAACAGCTCTCTTGCCTCTTCTGTCATGAAAGGGCACAGTGAGAACGTGGCTGTCTGTGAACTCGGAAGCAGGTCCTCACCAGACACCCAATGTGCCAGAGCCTTCTTCTTGGATTTCGCAGCCTCCAGAACAGTGAGAAGTAAATTTCTGTTGTTTACAAGCCCCCCAGTCTATGGTATTTTGGCTATAGCAGCCCAATGGATTAAGGCAAGCGTCTTCTAAGAACATGAAGAAAAATGCAGTGGATAATTGGTGTTAAGAAGGAGGAGCTATAACAAAAACTGCTAGCTTTCACCAAATTCATGTCTTCTTTTCCCTGGGCACACAGGTTCCCTTGTAGTTAAATAAACATATGGGACTGAGCTACAGCCAAAGGAATGTGAGCAGAAGCAATCTGCTCACCTTAACAGAAAGAACCCTAAAAAGTCTTTTACACTTGAACCTTCAGAATCTTTCTCTTTTCACTTACTGGCCACATAGATCTGGTTCATGCAGAACCAGCATGCTAAAGAAACTTGTGTTCTAAATTGCTGTGTGGAAGAAAGTACCCCACCCATATACGTATGGAAGTAAAGGAAACTAGAGAATAGTGTTTAAAAGCATGAGCTTTTGATTCATACACGAGTCTAATTCCCCCACTCGCTATCTGTGTGAGTTTAAGCAAGTCACTATTTATCCCTTTGTTTCCTTAAATGTAAAGTGGACATAATTATAGAAACTATACTAAGGAGTTGGCCTGAGGTTTATCACCCTCAAACCTACTATCTTCCATGTTACATTATTTATTTTATTTGTTATCTGAAAGATTCAGTGGAGCAGTGTGATTTTATTTACTGCTGTAACCCCAGAACCTTGAACAGGGTCTCATACACACTATATCACAGATATTTTAAAAATTTATAAGTAAGACATGTAAAAAACTTAAGGTATCTGGAGCATGGCAGATTTGATGAGTATTACATAGCATCATTATTAAATCAAGATAATATTGTCTATTATAGAAATTACTCAAATCTTAGTATTTTTATTTTGTAACATATTTTTATGGAATCACAATTGTTCATTATTATCTTTTTTTGTTTGTTTATACAGGCAGGCTGAGACCAGGAAGGCAGGATGGTGTCAGCCCTGAACAAAAGTAAGGCAGGGGTTTTTAAAGGGGACAAGGGGAGAGAGAGTTGAAGGGATTTTCTGCAGATAGCTTTGGGGGAATTGGCCCTGAGAACAGAGAAGTTCCTAAAACAGAAAAGTTATTAAATTCTTCCCAGCATACTAAGAATCACTGAAGGACACAGGCCTTGTCCTCAGGCTAAGATATCTTTGAAGGACACAGGTAGTCACTGCTGTCAACAGTTACTGAGAGAGCAACAGGTTTATTGGGGCTTGCTAAAATTATACCAGAATTCCCAGAACCCAGGTTTTATGCCTAAAATTAGTGATAGAGACTATAAATACGAAAATAATTGACAAATGAATACATTGTTTTTCATGGTTTACTTCTGTTGAAATATAGTAAGTAGTAATAGCAGTTCAGGATTATGCTAACATATCTAATAAAACTACATTAAAATTATTATTGAGTGAGAAAGTGTGGTTCTAAGTTAATCCTATAGTTATTAATTTCTGAAAGTTATTACTATGTTTTGAAAAAAGTATACATTTTCAAGCTCCATCAAAGTGATATGATTTCTCTACAACAGAATTTGTCAACCATGACCCTGATGACATTTTGGGTGGAAAATTCTATTTTTGAGAGCTATTTTTGCATGTAGAATATTTAGCAGAATACCCAGCCTCTACCTGCGAAATGCTAGTAACACTTTTCTGCCCCCAACTTGAGAAGCACAGATACTTCCAGACCTTGCCAAGTGTTCCTGGAAAGGATAATCACTCTTGGTTGAGAACCAGTGATGTGCAGCTTTCATCCATTTACTTATCTAATAATTTAAAAATGCTTTACTGAGCATTTACTTTGTGCCTGGCATTGTTCTAACATTGGGACTCGTCGTCGTCGTCGTCGTCGGCAGCCGTCCGTCTCGAGAGACGATGGTGTAGCTTCTTAAGAGTCTATCTGCACGGCCGAGAATGGCCGTGCAGTCCGACTCGGGAGTGACATGGTATCTGTCTCCTCCCATGTTAAATCGACATCTTGCGATGACGCTGAAGCTACAGAGCCTGGGCAGGGTGATATGGAGGGCCAGCTGTTGCCCATGCAGCAGACCCCCCCTCTCTTCGCAGCTGAAGGGTCCAAGGGAAAGACGGAGTCAATACAGCTTGGGTTCAGGTGCGCCGCAGGAGTTGCCGGTGTTGACTACAACGTCGAACCGCCTTAGGGACTCCAGCTCCGGATTTTCTGTCGGGGTTTACTCCCTTAGCCTTTCCCCTGAAGAGGTATGCCGCAAGGCAGCGGAGGTTTTTTGGAGTCAGAGTTTTCCTTCTCTGATGTACCCTGACTGGAAGATCGAACCAGCGACACTTAGCTCGCAGGCCGACGCTCAATCCACTGAGCTAAACCAGCCAGGGCTAACATTGGGACTACAGCAGTGAATATAACATAAAAGTCTCTGCTCTAACAAAGTTTGTATTTTGGAGGAATAGATATAGAATAAACAAATAAACAAAATGATCCCTGATATCAGGTGAGGTAGTGAGAGGTGATATAAAGCAAATAAAGCTTAATTAATCATGTCTTTTATTTTTTGTATTCTGATGTTTTGACATCTGGCCCTTGTTGACTCTAGAGGGAATGTTCCTCTCTGGGTTAGCCAGTTTCTAGAGACAGTAAGTAAGTTACCTGACATATGCTTTCTAAATGCAAACTAACGAATCCAGAGCACTTATCTTCAACCATTTCCTCTAGGTTCCTAAGCTCTGGATCACTCTTCTGCCATAATCACACCAGGGCCAGCTATCAGACAACTAGGAACAGCCCGTAGGCTTCAGAGATTGCTAAAGTTATTCAAACTCACCAGTCCTAAGCTTGTTTACCCTGCCTGCCTTACCTGCTCCTTTCCAAGGAAACTACAATAAAGGTTCTTGCTGACAGTTCACCTGTCCCTTTCCTTCGTCTTCTGACCAATCCTGGTGCTTCTCCATGTTGATCCCATGGCATGGTGTGCCACCTGCTATGGGAGCTTTAAGAAACTATTTTTTTCACTGGCAGTCATCTCCTGATGTACTGACTTTACTATATATATATATATATATATATATATATATATATATATATATATATATATATATATTAATTCACTATATTTTTTAAAAAAGGATAAAGAGTAGCAGAGCAGTGGGGAAGAGTGTCCACAGAGCAGAAAGTATAGCTTTTGAGGCATATTGCACAACAAAGGCAGATTAATAGCCTGTGCCTTCCTGAAGGGAGGAGCTGGGGAAGAAGGCTGCTGCCTGGCGCTAACTGTGTACATGCCTGTGAGAGTAACCAGCAGAGTGACTCCTGACATGGGACGGGGGACAGCAGCTCATCCAGTGCCTGCATGAGTGGTGGCTGGGAACTTTGGCCCTGACTAAAGATGGCAGCTGAAAAAGGGCCAGAGATAATGGGGAGCTGATAAAAATGGTGGACACTAACACTCCATAGAAAGAGCTGGATGTTCGGCCATTCAGGAAGTTCTTGGCCAAGCCTTTAAAACTGGAGCACCCTGAGAAACATGAGGTCTGCCTATCAGTCAGTCTGTGGGTCTGTCTGCAGGGCTGGCAGTCTGCAGGCCCATTGGAAACACCCTCAGTGCTTCCCCTGCACAGAAGACAGCGACAAAGCTGACAGAGCTCTAACAGGGTTCCCCGCATTCCCCACAGCCTATGGGTTTGGGAATGGGGAAAGGGGGCAGTGCAGCCTTTAAGGTACTTTGTATGTCTATGGCTGGCAGCTAGTTTCTTAGTTATGCAAATGGCTATGGCTGTTCCACAGTGCCAAGGAGATGGGAGGAGTTTTGACCATAGAATGGCGATGAAAAAGCTGATGGGACTTGCGAGAGGTTCTGCAAGTGGCCAGAACTGGTCATCACACTGACTGCATCACAGGCTGTGGTCAGGCTTTTAAAAATAGTGTGGTAGCCATTTTGGGCACAGAGCCATGCAGTCTCAAAGAAGGGAAGGAGCCAGAACGAAAGGTGGCAGCCATTTGTTGAGCTGGGCCACGCAGTTTGAAAAGACCGCAAAGGGGCTGTACCAGCCCACCATGAGGTCTGGTGTGTAGGAAGAGAGCCATGATGGAGCAGCTAGGCAGCTTTGTAAGAGAGCTGATTTGCTATGGGAGAGGGCCACGTGGCGTAGGCTAATAAGAAATTTTGCTGCTTTGATCATGCCAGCTCCAGCTGACTCAGAAGCCACTGAGGAATCTGTCTTGCAGACCTGGACTCTATCTGGACTCTGGGAACTCAGGACACTCTCAAGACCTGTGCTATTCTGGGACTTCATCCTGCTTTTCTAGACTATTATATGGAGGCTGATCACATTGTATGCTAAATACTGAAGGAAAGAGCTGACAGATAAGGAATGGGGAACTTCTGGGCATATTTTTGGCTTGTAGCCTTTTCAGAAACAATAGAAGTGCTAGGTCTCATGGGAGAACAGGACTCTGAGCAGGAGTGCTACTAGCCCCTACCCCACACTCCAGGTTGGAATATTGTAAATAAAGACCTGTTTTTCTCAACACTAATTGTTGGGTCTACACCAAGACACCACATGGACAAACCCCCGCTTTGCTTGGTAACAGTGCTGCGGAGGACCTGCTTGGCGAAGCTCACAGACGCACTGATGAGTTGATGGCTATAGTAAAAGCAGCTCCAGAGGAGAGGAACTGACACTGTGAGAAGGACTCAGGCCAGTGCACACAGACTCAGGAGAGATGCTTGGAGCTGAACTGTGACCAGGAATCTGAGCTACAGACTTCGGTGTTTCTGAAGGTTGGTATTTTTGAATGGCATGTCCCGAAACTGGTCTGGCTTGGCAGAGGGAGGCAGGGCTATTCATTTTTGGCTATTTTTAAAGGGGAGTGAGAGTTAACAGCTGAAAAGTTCATGCCCTCGTTGTCTCTCTCTCTCTCTCTCTCTCTCTCTCTCTCTCTCTCTCTCTCTTTCTCATGAACCTGGTGCGGTGAAGTCATTCTCTTGGTATGGGGACTCTTAATTTGGGACTTTGGAGCTTGGTGCCAAAGTCCTCTGGTTTTTCAGCATCTGGACATTTTAGTCCTCTGGCCCTGCTCCCTTGCATGGACCAGAATGGGATGCACCAGGAGATGTGGGGCTCACCAGGGACTTAGACCCTGCAGAAGATGGAAGCCCATTCCTGGAAGCAGGGTCCCATGAAGGATCATGCCTCCCTGGGTTCCAACATCTGGGATGCCGTGATCCAGTACAGCATGGCACGTGGTTCCTGGACTGCTACGTGGAGACTTGAGAACAGTGCACCCCAGATCCTGAAGGAGAGAGCTGCTACAGGAAACTGGTGACTTTGGAACCCACAAGCTTACACTCTAGAGAAGGTGGAGATCTATCTGTGTGACCAGCTTTAGGAGAGATAAGGAAATGGGAACTTCTGATAATGATTTTGGCTTGTAGCCTTTTGAAGAGCAAGGGAAGTGCTGGGTCTCATGGTAAAGAAGGGCTCCAAGCAGCAGTGCTCTCAGCACTCCCCCACCCCCCACCAAAGTTGGAACCTTATTAATAAAAACCTGTTTCCTTCAACACAAATTGCTGGGTCATATATAAGGGCACCAAGGACCGAAACCCAGTTTGCATGGTTACAAGACTGTTCCAGGCTGTAGAATCCACAAAAGCAAGTCCTGGGGCAGAAGCATTATGTATGTGTCCAAGCAAAAACAAAGAAACCAGTGTGCTTGGGGCACAAGGAAACCAGTGTGAGGAATGCAAGGTGGTGGAATCAGAGAAACACCCAGGAGCCAGACCACATAGGACTCTGGGGGCCCTTGTGAAGTGTCTAAGTTTTAGTCTGAGTGCAATGGAAAACTAATGTTGTAGACCTAGTAACAGGGAAGTACATAATTTGACTTTCACTTTAAAACATTTTCTGTAGACGCTGTTTTGAGAATAGACTGTGGAGGGAGAAAGAGTGGAAGCTAGGAGACCAGTGAGGAGGTCAGAAATTACTGTAACTTGAATCAGAGTAGTAGTCACTGGGGCATATACATTTTGAATGTAAAATCAATAGGATCAGTAAGATGTGCTGTGTAAGAGAAAGACATTTTTGATCTGAGTAGCTAAGCGAACAGTGATACTATTTATTGATATAAAGAACACTGTGGAAATAGAGCAGGTATGAAGGGGTAAAAGCAACATTCAGTTTGGAGCATTGTTAAGCTCTTGGTTGCCTGTTAAGTTCCACCTTTGTGCCTCAGGAGGACTGCAAGCAATCAAGATGGTATCTGAGCCTTTGTACTCCAGGGTGACCACCTCCCAGGACACAAAAACCACCATCTGCACAAGGACCACTGCCCAGCATACAGATGAGAGAATGCTTCAGCTTTTATCTGACTAACTTTTCCCTGAATTCCAAACCCCTTACCTACACTTTTCTTCTCTTTATTGAAAGAATCTGTTTATAACGGAATTTAAGACAGTCTGCTAGGATCCAAACCTGCCATCTTCTCACATTGCTGACCATCTGAATAAAGTGCTGATAAATATTCAATCCCTGACACTAGCCTTTCCGGTTTCAGGGGCAGGAGGGAGATGCTAAACTGAGGAGGAGGGCTACCAGAAGTTCAGTGCATCAGACTAAAAACAAGTTGCTTATAAACTGAACAAAAAGCCAGAGTCAGAGAAGGGAATCATGGCGGGTTAAACAAATGAACAATTTGAAAACTAGAAAAGCTGGTGTTCATGCTGCCTGTCATATACCAGACCCAATAAGCAGAGACAGGGGTTTAATCTTTTGGGCACTTTATTCAGATGGTCAGCGATCTGAGAAGATGGTGAGTTTGTATAGACCGTCTTAAATTCCATTATTAATTGACCCTTTTTATAAGAAGAAGAAATGGGTGGGTAAGGGGTTTGGAATTCAGGGGAAAAGCTAATCAGATAAAAGCTGCAGCATTCTTTCATTTGTGTCCTAGGGTGGCGGTCCTTGTGCCCGGGAGCTGGTCTTTGTGTCCTGGGTGGTGGTTGTCTCATCCTGAAGTACAGTGGCTCAGATACCATCTTGATTGCTTGCAGTCCTCCTGAGGCACAAAGATGGAACTGCTTATGGTTACCTGGAGTCAAAGTGGGTCATACCTCCAGTTCTTGAAACAATTCCTTTTTACATGCATTGATAACTAAGCTTATTAGGTGTTACCTGGAACTAAAATTTTCCAAGATTTGAGTCCTCCATCAAATTGAGGGCACAAAGTAAAAGGTTATGTAAAATATAAGAGAAATAGTTTTATAACTGTGAAAACTTAGAAAAGATAGCTTAGGTTTTACATAGTACTGGACAGAGACATCTAATTTTCAAGAAAATAAAATTCAGCTATGCTCATATGTGCACAGATGCATACACACACGAGTGCATTTTTCTGTACTAACAGTTTATAATTACAAAATACCTGTTTCAAGTGGCCCTCTCTGTGCTTTGCTAAGCAGAAGGACATTTTAACTTTAATGTGGGTATGGATGACATTATCTCCAAGTAACTTTTTCTTAGAATCCTCTTGTTGCAATCTAGGACTCTTGACTGGATCTCTCATTTTGCTGCATGTTTTTGTGATTAATTATTGTCAAGCAAGGTTCAGACATATTGGAGCTTGAGATGAAGATGTTTACTTTACAAATGAACTGATCTTGTAGAGCTGAGGTGAAAATTCTTTCCATTGCCAAAAGTCTTTACTCTGGCAGACATGTGATTCCTCTAATCTAAGACTGAGTAAATTAAAAGATCTTATCAAGTCATCAAGGGTGCCTTTGGTTTTCTTAGAGCAAAACCCTACAGTCAATTGTTAACCTATGCACTTAATCATCAACCGATTTCATGCCATATAAATGTAGATACATGTAAACTAATTTGCGGTTACTCTCAATATATGTAGCCCACTTTTCTCCCCACCTTTTTAACTCTTCTTGGTAACTGAACCAGACAGTAGGTTAATTATTAGTCCTTTCCCACTCCTTTATGTATGCATATTGTAATTATTATGCTATCATCCTTATGGATTGCATTTATTATAATTAACAATTTCTATTACAATGACCATTGTCCTAGTTGACCCTTAACAACTACTCTCCGTATTTACAAACAGAGTTTGAATGCATACGGGGAAGGTCAAAGCCAGTTTATAATTCAACTTGTGAACATTACGTTCCTGCTAAAATTATCCTCTTATGGATGATTTAGGATTTTCTTTAGTCAAGGGTGAGCCTGAAAGAAATAATACCTGAGCACAGATCTTAGGGACAAAAATTTACACAGATGAGGGCTATCAATAGAAGTATTATATGTCAACCAATACCTTCCCCCAACACTGTCATGTTAAAAAAATGTAAAATATGTTCTTTACTGGGCAGATGTATCAGTTTTCTCCAATTCTAATGCCATATACAAATTCACGGTAGGGCTTCCATAATAAATTACCATAATCTGGGTGGCTTAAACAACAGAAAATTAGTTTCTCAGAGATATGGAGTCTAGAAATAGATCAAGGTGTAAGGGAGTGGATTTCTTCTGACGGCCTTGAGGGAAGGATCTGTTCTATGTCTTTCTCCTTAGTTTATAGGTATCTTACTTAGAGATGGCTTAGAGATTCTTTATTGTGTCATTAATTTTATTTCATCCAATCTAGAACAGTAGATGACTTTTGGTTCATAACCACACACACAAAAGTCACAATGATATAGTAAGCAGTTAGACAGATATGAGCAGACTAGGAATAATAGGCTAAGTGCAGAAGGTCACCAGGACAGAAAGCCATGGGTGCCTAACAATGGGCAAAATTGAGAACACAGTATTGTAGTGTAGGACCTTGCCCCCAGGGTGATCTTTCCTCCCCAAGTGTATTATTGGTCCAGTGGTTTAGAATCCTTGACTGTTCGTATTGCTGGTCATGGAGTTCAGACCCTCCCCTAACCTTTCCTCGCCTGCCATGTCACTAGTCACGTGGTTAAACCCCTAGAGGAGGACCAAGTGGGCCAGAGAATAGCCACATATGACTCCCTTGCATGACCACTTTCTTAAATATTAAGCCCTCAGGATAATGAGGCTTGGACCTACATCAGATAATCTTGGGAATAAAGCCTTGGGTCTGTTGACTACCATGACAGACTTCCCATTAAACTCAAGATGCCACCTACGCCTCAGTTGTGCTTCAGTTCCAGGCCCAGAAAAGAAGCAAAACCAAACAAAGTGACACCATGGCCGATATCGGGACCTGCTATGATGACTAATGACTCTCTGCTTTACTACCAACCAGTCAGTGGAGACCACAATGTTGATGGGACACAGTTGGAAAGTTGATAAATAGTCTATTGAAATCCATCCCTTGGCCCTCGCCTAGAGTCCTCACCTTTCGAAATAGAATAAAAGTCCCCAAGACAAAGGACTCAGGTGGCTCTTTTTCTCTGGAATACATCTTCCTTTCTCTTCTCAGGGGCGGTTTCTCTCTCTCTCTCTCTCTCTCTCTCTTTCAGTGCACTCATGCTTTTCCCCACACCCCTCTTTCCCTAGCCAGCCACACATAACCAAGCCTTTCCCCTCTCCTTCCCCAGACATGTTTTCTTTGCCTTTCTTTCTCCTAAGCTTCAAGGGCCCCTTTTTAAGCTTCTGTAACTTGCTTCCTGAGCACATGCAATCCAGCTGGCTCCCTTCTTCCATGGTTTACTTCTTCTCCCTCTGTGACTCTCTAAATAAACTTCCCCTTGTATTTGAGTCTTGACTCTGAATTCTCTCTTAGCCAAACTCAAGGACCAAGGTCTAACATCTAATGCTCTTTGCTATTAGCAATAATTAGTAGGTTAGAGCAGGTGTCCCCAACCCCAGGGGCCCCATGGCCTGTTAGGAACCAGGCTGCACAGCAGGAGGTGAGCATGAGTGGCGGGAAGTGAATGAAGCTTAATCTGTATTTATAGCTGTTCCCCATCTCTTGCATTACCACCTAAGCTCCATGTCCTGTCAGATCAGCGGTGGCATTAGATTCTCATAGGAGTGCCCACCCTGCTGTGAACCACACATGCGAAGGATCTAGGTTGTGTGCTCCTTATGAGAATCTAATGCCTGATAATCTGAGGTGGGGCTGAGGCAGAGATGCTAGCGCTGGGGAGTGGCTGCAAGTACAGATTATCACTAGGAGAGGTTTGACTGCACAGAGACCATAATAAGTCAATTGCTTGCACACACATATCAAAACCCTATCAGTTCGTGGCAAGCGACAATTAAGTGGCAGGCTGTAAAGTCATTCCTCCCTTCCCCAAGCCCAGGGAAAAATTGTCTTCCACAAAATCCATCCCTGGCACCAAAAAGTTAGGGACTGCTCAGTTAGAGCCATGAGTCTTGAAACTTAGCATGTATGTCATTCACCTGCAGACCTTGTCGAAACCCAGATTGCCAGGTCCTTGTCCCAGAGTTTCTAATTTAGTTGGTCAGCAGTTGTACCAGAGAATCTGCATTTCTAAGAAGTGCCCAACTAATGCTGGAACCATTGATCAGGGACAACACTTTGAGACCAGTTGAGCATTCTTCCTTACGGAATCTCAGAATTGTTTGCAACACAAAGCTTTGTGCAGGCAGCAATCAGAATATTTTCCAATATTCATGCAAAACAATATCTTTATATACTATGCAGATTAGAAAATAATCCTGTCCCAGTATTTCAGGAGAAATTTCTGCTAATTTTGCTAAAATCAGTGTCTGTGCTTCTGAAAATCTTACTGGCTATACCCTGGAACCTCTAGTTCTTCCAAAAGTTGCTACTGGAATGAAAGATCAGCATTTAAAGTTTTACTAAGATTAATTTTAATCACTCTCTCTTTTTAAATCCCCCATTGTTGTCATTAGTAATTAACAATGAAGATGCAAACATAGCAATGTATAAAAGAACAACCAATCATTGAAGCTTTAAGCACCACTTGCATCCAAATTTCAGTAAAAATTTTTGAAGATGTATAATACAAATTGTGAGTTAAATGACCTTGAATTGAAGTAAGGTACTATTTAAAATAATGTAAAGCCTTAAAATACTATAGCCTGGGATGATGGGGTATTTTACTCTAAAATTGGGCTTATATTTAGGGTCTGAGTTCCTGTCTTTCTCTTCAAAAATTGGCAGGTGTAGAAAACAGCAATAAATGGAGAAGTCTCTTGTACTTTCTGATATATTTTTTTTACTAAAGGTGAAAGTAAGAAGAAAGAACTTATAAATCTAAGCAGAAAATAAAAATGAAGGATAATCACGTGAAGAAAAATAATCTGACACAGTTACACAGTGAGACCAAACACCAGGTACAGAAATAGACCAATGGAAATCATAGTCAACCATTTAGAAATAGCTTTTAAATGTACCTTTTCTCTCTCTATATATTTTATTGTTGTTCAGTTACAGTTGTCCCAATTTTTCCCCCATTGCTCACCCCTGCACTGCCTACACCCCAGCTCCCATAGTCAACCCCTGCCCTGTTGTCCATGGCCATGGGTCATTTATGCATGTTCCTTGACTAGACACTTCCCCTTCTTTCCCTCATTATCCCCATGACCCTCCCCTCTTTTTTACCCCCCTTTTTTCCTTCTTCTTCTCCTTAAAGCAAGTTCTTTAACATTTTTTGCAGTATTGGCTTGGTGTTAACAAACTCCTTTAGTTTTTTTCTTGTCTTGGAAGCTCTTTACTTCTCCTTTGATTTTAAATGATAGCCTTACTGGGTAAAGTAGTCTTGGTTGTAGGTTGTAAGTTCTTCCTTTTCATCACCTCAAATATTTCTTGCCACTCCGTTTAGGCCTGAAATGTTTCTGATGAGTATCAGATGACAATCTAATTGGTGCACCCTTGTAGGTGACTACCTGCTTTTTTTGTACAACTTTTTAGAATTCTCTCCTTGTCATTAAGCCTTGTCATTTTAATTATGATGTGCCTTGGTGTAGGCCTCTTTTTTTTTTTTTTAATAATTTATTTATTTGTTTATTTTATTTTTAGAGAGAGGAGAAAGGAGAAAGAGAGGGAGGGAAACATCACTGTGTGGTTTCCTCTCACTCACGCCCACACCTGGGGACCTGACGTGCAACCTAGTCATGTGCCTTAACTGGGAATCGAACCGGCCACACTTGGCTCATAAGCTGATGCTCAATCCACTGAGCCACAGCAGCCAGGGCTTATGTAGACCTCTTTTGATCCAACTTGTTTGGAACTCTCTGAGCTTTCTGGACTTCTGTGTCTTTTTCTTTTACCAGATCAGAGAAGTTTTCAGTCATTATTTCTTCAAATCAAGGTTCTTGATTCCTTGCTCACTCTCTTCTCTTGGTATTCCCATTATACAAATGATGGTCTGCTTTATGTTGTCCAAAATGTTTCTTAAACTGTTTTCATTTTTTAAAATTCTTTTTTCTTTCTGCTGCTCTGCCTGGGTGTTTTTTCTATCTTGTCTTTCAAATCACTGATGCGATCCTCTACTTCATCTAACCTACTATTTATTTCTTACAGTATAATATTTATTTCAGATACTGCATTCTTTATTTCTGACTGGTCCTTTTACATGGTTTCTATGTCTTTTAACATGCTTTTGAGTATCCTTATAATCATTACTCTAAACACTTTATGTGATAAATTGCTTGCCTCCATTTCATCTAGCTCTTCTACTGGAGAATTTTCTGGCTCTTTCATCTGAGGCCTGTTTCCTTGCCTTCCCATTTGGCTGCTTCTTTGTATTTTCTATCTTAGTTGTTACAGTGGTTAAACCGATCAGTTGTGAAACTAATCAAGCTGTAATCAGCCACCTGGCTTAAGGATCACAGGGTTGGACAGAGTAATTCCTGTGGGTGGGACTCTTGCTTCTCTCAGGGTGATGCCACATGGGGAGGAGATCTCTGCTTGAGAAAAGTGGCTACTGCAGCACAAGGGTCCTGGTGGCTGTCCCTTCATTTCTCTCCCCAGAGCCACCAACCCCAGACTCTCCTCAAGCTTCTCTAGTCCACTCTGGCCCCCCTTTGCTGCATCGCAGAGTAAGTGGTTGCAAATGAAATTTCGTGCATTGGTCCTTTAAGAGGTTCCCTGAGTCCCCAGCCATTTCTAGCTGGCAGACAGAAACTCTGCTGCTTTTCTCAGCTGGATGTTCCTTTCTAGCTCTGGTGCTGTAACTTGGGGAGCCCGGCGTTGCATTTAGACCCCATCCTTCTCAGGGGAAACCCCAGCCATTGAATTATGCCTCCAGATCATCAGCTGCTGCCCGTGGGAGCCCAGGCAGTCCTCTAACATCTCTGCACTCCCTACCAGTCACTTTGTGGTGAAGTGGTTTCTCCTGTCTGTGACCAGGCTTCTCTCAAGCTACTGTCAGTTGGTTATTTAGGATGCTTTCTCTACAATTTAGTTGTAATTCCAGATTGGTCCTGGGAGGAGGTTAGTGTAGCTTCCACTAACTTCTCCACCATCTTGGATCCTGGACATTTATTTAACCATTTTTAAAGGAGCTAATGCAGATTATAATGTCAAGTTCAATGAATTCTGCTTTCCATGGCCACACTTGGGCAATCTTCACATGGTTATGAAACTTTTTGGCTTCATACTCTGGAGCCAGAGTTTAATCAGTTCTCTGTCCTGTTGGGAATAGGAAAAATAGGAGAACATAAAGGGAATCAGCCTCTGCTGACAGCGGCAATCTGTCACTTTCATTTTCCTGAAGGCTAAGTAACAAAGACTTTCCTGGACCAGAGATTGGGATTTTGAGCAAAAATTTATCTCTTTTGCTTTTTCTAATAAAAAGATGCTACATTTCCTTAATGTAATAAGAAATAGCTCTTGAAAATGTCAATGAAAATTTTCCTTCCCCTATTCAGTTAAATCGTGCCATTTTCCCCAATATACCATAGATCTTCAAATCACTAATAGAGTTACTTAATAAGGATGGGTTTATATTACACAGAATACATATAGATTACTTTATTCTAATCTCTATTATATTTTATTTATCTAACATTTTTCCCCCCAATTTTCCTCAACTATGTAGTTTGACAGTTAGGACAGGATCATGAAATGTACGTAACAATGAAGAAGAGAGCGCCATAATAATTTGAGATCTTATTATATCTTTCATTCTCAAGAATAACAGTGGAGCAGATAAGGGCCTATTCTCAATTATGTCTGTGAAATATTATGTCAAAGATTTTGTTTTGTGGCTAGCAGACAAAATATGATATTTCTATCTTACCATGAACTATAACAATCCTAAAGTTTTTATTTTGCCTTCATTTTTGAGAGATTGTTTTGCTGGGATTGTTATAGCTTGTGGTAGCAGACATTTCCCCCCAAAAAGAAGGTTTTAGGTCAAAAAAAGAAAATACTTCAGATGGTAAATTATGGTAAATTATGAAAAGAAGTTTATTTGTTTTATTTTCAATTCTTTACCACACACCTCTTTAAAAAGAAAAAAAGGGCAGCAGCTCTTTCCTTTATACCACGCACCATCACTTTTAAGATCTCGTTAAATTAAAAAAAGAAAAGATGCCTTCAATGAGTAAATAAAATTAAAGTTACTTTGCCACCAAATGCATTAACCTCTCTAAGAGGACTTGCTGATGCTAACATTGATAATGCCCATTTGGGTAACATGTTGTGCTGAAAATAAATGAAACTGAGACCAGAGAAATGATAAAAGCAGAAGAGGAAATCTGACATCTGCCTTCTGATCCGCAGCACTGGAATTTCCTGGAAAATAAACACACCATTAGTCATGTCAATTAATCCACACCATGCCAATCCCCATCTAAAGGCACCCTCCAATGGTGAGTATGTAGAGCATAATATAGGACACATTAGAAAGAAGGCTGGGCAGAAGTGCTCACTTAAAGACCTGGTCCAGAATGTACAGCAATAGCCGATTCCAAAATGAAGCCTGCTAACCATAAATGTCCTAGTGTTTGAAATTCACTATACAGTAAAAAATAATTTCCAGTCTAAGACTAGGAGATAGCACAGGATTCAATAACTGAAGGATTATAGTAAGAAGATAAAGGTAGACAGGTCAAGGGACAGAATCTAAATTCTTATTTAAAAAACATTTCTTGCCACTTTAATTGCATTTGCTTACATGTTTTTTACCCTTACTGTTTATGCAGAATATTGACATGTGAATTAATGAATGAAATCTTATCTAAAAGCACTTATGCAGCATTATATGAGTTCAATAAGCACATTGGCAGAATAAATGAGGTGTTTAGCTGTCTTCTGCTTCTCCCTTAACCCCAACACATCCTCTCCTAGCCCTCTGTCTATTTGGTTTCAGGGAGCACTTGGAGAAAGGGTAGCTGTATAGTCCTATTCTTTTTCCCATACTCCTCTTTTTTTAATCAAGAGGTGGCTGAAAGAGTGGTGAAATTTTTACTCCAGATTTATGAATACCTGGAGAAGACATACCAATCTGTGTCTCAGATGGTGGCTCAAGTGATATTTTGCTACAATTCAAGATTGGCCTCTAACTAAATCAGTTAGTATACATACTGGATCCTTTATTACATATTTTGAATATTACCGGTGGCTAGCAGAGTGTGTCTTCTATATGAACATTCTCTTGTGAATATTAAAAACTATTCTTGATTGGTAAGTAGGAAATAGGTTAGTTTCTTTCACAATTAAAGTGATAAGACAAATGTAAATGATTCATTATTTTAAAAATTAAAATGAAAGACAGTGCGACCAATTTTGCTGACAGAGGAACCTTTAGACATAGAGTGAAGAGGAAGTTTGAATTGGTATTGCAAAATCAAAATACACAGTAAGTGACAAGTAGAAATGCAAAGAGAAACAGCCTAAGTTTTGGGGATTTGGGAGAAATCTTGTGATAGCATTTTAAATGCAGATAGGTAAGGACTAAGGTGGGCCACAAGCTAAGCTACTGTCCTTGAATTGTCTATAGGGGAAAGCATAGCTTCCCGCTCTGTTAAGAAGAGTTATAAGAAAAAGAAAAAATATTACACACCTAAATGTTCTCAGAAATGGAATCTAAGGATATTTCTATACCAAACATTTCCATCTATTTTGCCAGATAAGAGAAACTTAACTTTTTAGTTCAGAGAAGTAAAAAATTAAAAGAATATCAATTATTCTACTTTATCATAAAAATAGATTTTCTTCTCTTTTTTCTAAAATTTGTTTTGGATTTTTTTTTTCTAATATTGAACTTCATATGTATTTTGAAAAGTCATCAGTAATGTGAACAAAGATAATCAAACAATATTTTAAATATACTCTAAGTAGAGTCAAGAGACCTATGGTTTGCAAGAATGCACCAGATTTTTTGCTGACACAGAAATATATCTATGGATTTGAGTAATTAGAAAATTCACATTATTTTCTGAATAATAAATATAGGTTAATGTTCATGTTTTTAAATTTTCCTCAGTCTAGTGTGTCCATAAGATATAGAGTTATGGTTCATTAGTTATATATTTTGAAAAAGCTGGTATTTTCTTAATGTAAGGCCTCATGTAATCTCTCAAAAAGTCTGGCTTCATTACATATGATGACCTATAAATATTTATGTTAATTTATAACAAGGTAGAGATTGATGTAAGCTAGTTTGGGATGATCCTTACAATTGTAAAATAAATGAGGAGAATAAAAAAGAATTTTGTTATTTAATAGACTTTCTAGATTGTTTTCAGAGAATAAGGGCTTACATAATGTAGCAAGATTCTGCATTGTCAAATATGGGGCAGAAAATACTGTGCTTCAATTTCTATGTTACAGACAAAAAATGCTAACAGTTGCAGAATTAAAAAGGATAGAAAATAGGAATTTATATGGCATGCTGTGATTGGCTTCCAATTATTTTTTAGGATTTTGTGTAAATTTTTAAACTCCCTTAGCATTTCAGCAGATACATTTCTTCCTAAATATTGCAGAGATGTCTTCTTTGCATTACCTAATTTTTTTTTTGTCCTCTTGTAATTTCAATGATTTAGGATCCAGAATGGGTTTATTCCATAAAAACAACCTTAGCACAGTCAACTTTGCCCTACTCTTTATCCAACTAGTTGAGGTAATTTAAACCTTTTGTTGGTGTGAGAGTTTAAAAATAGAAACAAATAAGCATTTTACATGCCACCAAATGATACCTTCTTTAGAACTTCAATTAGACTACATAGGAGTGTAGTGACAAAAGTGATGAAAGAAAGTATTAACCTGTATAGTTTTCTGAGATAAAAGATTTGTCTAAGAGGGACCTGTTTTGTTGAGGAAAGAGGCTACTATGTCTTGTCTCACACAAAACTCTCCTAGGAATACTTTCTTATATTTAAATTGTTCTAACATGCTAATGTTTCACTTTTGCATTAACCTGGACATGATAATAGACACTATTGGCAAATTCTGCTCATTACTCCAAAGAAACAGTGTTCGGCTATATTGATTCCCACTAATACCCATTTTTAAAAAAATAGGACATATAACTCTGTGTTTAATACATTTTATTCATAGATTACTGAAAAACCATTCTGTAATTCAATTATGTACATACATGAATGACTGTCACTATAGCAACTAATCACATATTATCATTAGGGAAAAAGCATATTCTTGGTTCACACAATTAGAGAAGCAAGTTAAAAGTTCCTTAAGATAGTAATGGTACCTACCCTGTCCACCTCAGGGAAGAAATGAATATACTTAATTATCTTTTACACTGTCTTATAAACCAAGGGTGGAGAAGACAATAAGACTTTGATGAGCAGTTTTTGTTTAAAAAAAGCTGACCTTGATTAAAATTGTATGCAAAAGAATTGTCCTAGTCACTTAAGAGTCTTAAGGACAAGAGTGAGTCTTATCTCAAATTTGCCTAGAAAGTGATTTCTTTTAGATGGGTTCACACACATACAAAAGTCTGAAGTAAAAGTTTTTTCTAATTTCCCAATAGTGGGAGTTATAGGTATTAAGGAAATCAAGGACTGTTTCTCCCATGGACTTCCATAAGAATAGATTGGCTTTCTAGTCTTGGATGAGACTAAATGATTAAATGAAGAAGTCTTTGTATATTTCATTTTGTACTTTTGTGTGCTTTCTTTTGTTTACCTTTGGTCCAACAAAAATGCAGACATGCCCATTCTTAGAAGCACTCAGTTTTTCTGACCAGAAAGCTAAGAGTGGATCCCCTATTGCAGGAGCCTAGCTTCCTTGGGTTTATTCATACACTAGTATCTTTTACTACATCTGCCTTGGTACTCTAATTTCCAATATAACAATATGTTGGTGGTAAAAATAGACAAACAATTATGTGTGAAGTTAAACATATTGTAGGATATAGAAAAACTGGAAGATTTATATCAATATTACATTCTTACAAGGTAAAAGGTACCCAGCTCTTGGATGACCCAGGAATAAATCCTCAGTACTAATGGAAACAAAGATTTTTCTTTTAACTTTAACAAAGCTAAATTAAATTGAGAAATACTAGAAACCCCAAATTTGGATAAGAATATTTGCAGGTGAAACAGGCCTCCAACTTATTTTAAGAAAATATCACAAACCAATGGGAAAAAAGTAAATTCTTCAAAAAAAAAAAAAAGGGTAAAACTTATGAAGAAAGATATGTTTGATCTTTGACTTATAAAAAGTAATAAAAATATAGAATCAATAATTTGCTAGTATATAATATGAAGTTTTTAAAAAATCTATAGGAAAAATAAATACAATTATGGCTCAGTTTTGTTTAGATTTAAGACATTCCATGAGGATATAAGAAATTTAAAGTGCAATGCTTAGATTTGATTGTTTATTTCTCACAAGTTTTTACCAAATATTTCCGAACTTATTATGGTAATAATAGTTTGAATTAATTTTAAACCATTAATTCTTCTAGAGATATGCTAAACCCTGTGAGTAGCCTATTAAACAACCATTTTCCATTTTAAATTTAGTGTCCATTGCTTTTACCACATATGCAAGATCTTTGGAAACAGTTGACTCCATCTCTAACACCAAACGAGGGAGAAGCAAAGCCTGATATTCAGCCATCCCCGCATTACCTCCTGTTAGACAATATTCAACATACACACAAACAAAAGTCACATTCTTTAAGAGAATAAGTGAGAAACCATATTTAACGGCAGAAACAACCTCAGAAGAATGAGGACTGGAGGAGAAAAACAGATGATATATAGCTATTTTCCTTGTTGGACCATTTGTGGAAATACTGGTCAGAAAAGCAACTGGCTAGAACCTGGAAAGTTAAGTGTTTCAACAAATGGGGTTCAGTTTGATTTATTTTCTTGTGGTTTTTGCATGATAATGCATCTGAAGATAGCCTCTGTTCAATAATCATTCCACTAGAATAGAAGCCCCAACAGAAGTTACCTTCACAATGACAGAAACTATTACTTATGTATTTTTTATTGATTAATTAATTCAGAAACATTTATTTATAGTTAACCATATATAAGATGTTGTTCACTTTACTGGAATTGCTTCAAAGGTCTACTCTATGGGACTTTCATTCTATTTGGGTTTAAAAGCAAGAAAAAAGTAAATAAAAATGTAAACAGAATAGTTTCAAAAATTAATTGAGCAAATCAAACAATTTTGTGATAGTAAATGATGGGGATGGAGTAGTGTACCGTGCAATAAGATGCTCAGAGAGGGCCTAACATGATATATTTTAACTGAGAACTGAATGGTGAAGAGGCAGACAGAGACCAGAAGAATTGCCTTCCTGTTAGATGGGAACCATAAATTTAAACCACATGGGAAAGAGCTTGAATCTGATTTGTTAAGTTTGTTATGCAATCCCAGTACCTGAAAAATAGAAAATATATTATTATTAAATAATGGTAAAAAATGTCATAAATGATAACATTAAAAAATATTTGGAGTGATTAAACAAGGGAGAGATTTATTTTTTGCATAGGGCCATGTATGCATTTAAGGAAGTTGAAAGTCATAAAATGAACCATGTTTGCTTGAGTTTTGTCATAGGTTTTAGTCCCTAACATACTGTTTATTAACTCAGTTAACCAATGTGTTCTTAAAACCACAAGCAGCTTTATATTATTAATTTCCATTAAGTATAATAATTAATTACTAATTAAAAATAAGCAATATGTGGTTTTTATTGAACTCTAATTGGATACGAATGAAAACATATAAAAGTGAACACTCATGTAGGAGAAAAACTGAACATGGGGAAGATATGTCACATAGACTAGGAGCAATATTTATTTAAGTATACGTGATGAATACATTTACCACTTAAATTGTTGTTAAGACAAATTTACAATATTTGTAATGAATTATGGAAGGTGTTTAACATGAAAAATAAATAAATGAGAGGTAACATTGAAAATTAATTGTGAGAATATTGATGTTGAAAATACTCAGATGTATTAAAATATTTTCAGCATATTATAATTTATGAAAAGGCTAAAACTGCTTCTCTTTTTGCAAGCCTCCCATCTGGTTAGGGAGATTTATTTAAAATATTTGAAGTTAGTCTCTGTACATAACTTTTTGGCAAACATAGGGAGTGCTGCTTATCAGAGGATTGGGTCTGTCATCCTACAACTATGATAATTTCACATTTGTTACTATAGCAAAATCTAAAATTACATTTGTGTTCTAACTAGCTCTTAGTACATAAATAATAAATATCACAGACTGTTTTTTTCTGAAACTTAGATTTAATTTGAAGCAGTTTATTTCTACTTAAAAGAAAATATGCTATTTTGGTATTGAAATCTAGCTTACTTAAATTATATCTCCCCAGTGCATTGTCTTATTATTAATGTCTATTTTCCACTTGGAATTGTTGAAAAACTTGTTGAAATTCATTATTCAAATTACTGCCAAGGACCACAATGTTCTTAACCTGGTGTTTGCTTCATAATTGCTAAAAATAATTACATTAAAAATGTAAAATTCTCCTTACATAATACCATATTTGACCTGAAAAAGATATTACCCAATATAGAGACCAAGTGATTTTTTAAGTAGATCTAAGAGCCAGGTAATATAAATGGAAGACATTTATTGGCTTCTCTCATTGTGAAATCATAAAAGCAGGCATGGCATATACCTTCATTACAGATTACTGTTTGATTTTTTTTTTTCAATTTCCAAAGGCCTTACCAAATTAATAACTTTTGTTCAATGAGTGATTTGTTTAATTGGTGATAATTGGAAAGGCAGGTTAGAAAAAAAAAAGATAAGAGTTAGAGAGACTTGAGGATGCTGATTACAAAAGAAGCATAATTAGTTTGGTTTGACATAGAAATTGTCACTCTATCCTAACAAGAATTAGGAAGCTGAACAAACTGAAAAATCAACAAGTCTCCTTAGATCCCTCAGAGAAGTTGGTCATGGGAAAAACCACTGTACCTAAAATTGGGGAGGTTGACAGGCAGTTATAAAGAATCAGTATTTATCAAAATAGAGACCCATGAGCTGAAACCTCCACAGGGACAGGTATTGTGCAGGGAAACCTGAACTGTAATTAACAAATTTCTGGAGGTTCACTGTGGACAAGACTGAGCGAAAACAATCCCAAGGGGACCCAGTCATAGACCCTAGTAGTTTTGTAAGTTTTACCTCCAGCAACCCAATGGGGTTCTCATAGTAAATAGTGGAGAAAAATTTCCTCAAGGTTCTGGCAGGGGCGATGGAAAAGAAACCATTTTGAAACATAGCAGAGCATCTGTTCTTCTCAACAAGACCTGTCCTCAGGAGAAACTGTTTGACCAGATGAGGAAACAGCCCCCTTGAGTTGCTGCCTAGGCATTTCACAGTATGACCGCCCTGCTCACATTCAGAGTCTGGACATTAAAATAAGGACCTGGGCTCAGGATTCCCACCACAAGTTCCCAGCTTGCTTTCTTAGGGGCACTTTTAAAAATAACCACTTAAAAGTTGAGCCTATGAAAAATCATTGCCTGCCAGCCCTGACACCCTTAGTAATAGGTGCTTGTTACGCTGCTTTCTATCTCTTATTCCCTAGTAACCCAGAATGGAGCACTGCCCTTCCCCTGGGCTCACCACACTCTGGTTCTAGAATTTGTACTGAACAAACCTGATGACTTGACTTCTTTTGTGTGAGTGAATTCAAAACTGTGCTTTCAATCAAAACAGCCCCAGGGTCTTCACTTTCTCAAAATGGAGCTCAGGTACCGAGGGAGCTATTATACTTGCTGACCAGGGTGAGTGGCTTGTGCATCCTCACTCATCAGGTCATAACCTGCATATTCTTGACACTCTAGCTCTGGGTTTTCCGACACGGTGTAGCCAAAACTGTTCGAGTTCAATCTGAGCCTAAGCTATTTGAGAGGAAGGAAAACACCCAATTCCAGCTCCCGCTACCTTCCATAAAGAAAAAGAACATCTTCCCATCCAGCTGTCATGTCCCACCAAAGTGGGGAAGGGACTGAGAAGCACTGCTGGAGCTCACACTTCAGAGACCAGACTAGTCATAAGACTATACAATGCTCCTTTTTCTCCCACACCTTACCAGCCCATTACCAAAGGCCTGTTTACTTCATGCAGTTCCTTTTACGTAGTACATCATGCCCACCTGTCAGTGAAAATTATAAGGCATATTAAAAGTAAAAAACACAGCTTGAATAGACTAAACAAACATCAACACCAGATTCAGATATGGCAGAAATGTTGGAATTATCAGATCATGAATTCAGAAAAAGACTATGATTAATATGCTAAGGGATTTAATGGAGAAAGTAGATGACCTGCATGAAGAGATGGGAAATGGGAGCAGAGCAAAGAGCGATGGAATTCTAAGAAAGCATCAAACAGAAATCCTAGAGATAAAAAACACTATACTGAAAATGCCTTTAATGGGTTTATTGGTAGACTGTCATGACTAAGGAAAGAATCTCTGAGCTTGAAGATAGATCAATAGCAAATTCTAAAACTAAAGAACAAAAAGAGAAAAGGCTGATAAAGCTGTGGGACAAGTACAAAAGGTATAACATACATGAAATGGGAACGCTAGAGGGAGATTTGATGCCAACTCACAGGGGAGAAAACAATAGGAAGACAGAGGGGGAGCCTGCAATGTGGTGGCCTCCTTGTCTCTGCTACTCTCTTCATATTTCTTCCTTCTAGGAGGACACTTGTGATGGTATTTAGATCCCACCTGGATAATCCAGGATTATCTCCTCATCTCAACATCCTTAACTTGTCATGCCTGCAAAGACTCTTTTTCCAAATAATGAAACATTCACAAGTTTCAAGAATTTCACCTGGATATATTTGGGAGCTATTTTTAAGCCTACCACAATATCTCAGCAAAAGAACTACCCTCTGTCTGATAATTCCATTCTTTCTTAGCTTGGTTTCTCTGGACAGCATAGCCTAAACCAAGGACTTGGTTACTTGGAGGGTGGTCCCAGGAAACAGGAGTAAGAAATGGAAAGAGTGAAACAAAAGGGGAAATGCCCATATATAAGGTTAGTTAATTGCTGCATCTATAATGGAGATTGAATTATTGTGAGGTGCCTGTTAGTGTCTCTTACCCAATTTTTAATTGCATTATTTGTTATTGATTTGTAAAAGTTATTTATACATTTTGGGTACTAGTATTTTGACAGGTTTAATTATTAAAAATAGCTTGTCTCGCTCTGTGGCTTATCTTTTCACATGCTACCCATCCATCTGGTCCAAAGAGCTCTCTCTCTGTTATATTATTTGGAGTTTTCCTTAAAGTTTCAATTTTGTTATATAATACCCCAATAACTTAATTTTCTTTCAATAAAAATTTAAATTTTTTATTAAAAAATATACTGTTATAAGCACATCTTTTTTGAAGTATTAGGTTCCTCGATATTGATTTCCTGAGAAACTTCTTTAGTAACTTAGTAACCTCCTGGCTTTCTCTCATATAGGAAAAACACAGATGAGGATTCTCTTTGGTTTCTTTTTTTCTTTTTTGGGTATTCAAAAACTATGATAAGACTTTTTTGCCAGGCTTTTGAAATATCATTCCAGAAAAATGACCTTACTATGTCAGGCCTGCATACATGCATTCCGTTTTGTTTAATTTGGTGCAAATACGAACGAGACAGACAGTGTCCTGAAAGAGTTCATCATGCATGGGAGAGAATGAGACAGACAAATCACAATGAACCTGAGATAGGGTAGACTTGGAAAGAGAAAATAAAGGCAAAGAAGTTACAAATGAAGTTCTTAGGACACAATGTTTCCTAGGATAGTGCCTGAGATGAATGCACTGCAGTTGTAATTGAAATACTTTATCTCCAGTGGGTTTTGGAGCAAAGCTAGGGAGAAGGTGGCTGGTGAAGTGAACTTAATTGATAAATACATTTTCTTGGCCAGGGTTTAGAAAGTGATACACAACCAGGGAACACATAGCAATAGGAGCAGAGAAGATGAACAGAGGTGGAGCTTTGCGGGCGTCTATGCTATCAGGGGGTATGCCTCAAGCTTTACTAACATTGGTTACAAATGATGTCACATGTGCATTACCACACTGAATCCCAACAGCTTTGAGTTACCACCTGTTCATTAGCAAAACTCTAGTTTTATCTATGTGTCCTCTCCCCAAATTATTTCTGAGATTCTCTGGGGCACTTTTCTGTGACCTTGATTCAAGTCTTCTTGTGAATTGATTGCTGCCAAGTGCTGGGGAACTCAGATACAGTTCTTGACTATAACTTCTGGCCCCTGAAGTTTAACGTGCTTGTTCCTTTTCCACAAGGGATTCTGGCATGCTAGAGATGGTAGGGGTTGCTAGTCATCTGAAGCTCCAGAATGTTTCCAAAAACTTACATCTTTTTGAACCACATATTCAAATGATCTCAACCACCTTCCTCTCTAATGTTGTTGAGCTATACACTCTCATTAACCCTGAATTTGTCTTTACTGGATCATTCTCATACTATAGTATGGCAGATGCATTCCACTGCAAATTGAAATCTACACACACACACACACACACACACACACACACATACACACATGCACATGCACACAGAATGGAGAGTATTTACATGGTTGTTAGGGGAAGGATTCCGGTTTCCCTTTAACAATTTAGACTGGTACTAAGTTCAGGTCACTATTCATACATCATTTATATATACGTCTCTATATCTATATCTATATCTATATCTATATCTGTACCTATCTCTATCTCTATCTCTATCTATCTGTAAATCAGTATATCCCCAGGAAAAACCTTAGGTACCTGATAAATATTTTTCAATGAATAAATGATGAATGAATTGAATTTTCTTTAATTATTTCAATGTCATTTTTTCTCATTTGTTCTTTGTAGAGATGAACTCAGTCTTACAATTAAAAAAATATATATATAACATTCAAAGTGAGAAAATGTGTGTTAGGATTCTGCAGATTTTCCTATATTAAAATTTTTATAAAGTTTATAATTAGTAGATGCAAACAGATTAATGGGGTTAACTATATTCCCTCTTTGCAAAAACCGACATCTATATTAGACACAAATTTGGGCAATTACTTGGTAAAACAGGTCATAACTATGCTAAAACTTCTGTTCTCTGGATATGAGTCAGTGATTCAATGTTCAGTCTTATAAACCAAGCTGGGATAATTAGATTCTACCTTTCAGGTTTTTGAAAGTTTGCACAAAGACAGAGGTGGTTGAAACTGCACCATCACCTGGTAGAACTAAGATTTCTTAGAGCTGCTCTAGTTCTGTCATTAATGTTTAGAGACATGTTTTTAACTAAGGGTGACCCCCCATATCCTTTCAATAACTCTGTTTTGCCTAGGATAGCCTTTGCCAATATCTGTTATCTGCAACTCGAAGAATCTTAACAAAAAATCATATGACCCTAGATATAAATAACAATGTACAGAAGAGGATGCCTTGTTTATCAGCCAATAAAAATCAGAAGCCAAGTCTTAGAATCTAGTTAAGATGTGTTTCCTTAATAAAATTAGGTAGTCAGGATAATTGGAAATCCCAAAGATGTTGGTGTTAGAAAGTCTATCTGAATCGTAGCAATGATTTTCTATGTGTGATTAGGTCAATAATACTAATTATTAAAATATAAAGATATGTAAAATATAAACTTATCATGTAATTATAATTAATGTTAACTTAAATAAATATTATTTTACTCTTTTATAATTTGGAAATGCTAATACCTGATCATTGGAATTTTACAAGACTTAAATGAAAATACAGGCTGAAAGTCATAGTGTAGAGTCAGCATATATAATATTTGCATAGGGACAGTTGGAGATAAAGCCAGAAAAACAAACTGGAGCAGCACTTTGGAGAGCCTTGTATGCCACAGTGAAAAATTAAGTTGATGGCAACCTCTCGGGAGACCTTATAGTTATCCGAGTGAGAACAATGAGAGCCTAAACTAGGCTGGTAACTGGGGAACAGAACAGACTGGTTGTAATTGAGACACACGAAGGTGAAATGAGTTCCTTGTGGGGGTAGGTGATGAAGAAATATACAAATCAGAAATTCCTGGCTTGGTATAATAGCAAATATAGTTCAGAATATTAGAGATACTACATGAAATATAATTAAGACAATTTAAAAAAATGAACACAAATGGCAGAAATCATAGTTTGAATACTGACAATAACATTTTTACATCTCGTAACATCTTAAGCTTCACATCCATTATTATTTGTAAGGTTCTTCATCAGTACTGATTTATGACTCATTCGTTATCTATGTATTAAGCTGATTAAATTCCTATAGAATTACCTTAAAAGTAATAGTTTGTTTGGCTTTTCCTCATATCTCCCATTCTTTTCTATGTAGAGCACACCCTTAAATTGTCAGACTTTCACTTCAACCTCATCTATGATTGAGCAATTCCTCAGTACCTGAGGTACTGACTTATTTCACATTAATGTTCTTATTTAATTTGTTTAATCTGCACAAGCCTACTATTTGTGGTAGGCGTTATTATTCTTGTTTCAGAAACAAGCAGGCTGAAGAGCCAAGGGGTGGCCATTACTCAATCTGTGTCTAGACTTACTTTTGGAAATTACTTTCTGTTAGTTTTGCAGCCTCAAGAACAAATCAACATTGTCGACACGCCTCTTCAGACAAATGAAAAAAAAAATGGTTCTGAATTATTCTCTCTTTTTGAAGCTTAAATTTGCTTTCCTTAGAAGATTTACTGCCATTGAAAGTATTCAGACAAATGTGTAGCAGGCTGTTAAATGTGATTACTTTGAAATAAACACAGTTAAACCATAAGTAGGAGTTGTAGAATACATTTTTATGGCATTGGTTCTCAAATTATTTTGTGCTACAAAACACTAAGTTACAAAGCTACTGGTGACAATGGTTTCTTAAAGCAGTTGGTTCTTATGGGTTGGGGTATATGTGGATGATTTAAAATATGTGGGAGTGACTTAGTTTATTTCTTTCTGATTAAGCTTTTTAGTGTGCAGGTGACTTGTTCCCACTTGATCTCTGTCAATAATAAACATATTCTTTTTGTGTTAACTCTGTTTCCAGCTTCATTCTGAATTTGTAACTATTGTATATTTATAGTACATTTCAAAAAATGGCTACTTCTTAAAACACTATAGCATATTTTAAGTGGCACCTTGGTACTCATTGTTAATTCATTCAAGAACTTGTTACGAGTGTGAAATGAATGAGTACCTAATGATTTTTTTCCCATAAGAAGTAATGTATTTAGAAATAATTCATGAAAGTTCCTCAGAATGTTTACATTTTACTGGGCTAGTGTTAAGTAATGAAGTTATTTTGTAATACAGGACCTTAAAACTAAACAGATGAATAAAAAAGCAATTAATTACATACAAATAAAATAAAAATTTCGTTTACCTGTACTGAGAGGAGTTCTTGGCATAATGGGATGGTGGCGAGGTAGAGGAGGAGGAAGAGAGGGGTTAATTGTTGGAAGAGGAGTCCTCTTCCAAGACAAGTTCAGACAATTTCCCTGGTGTTTCTTCTGTTTTCTGTCTCTTGGCTTCACTGAACACTGTTCGAAACTTATGTAGGGAGTTTCACTAAAAACCTACTAAGAGAAACTTGTTTCTGACTATATTTCAAAATGTTTCTGAAGTGTGATATTGCCTGTTCATTAAACAGGTCCACATGTTTCTTTTATCCACACATTTCTTCCTCCCCTCCTGCCTCCCCTGAAGAAATTTCCTCAGTCACTATGTCTTGCTGCCCCTTTTAAAGTGTCTGCAGCTCCTCCATGCTGAGCTCTGCTCTGTACTCCTCCAATAACTCTTCGACATCATCATCTGTCTCCAGGCCCACGGACTTGCCCAGAGACATAGTATGTTGCACTGTTGGGCTACCAGGATCATCCTCAGAGCTTTCCAAGTCCCTAGGATTTATAGCTTCCAGCCTCAATTTCTTCTAAGCAGAGTTCATGGTCTTATAAGAGACTTCACGCCAGGCCTCATCTATGAGAGTAACGTAGTAGATGATATCTAAATGGTCCTTCCAGAACAGTCTGAGTGTCAACTGTGTATCTGAGGTTACTTCCAAACACCTCTGGAAAAGGACCTTCATAAAGAGTTTTTTGAAGTTGGAAATGAGCTGCTAGTCCATGGGCTGGAGCAGGAGACCTGTGTTAGCGGGCAAGAACTTCATGGTTATGAAAGTGAATTCCAGTAAGTTGTCCTCCAAGCCTGAAGGGCAAGCAGGAGTGTTGTCCTTAGTTAACAAAGCCCTCAGAGGCAGCTTATTTTCCTGCAAATATTTTTTCATACTAGGGCTAGAAAGTTCATTCATCCCCCTCTATTAAGAACTGCCTCATCACCCAAGCTTTAGTATAGGGCTTCCACATCACACTTGCTTTTCATCACATTCTCTCTCTTGGAAACTCATGGGTTTTCACTGTGATATACCAGTAGTAGCTTATGTTTTAAATCCCCACTAGCATTACCACAGGCAGCAGAGTTAGCCTGTCCTTCATTCGGCTTGTGCCTGGCAATGCCTTCTCCTCTTGAGTGATGTGGGTTCCATTAGGCATTTTCTTCTAGAACAAACCAGTCTCGTCCCAGCTAAACACTTTTTGGGAGACAACCCTCAGCCTCTACATACTCTCCAAACTCAGTGACATAGCTTTTGGCTGCTTCTTTGTTGGCACTGGCTGCCTCTCCATGCCTCACCACCTACGAATGGCCGTTTTCTCTTTAAATTTATCAAACCATCCATGACTGCCTTTAAACACTTCAGTGCGCTCATCACTTGCTCCAGGCTGGTCTTTTAACAGGTCATGCAATTGCCTAGCTTTCTTGAAAATCACTGCCTCAGAAATGCTGTCACCCACTGTTTTTCATTAATCTGGATGTAAAGCAACTTTTCAACTTCTTGCAATGTCTGTAAACATTGCTTACTTGCAGACTTTACACCTTTAGTAACACTTGCTGCTTTAATTCCTTCCTTATATCTCACTAGATCGTCGAGATAGTTGTTCTTGGTATCTTCAACATGAGAGCGGTATCAGTCACACCTACACCTCTCTCATACTTAGTTACCATCTGTTTTTTTCTTTTCAGTCATAGTTCTTATTAATTGGCATTTAGGCATAGTGGTATCACTCTTAACCTTTTTGCGACCTACGATTAGCACTTAAAATGCACAAAAGTAAAAGACAGTAATCACGAATATGTGGGGGTTCTGCACTGTTCACGAGCTACCCTGAGACGGATGGGTAGAAATCTGTTTTATTGTGAGAGAGGGGTGCCGAGTGGGGAGCAAGTGATCAGTGAAGAAGCATTTTCTCTTATGGGGCATTGTAACACATACAAGTTCTCGCAAGTGCAGCGGGTCCCGAGCAAGTGCCGAGTGCTGAAACATTTTTTTTCTCATCGAAATGCGATGAGGTCAGGGTTTGACAAAGTCTGAAGCTGGTGAGTACCGAGGTATGACTGTACTTTAAAAGCAACAACAACAAATAATTCAATTAACAATCTTGTTAATCCTATATTTTAAATTTGTGTGTTCCAGCTGCAAATTATTTTCTTATCAGATATCACTTGCCAACAAAGCAAGGCAAATGTGGGGGGAAAGGAAGGCTTTATAGATAAATTTAGAGGTATCTGTGAAAATCTAAGTACCTGGATGAATTCTAGCATATAACTGGCCTTTCTGGCCTCAGTTTCATCATCTGTAAAATAAAGGTTTTGAGGATGTAGTGCTCACACATAGCAGGTACTTTGTCAGCACTTGTTTCTTGCTTACCTAAAAGCTTTACTGACCTCACTCTCTTTTTCTAATGGACTTTCTCAGTTCAAGTGTCTTCCTATCCAACAGAAGTGCTACATTCACTCCTGCCCCCATCCCCAGCTTTTCTTTGCCCACAACTGTTCCTAGGAAAGATTTTGACATAATTTTATTTATTCATATTTTTATTGCATTATAATTTAAGAATATTTTGTCACAAATTCAATTCTGAAGATACTTGTGTTAATTATTTTTAGCAATTGTGGAATATCAAGCAAATGGTAATCTGGAGAAATGAGAGAAGATATTGCAGAATAAAAAAGATCTTCTTGACTAAAAAAAAATTGTCTATGTAGGCCAATACTGTTCACTGAATACATTTTTAATAAGGAGAGATTGATGCATACAATTAACAACAAAACTTTAAAATGAAGGTAATGACTCAGTCATTAGGTGTGCAGCAGTGGTGTTGATTGATTTTGTTCAAAGTAGGATAGAAATGAGCAACGTGTGTTGATGTTCAGGATCAGTGCTCAGAGGATAGCATTTAAGCAGTGTCTTGAAGGATGAACAGAACTTTTCTAGGTATAAGAAGAAAAGAAAATGCCTCAATTTATTGAAAAAATATAAATCTATTCCAACTTGCATTTTCACATGGAAACTGATCTGAGAGTACTCTTTAGTCTTTATATTCAGTTTATATAAGCTGACTTTCACCATCAGCTAATAATTTTTGAGTCAACATGCTATTCCTATATTAAAGACAAATGACTCACCCAGAAAGAAGAAGAAATGTGAAATTAAATTGTTTTGCAATCATTTCATTCAATTTATTTTATTTCTCAGGAATCTTGAGACTGATATATCTCAAAGAGAAATTCATACAAAATATGGATAACTTATCAATTTGCTATGCTTATATATTTTCAGTTAATTGTTAAAAAATTTTTTATATAGTTTTTTATTTTTGGTTTTTCAATTACAGTTGTCCCATTTTTTCCCCATTTCTCTCTCCCACCCAGCCCACCCCTTCTCCCATAATCATATCCCTCCCCATTGCAGTTAATTTTTAATATTAAAAATAGTAGCATTTACTTTGAAGTTAAAAAGATAATATAAATTTTAATCAGATGAATAAATAAAATGTATGAAAAATTTTGATATTAGTGCATTGTTGACATAGATAGATATTCATGATGAATGATGAATGCATAAAAAGTTATAAAATATATTTGGTATATAGTAGCTACATACACATATTATACTATATATCAAATGAAGTATGATCTCCTTTTATGGAAGCTTTTACATATATTTAAGCATGAAAATCTTAAATATCACATTCAGTGAATTTTACAAAGTGATCAATAAATCAATGACCACTAAGTTCAAGATATACAGCATTAACATCAGTCCAGAAGCAACCCTCATGCTTCTTTCCGGTCATTAATCTGAACAACAATAACCACTATTAATTTATCAAGACATCTATTACCATAAAATAACTGTGCCTGTTTCGGAAGTTTAAGTAAAGGACATAATACTGTATATATTCTCTTGTTTTTAGTTTCTTTCACTGAACATAATGTATGTTGTTGAATGTAAAAGTATACATAATATTATATGTGTTATGTATGATTTAGTTAAATGAATATTTCCCAATAAATATATGCTTTCTATCTTTCTGGCTATATATGGGTCTCCCCTCCCACTGATATCTGACTATTTAGAATGATCGTTCTATATATGTTTTCGGTTTAATGATTAAAAGACCTGAAGTCTTATTGTTTAAGTTTAAATCCAAATTCCAAAGCAATTAACTTTGTTATCTTAGATATTATTTATCTGTATAGTATTTACCTTAGTTTCCTCATTTGTAAACTGGGTAATTATATCTCCCCAATTGGTTAACCTGAGAATTTGTTATGGTAAGGAAGGAATGCAAAGCCCTTTAACCAGTGCCTAGCACATGGTAAGACAATATTTATGTTTGTTTTATATTTATATATAATTTTGTCATTTTTATAGATGGTATTTTTATTGAGGTAGTACATTTTTGTCTATGCTCTTTCAACTATTCTGTGTTTTTAAATTTTGCTGTAATATATAGAAGTGGAATTCTTTCAGAATAAGTTTTTGAATTCTTCAATGTCTAAAAATTCCTCTTTAGTCACTGCCAACACATTTGAAGCTAGTTTAATTATATACACATTTCTAATGAACATTTTTCTTCAATGTTTTTTTATCTTTTAGTTAATTACCTGGTGTTCTGTCCCAAGCTTGCTCCTTCTCCCAGAGCCCAGTAGCTCTTATCTTAGCATTATCCCAGAGTTCTAGACTCTCAGCTTAGGACCCATTTCCAATCCATGTGCATACAGATGTCTTAGCTCTTTGGGCTTCTGCTTTCAGTTGGGCCCGTCCAACAAGTCCCTTTGACTTCCTGCACTGCTATGGGTTTAATTTTGTGTTTCTCTTATTATTTCAGCAGAGTTGTGAGGGTGAAACAGGATAATATCTTGAACAGGAAATATGATTTTTTTGGACATAGTCTTTAGCATTTTATCCCTTACAGTGTAATATTGGGTACAATGTGGGTTTTTATGCAGAGACCTATGCTCACATTCTAGCTTCTCTTCAATAATAGCTCTGTGACCACCAGCAAGTAATAGATTCCTTTTTTAGTTGCAATATTCTCATCTCTAGTACAGCACTAGTTATCATAAGGTAGTAACAAGGTACAGAGAAAAAGAGTCAATTAATTCAAGGCAAACCATATGTTCTGCTGTAAGATTTGTGACAAATGGGTAGGAGTTGTAGGAAGGCAGTGCATAGGGACTTGGAATCCTGGGATTTTAATTCTCATTAGCATGTTCTTTGCCTAAGTGAGTGACCTTAGACATGTGATTCCAAGTTTTGAGCCCCAATTTTTACTCATTTTTAATAATAGGGATGGTGTATAAAGCAATTGAAACCACACAAAATTAGGGATGGTGTGTGAAATAATTAAAATCTCACAAAATATCTTGTAGTTCCAGGAGTCAGTATTTCTAAGCTTAAATTGAGCTGGCACTATTTAGCTACTGCTGACTCTGTGTGTGTGTGTGTTGTGTTGTGTTGTGTTGTGTTATATATACATATGTAAGGGTTCCTGAAGGAAAATTTATCTTTAGAGAAAACATTATTTTTGGTGTTGAAATTAAACAGGTCTTTCAGAATGAATTTAGCTTTGATCAATATATTTCTGTAGGCTGACCTGTAAGGAAGCATGCTAGGTGGAGAGGGGTGCTTGAATGGAAGCCAGTTTTACATACTTATCTGCCATCTCTTCTAGCCCTGGGGGAGTCCCAAGCTTTTGCCTCAGCTAATTTCCCAGTTAGGGAAGTCCAGGCGCTGCTTCTTCCCTTCTTTCTCCCTCCCTTTGGTATTCACTCACATTTTGAGAGATTTTCAATCTTGATTTCAGAGGGAATCTATGCAATGTAGAGTTATTGTTTGTATTTTCGGTCATTCATGTTTCTTAATGAATTATCATGGCTTCTTTATATAGATAGTTATAGAAATCGCTCTTGCACATCTTGTACAAGGGAGTTTAAAAGTATCTCCTAAATTAGCACATAATTATAAGGGAAAAGTGCATGCACCATGGTTTTGCTCATATCCTTTAAAGTTAAAGAATTTGAGTACCTCATTTTCTACTACCAAAGTCCTTTTGAATGATTGCTTCTTCTTCCTCATTCTAGGCCACTTTAGAAATATCTTCATTTAATTCATATTATGAACCCACTAATTCTGTCACTAAAGACTATATCTAATCTTTTAATATATTTTACAGTGCCCTTCTTCCCCATTACAAACTTCTATAGTATTCATTTATTAAATTAAAAAAACACCTTTATTAAGCATTAAACACTGGGCATAATTGAAAAGACCAAATGTGTTCATACCCTTATGGAGCTCAGAGACTAATAAAAACACATGAATAAAGGACTAGATACACATGCATCTGTGGTTACAGACTCTGGTTAAGAGCAATGAGAGGAAAAGAACCTGTTGCTGGGAAAGAGAATAGTCTTGCTGGGCAATTGGTTGGTTGGATAGCCAGGGAGTCAGGGAAGCCTTCTCTGGAGATGGTATTTAAAATGGAACCTGGAGATGAGACTAAAGCAGAGTAAGGTGAAGAGTTAGGGTAGAGGGTTCTTTGGGAGAGGGGAGGCAGAGCAGGAGAGAGCAACAGGAAAAAATTGGGACAACTGTAAAAAACAACAATTTAAAAAGGCAAAAAGTAATAAACCTTTAGAGAAGAGCCATGATGCATCTCCTAGCTTATTAGTTCTAATATTTAGAAAAACCCTGATAGCTCCAGATGGACCTTTTTTGATTGAATATTGCACAATTCTTCTGGGCATTGACTGAAATGGAGGAATGTGAGAAAGCAAAAAATGTATCCTTGCTCTACACAGCCAAATGAGATTTTTGAAATTAGCTGCAGGATAGAAGAGTGAAGATGAAAAAAAAAAAAACAAAAAGAAAAATAGAGAAGACAATGGTGTGAGGAGGGTGAGGTACCTATCAATAACAGAATTCTAGAAGAACTACAGAGAATGATACATGAAGACATTCCTAATGGAGGGAGTAGTCAATAATTTGTGATGATTGCTGTGGAATGTATAATTGTTTCTTCCCCTTTGATGTAATTATCCTCTTAGATATATCAACTATCTACACAATCTGTCAAGTGCATCAGCCTTAGATTTGGTGACATTTTGGAAAAATGAAGTCAGACAACATCGACAAACATAGGATCAGGGCAATTGTAGGGACCAGGTAATAGTGGAGACTCGGACTGCTGCATAGATGGAATCAGGAGCAACTTAATGCCCCATTACCAAGTAAACCTCACATTTAATTGGATGGGAAGTGAGGATATTTATTAAGATGCTCAAGAAAATGTGATCCTGGAAGATTAGAGAATTGAGAAAATTTAAACCAGTGGTTTCAGATAGAAGTGATTTTTTTTCTTTTTTCTTTTCCTCTTGGGGACATTTGGCAATGTTGACAGACATGCTTGATTTATCATTAATTGGGGTGGGGGGAGGGTATGTTACTGGCATTTAGTAGGTATAGACTAAATAGTCTACAATGCACAGGAAAGCCCCCTCTCCTCTTCCCACCCACAATAAAGATTTGTCTGGCCTAAAATATCGGTTGTGCTGAGGCTGAGAAACCCTGATCTAGACTGAAGGCATTTTAGTTAGACTTGTTTCCATACTTTTTTCCTAGTCTTGTCAAAAATATTGGTTAAAAATTCTAGTCCTAAGGAATTTATACGATATATATGTTTGATCACTCTATGATAGAATTTACTTTTCACAGCATCTAAACATTACAATGTATAACTTACATTTTTTTTTAAATTTACAAAATTTCCTTGAAATTATAGCTAAGGTTCTATTAGAAGTATTGGTTTTGTCCAAGTTGGTCTAGACAAGAGAGCATGGATATTTAAATGAAACCCATCTCAACATAAAGAAGTCATTTCAAAATGGCATTTTTGTTGATAGCATATCCACATAGTCCATAAGAAATGGCGTGAACTGAATTTTTAGAGATGAGTATGCATGAGATCTGTGAAGAAGGGGCATGGGGACACATGGCATTTGTGTTATGAAGGAGGTGGTGTGGTGAATTTTTTGGATAAGGAGCAAAATTGGGGACACAAATGAAGAGTGAAGAGACTCTAGTGGTAGGTTTGGTGAACTTTGATCAAAGTTTTGCTAGTACAAATGAAGAATCTGGAACAACACTTGTGTTCAAATAACATTTCTTGAATAAATAAGTAGAATGGATATGACTTGACGATAAACAGGACATGGGGCAGTAAGACAAATCTAAGGTGATTCTAAGGTTTCTGAAATGTAGCACTAGGTGAATGGCTATATCTGGTATTCAGATATAAAAAGGCATATTTGTAAGAAGATTGGGAAAGATTAGAATTGGGGAGGTAAAGTTGGAGACAGAATCAGAGGTGGAAATATCTGATAGTCAGGTGTACATAGGTAGGTGTTTAAAGTTCCAGAAAATTCCAGGTTAGGACCAGAGATGTGGAACTATTTGCAATACAGATAATGAGTTGGACAAAGACTAGACACATATTTTTACTGACTCTTCAGTTCACCTAACAGAAACATCACGTTAACCTGCCAACGCATTCAGGTGCAATGACAAGACAATTTAAATAACCACAGTATTACCTAGGATGTTTTAAAAACTATTGAATACAAACAGAAACAACTCTCTGTGGAAGCAGGTGCTCAGAACAGCAACACACATTATGACAACGCTGCCAATATTCACATTTTCAGATTTCCTTTTTAGGAATTACCTACCAATTTTACGCTCTTCTCTAGGAACATCACCCTTTTGAAAATGCATTTTAAAAACATATAATTTTTGAAAACTGCCAAAATAACAATAACAACTAATGCTGATTGAGCACCTACTAGGTGCTTAAGGAACATTTTCATAGTTAATTTTCATAACTACCCAATAAGCTAAGTATACCTAATATTTTTTAGTGGAGGAAGTGGGCTTAGAGGAGGTAAAATGATTTTCACAAGTCCACATGGTCTGCCTCACAGATCAGTGTTTTGAATAGCTTGAGTAAAAATAATTTGATTTTAAAATATAAGTTCAGAATAATGAAACATATCTCAAGGTATCTCTGGAGAATTCCCTTCCCACTTAAAAAAAAATGAATTCCAAAAGACAGTGAAGTGCGTACCCTATTAAAAGATTATTTTGAGGAATAATCTCCAATTAGGTGATATTTTGCTTGGGTAATGTTTGTTTGATTCATAATTTTAATCATTTTATAGTCACCCATTTGTTCAAAATTTATAAGGAAAACAACACTGGATTGACTCTTCCAATAACTTGGAATTTAATAAAAAAGCATTTTTATTTTTTATTTTTCCAGATTTGTTTCCTTTGTCTTCTCTAGTTAACAGGGTCCTTAGTCAAATGACTGACTTTTTAATTCATTCACACCTCAGAATCTCGTAGAACACATTGTGAAGAAGATAATCAATTAAAACTTGTCAGGTAGTTGAATGAAGTTAAAATATTCACACCACCCCCCACATACACTCACATACTCACACACTTATATAAAAGGAGTGAATTTATACATATATTTTTGGTATGTTCTAATTTTGTACCACATGTTAACTTTTTAACATTCACCCAAGAAGTTACTTATCAAAGTCAGTAACATAATAAATATTAATTATTAAAATAAATAGCTTCTAAAATCTGTGATTTCATTAAAAAGTACAGCTACAGAGTTTCTTTGGGTGCCCATTCAGTGTCAGTTTTTTAATGTATTGCTTTGTGCTGGGTAAACAAATGATAGAGAAAAATTTTCATCTATACTTTTTTTCTGCTTTAAAGAGGGGCAATTATATAAAAATAAAGAGAATAGTATTTAAAACATAGCCCTGGCTGGTTTAGCTCAGTGGATTGAGCGTCGGCCTGTGAGCTAAGTGTCGCTGGTTCGATCTTCCAGTCAGGGTACATCAGAGAAGGAAAACTCTGACTCCAAAAAACCTCCGCTGCCTTGCGGCATGCCTCTTCAGGGGAAAGGCTAAGGGAGTAAACCCCGACAGAAAATTCGGAGCCGGAGTCCCTAAGGCGGTTTGACGTTGTAGTCAACACCGGCAACTCCTGCGGCGCACCTGAAGCCAAGCTGTATCGACTCGGTCTTTCCCTTGGACCCTTCAGCTGCGAAGAGAGGTGGGGACTGCTGCATGGGCAACAGCAGACCCTCCATATCACCCTGCCCAGGCTCTGTAGCTTCAGCATCATCACAAGATGTCGATTCAACACGGGAGGAGACAGATACCATGTCACTCCCGAGTCGGACTGCACAGCCATTCTCGGCGGTGCAGATAGACTCTTAAGAAGCTACACCATCGTCTCTCGAGACGGACGGCTGCCAACGACGACGAGTATTTAAAACAATACAACCCCAGACTTCCCACCTAAAAAAAAAAACCCAAACTACTCCCTTCAGTAACATTTTTTATGTTGTTAAATTAATGAGATCAAAGACACTTAATGTGCACATTACCTGAAGAGTCAAGGTATCACATTACCAGAAAAGTCAAGTTATGTATGTTTTTTATTCTTGAAAATATCTGCAGGCCAGTTATGAAATGTGAGTCATCTCTGTTTTTTAAGTTATTGTGTGGGTATTTAAGGATGAAGGTAAATAGATGCTGGGAGCGCACCACCAGGAGTTAATTTAGTTCAGTATTTATTTTGTAGTGGGTATATTCATTATTAATTATCTTAGTTTTCTAATGGGTGGCAGCATGATTAAAAATGCTAGTCACCTTTAGTAATTGGGTTGTTATCTAAAATACTCAACATGTACACTAACTTTTATTTATATTGTAGACCTCTATGTAGTCATGTTTTGGAGATTCTAGTAAAATTTGTGGCTTTTTAAAAGCAAAAACAATATAAATAAATATTAGAGCACAGTGACAAGTATACTGGTGGCTTTTTTTGCATAACCCTGACCAAAGGGCCCCATTTCCTCTGGCTGTTTACATTTAGTGTAATTCAGATAAGTATCACTAGTTGATCATGGAATTAGTTATTGTTGTCCATATTCGTTTATACCTGGAAGAAAGATTATATATTTTTTGTAAAAATCATTTAGTACATTTGTACAATATTGATTTTTGAAAAATTTTCATACAAAGTATAACAGACATTTTCATAAAATAGCATTCATATTAAATATATAAAAGTAACCAGTTATATTATTGCAATGTGGAACCAACAGTATTTTTAGGTTTTAATGTATGTTTAATGTGCAGTTGGGAGACATTAGTAAACCAGATAGAAAATCATTGGTTGGTACTCTTTACAATGTGTAGTTTCTGTCTTTTTTTTTCTATTATATACAGAGACAATTTAAGTAATGATTACTAAGTGTTAAATAGAAACAAACTATAAATTTTCCTACAATGTTCATTTGCCATAAGAAAATTTAATAAACCCCATAATGGAAATAGGGGTCTGATTAAATATATTTTTTTCCATATAAATTTTTTATTGCTTTAAAAAAATTTTTATTGAATTTATTGTGTAGTTCCTTAAGCACCGTTGCTGGTATAATTTTAGTGTAGTCTCCCCAAGTCAGACAAAGCAGCTGTCACTCAAAATCCAATAGGAACTACTTAAAATATACATGAAATCTGTGGTGCTGCCAGATCAGAATCAACAAGAGAAAAGCATAAAATTCCATCTATCTAGTTGAGGTGGTAAAATTGAAAATTTGGAAGTATTTCATGAACTATTCAAGGAAATGTCATTATAGTGTCTTAGAGATAGATAAGAAGGCAATGGAATGTCTTAAAAAGAGCCAAAAAGATGAAAAATGAAATGAGAATTAAAACTGGGTGGACATGTGGAAGATTGATGTCATATGCACTAATTAGACTAGTCTGTAACTTGAATATAGGGGATGAGGACTGTAAGACCAACACTTTTTGAAAATATGAGTCTGTTAGTGACCATATAAGTTCCACAATTTTCAAGTTTTGTTTTGCTGCTGGGGGCAGAGGTGAGGGAGATAAAGAGAAAGAAACAGAAGGGGAGGGACATAGATAGAGAAAGGGAAGGAAAGGAAGAAAACCCATTTTCTAGGCTTTTGCCAAAACTTTTCATAGTCATATAAACCTTGATTTTTAGGCATGGAAATCCCAGTTTGCTTGAGAAAGTACTGTAGTTTCTTTATATATATATTCTTTATCAAAGTTTAATGTGATGAAATAAACCAAACATACAGTGTTAGTACTTTTGTATTATTCTAGGAAAAAATTGCATATTTTTGGTAAATTAAAGTGCTAATACTATTTATTTATTGATTGATTTATAATATTATCTAACCTGTAATTTCAATTTAAAATGTTTAAAGAAGAAATAAATCTTAGATGGAGATTTTAATTTGAAAGTAAGAATATTATTCTACTGTCCGAAAATAGTATGAGAATAATTTTAAAAGTTTAGTATTTACTGTATTTAGAAATATAACTTATTAGATGTTAAAGAATTATTTAAGAATTTGTGAGATTTTTGTGTGCTAGAAGAGTTTTTGCTACTTTTTCCATCTAATGCACATGAGCTTCAGATATTCAAGGTCCCTCTCAACCATCCTGAATTCTAAAGAGGTAATAAACTTTGTAATTCCTACACAGCATACAAATACTCCTTTGCATCTGCATTTAGGATATTTTTAGTGAGATATTTAAATTACATATAAAATGGAATATTTAAAATGATAAATGTAGATTCATATTTGAGGGGAGGTTAATATAATTATAAATTGAGCACATGTTAATCAAAAGCTGCCTTTAAAGTGGTTGTTAAGTATTTGCTGTATTTATAATTAGATGATAAGATTGTGAATTGACTTTAAAAGTTTAATGTGTTGCTTAGGCAGAGTAGTAGGGACCAAAAGTACTTTCTTGCCTGAAACACCAGAAAAATCAGGCAGACAATATGAAACAACAGTTCTCAAGAAACTGGGCATTATGCAGTGAGGAGCAGTGACCGCTGAAAGATGAGAAACCAATGAGGTTTGATTGTACCAGGTTACTTCGCCATTGCTAAGGTCTGGATGGGATGTATACCATTTTTGTAAAACATGGCGCTTTCTCTCAATATTATGATTTTAATCCAGTGTGGGAGCTGGCAGGAGATGATTCTGCAGTTGTTTACATTATCTCTGTTGAATCAATGTTGTTGAATATATAGTAGGGATCTTGCCACCAGGCTAATTCTATAAAGGGTGTGTCGTTTTTATGAAACAAGAATAAAGTTTGTTGTAAGAATTCATTAAGGTAATGTATCCAAAGCATTCAACTGTTGCTTGAAACTTAGTGAGTATCCATTAAGTATTGACTATTACAGATAGTGTGGAGGCTGCATGGCATAGCCAAATGTCAGTAAATTATGAAGCAGAAGGCCAAGACACTAATGCCCTAGGTATAGAAGTTTGGGGAAAATCTTTTAACACCTTGGGATTCCTTTACTTAATTTATAAAATAGATTTAATATAGTCGCTGACTGGGAGCTAAATCACTTAGTTATGTTGAGGTTCTTTCCAGACTTAGGTTTTTTTATACAAAAGAAAACTCAAAATAACATGAAAAGTCCTCATGGCTTAGATAGAGACATATTTGGGAAAGCTGCACATAAATGGCATTCACACGGTACATCTTTGAGGTTTTGACTCTGCTGATTCTGTTGTGTTGTGATGTGTTACTTGTCCCCCCAAATAATTCTTTTTGAAACATCTTTTTTAAGATATAGTCACAATAGAGGCAGACAGAGAGAATGAACCTTACTTTCCTTGTGCAAGAAACTAAAAGAAAAAAAATGAGCTGAGAATTGCTAAACAGTTTGAGTACTGAGGTTGCTGATCCATTCTTGATTCCAATTAACCTTAATTTGTTTAGAGTCTCAGCATCACCAAATGAATCTAACTGGCCAATTAGCAGACCGGCAACATGAGTTCAGCTCACCAAAAGCTATTTATCAGTTGGACATGATGAGGGCGAAATTCTGCTAATTCTGCGGTAAGTGTCAGGGCACATCTCTATCTGGTAGAGCTTCTTAACTTGGGAAGCAGAGAACGAGAACATGCCCATTCTGAGATACTGAATGTATGGATTGCTGAGGAATGATCTGCACTTCCTTTGGGGATTTTATTAGTGAACACAACTGCAGATACTTACAAGTGAATATTAATAAGACTATTGCCTTAGCCCATGAGGTTTAGACTATGATTAATTTTTTTGCCACATACAGTTCCTTAGTAAGGACTCAGTGTTCAACAGATGCTAATGAAGATGTTCTTTTATTTGTAAACTTTACAAAGTATTTCTTTAGTGCATATCCACTGCCCTGGTTAAAAGTCTATTCTACATATTAAGGTAAAAATATGTATCTCATTATTTAAAACCAAGACTTTTGAAACACGTATCTACTAATTAACTTGTTGAAAAGAGCATCATTTTCTTCCTGGACAACCGCCATCTGATACCTCGTTTAAAGGGGAAATCCTGTGGTCACTATCAGAACAAGGTGAAATAAAATCTGTTTTATTGTGTTGTTGGTTACTCAATTTGCATGTGCCATGTCCAAAATTATTAGTACAAACACACAAATTTTGTCTGCAACACACTGTTGATCCAATGAAAATTATTCAGAAAGTGGACTTGGGTTCTTCTTAGGACAGGGGAGGACCTGCTGAGGTGTCAAGATGACAATGAGAGACAGCAACTGATTCCAGCTCTGGTGATAACTTGGTGTGTAGCCTCGGGCAACTCATTTAATTTCAGGGAGACTCTAGTTTTGTCCTGGTGATATTAATGTACGCCAGCTTCTCAACTGTGTTGTGGTGATTAATTATTTAATGTTTACCAAGTGTTTTGAAGATGAAGACTAAAGACTAGATGCTAAGTTTATTCATTGAAAGAGGATAGATTAGGAAATGGCGTTCTTTTCCACCAGCGAGTGCTGGTGTTCAGCGAGGGCACAGTGAAGAGAGAGCTGCTAAAAATTTGAAAGAAATTAAGATGGAACAGCCACTTCTCAATGAATGAGATTTTTCACCCTGCCCTCTACTTTTGAAGAAATATATTTGACAGCCAAGCATCACAGGAATGTGTTTAACAGTTATATCTAGAAAATGTCTTCAGGGCCACAGCAGGGTCAGCTTGATATTCTACCATAACTACATTAATGGCACAATGAGAGTTTGTATTCTAAACTGTGGTGCTTGGACCAGCATGTCCTAACACAAAGTTGAATCTACTTTTAAAATAAGGAAGTGGACACATTTAAATTGTTGGTTTGAATGTAGATTTAAATTGAGAAACAGAAAAAAATTAAAATTTATGATTTCTAAAAGGAGTAGAAACCAAAAAGATTTTCTAGCTAATTATAAAATGAAAACCAGGTGGATCACTTTGTTCTTTCATGTCTATTATTTTCTAAACATTGAAATAAACTTACCCTAATTAGTAGATTTTAGAAGTGGTGAAAGCATTCTATTGTATCAGAAGGATTCTACAGGAGATCTCCCAGCAAGAAATAGAAAAGTTTAGTAACTGTTCATTTGCTTAATATAGGACTAAAGCAGTAATCTGTTTTAGGTATCTTAGTCATTGGCCAAGGATTGATTGACCAAAGACCTTCAAAAGTTTTCATTTCTTATATAGAAGAGTTCTGGACTACTACTTAAAGTTCACAGAAATTTGAAAAATAATGTCACAGTTTTACATTATGCAAGTGAAGAAACCAAAGACCCTGATGCTGAAAGGCTAAACCAAGTTTCCACTGTTGATAGCTGAACAAACATCCTGACAAGTATACTGTTTTCCTCCACACCAAATCCAACAAATTACATATAGTGGCTAAAAATAACAAAAATATGATAGAACAAATTTACTTTGCCCAGACGATGATCTTAGTCCAAGGATAGGTAACACAGTGAGGTTTTGCCAAACCATTATTCAAAGAAAGTTGAACACATTTTGTTCTTTGAAAACTTCCTGTACCTGAATCCCAAGAACTGAATGTAAAGACACCTTGTGATGTGTATAGAGCCAGGTGAGTGCTTTTTAAGATATTTGGCTCCCAAATGAGGGCTGAGTTAACCTCAGATATTATGGCAAATATGATTTGGCATTTAACTACCCTTTCTTTCTGTCATACCTCCCCGCTGATCCTACTTTTAGTCCTTACCGTCTACCAACCATCTACTAGCTTTTCCATACATTTCTCTGTGTTTTCTTCTTCTCTTTCTTTGGTACCATTGTAGAATGTGAAATGTGACCCATTTTTAAAGTTCTTTTTAAGTCCTTCTTCTTCCTTTCCATTTCTTTCCCTCTGAGAGTGTGGTATAAGGTAAAGGATAAGAAGCAATAAGATGAAAAAAGGGGGGGGGTCACATTCTAAAAGAATGAAATATTTTTATATTCTTTCTCTTTGAATTAAGGATCTATTATTTTAATAAAAATGGCATATCACTGATCTTTATGAAATCACCTCAATCTACTACATCCTTATATATTATTTAACCCCATAATACTTTATAAAGTAGGTACTATTTTCTCCCTAAGGCACTTGCTCAAAAATGAAACAAGTGTGAGAGCTATCATTTTAAGTTAGATCTTTCTGATTCTAAATTATTTGATATAGAATTCATTGAAATTAATTAAGATCAATTAATTGAAATGTTAAAAATTCTGAAAAAGAGATATATAGAAGGAAATATGATCAATGATAACCAATCACCAGCTGCTATCAGTCAGTACACACTCCTTTTGTATATGCCTCTAAAGAAAAATAAAAATAAGATTATGTATTTGAAAATCCAAAAGATTTTTTCCCATTTTACCTTCATAAATACCAAAGCATCCTTTAGGTATTCTTAAGTATAAATATAAAAACACCAAATTCTAATTAATATACAATTCTAAGTATACTTTGGATATTGACTGAATTGGACCCTCAACATTTAGTCACTCACCTCCCCTTTAGGTCCTTTATTTTCATCTGCTTGTTCTACATTGTTCTCTTCTGTGATTGTGTGAGTTTGCATGCTCATGTGCCTTTAAATGATTTCTTGATTATACTGGACCTGAAATTCTAATTCATATTTTTTTCTGAATATACTCCAAATTTAGAGTTAGAAGGAGGAAATTATAACTATATGTCTATGACTTTTGTATTTCTATTTCTTTTTAGCTAAAGCATAGTCTTTACAAATTTAGTTCTTGTACATGTACATTTTCATATTTACTTTCCAATGTGAGAGAGAATGAGTTTTCTGAAAGTTATGTGGTGAAAGTAAGGCTTATAATAGTCTTCTCTGGCTTTTGGTCAAAAGAGGAAATCTTCCTGTTTGAGGGTCACCTGAAAATATTTCCCTCACTTTGGTGCATATTTTCTACAATTATTCATCTGGTTGTTGCATCATTACATTTAGAAATTTCCTGTTTCATGCCCTTTTATGTACTTTTATAAAGGAATATAAGAAATAAAGATAGTAGAACAACAGAAATATTTGTACAACAGTTCTTTCAATCATCTGTTGGCCCAATCACTTTTTAATTATAAATAGGAAATGGTAGACACACATATGCCATCTATGGTATATTTCCTCTCTGTGTCATAGTAATGACAATAATACTTCCAGGAAATAACTAGATTGTTTTAAGTTAACAAAACACTTAAACATATGTTATATAATTTACCCTGCACAATCATATTTTGGGTTTAGTATTCTCCACATTTAATGATAACATAAATAAAAAGGGCTCAAAATCATAGCTGTTGATATAATAATGATGATGATGATAATAATGGCAGTAATAATTATAATAATATTAATTTATTGACGTGCTTACTGTGTGCCAGTCCCACAACTCATGTATTTCTAAAAATTATGGCAATAGTTTATTATTGTTCATATTTTATAGCACAGTAAATACAGTTCAAAAGGTAAAAAAAATCACACAGCTGTTAAATAATGGAACTGCATTCAAAAGCAGGTCTCTTTGAAACGATATAGACATATGTTTCAGACTGCAAATTTTCACACTTTCCACCAGAATCTTCTGCACTGTCAGTTTGTACTACAAACATTACATGATTTATTGACTCTACTGTGAGTCATCTTTTGTGTGTATTCATCTCCTCTTTCAAATAAGACCTCAGGTGTCTGAAGGAAGAAGCCATGCCCTATTCAGCACTGGTATCTTCAGAGTTTCTAAGTTGTTATCTTTCATAGTATTTATAAGTATGATCTAGGCACTTTGGGGAAATCCAGGGGAAGCGGTGAAAAAAATCATCCTCTTGTAGTAGAAATAAACCGTTATACATTTAGCCCAAATTAAGTTGTGCAGATTACAATGTGATGATATTATATTAACTGAAATCACTGTCATTACAGATATCACGCAATGAATTCTGTAATGGTTAATTTTATGTGTCAACTTGCCTGGGCCACAGAGTGCCCAGATATTTGGCCAAACATTATTCTGGGTGAGTCTGTGAGGGTGCTTGTGCATGAGATTAATATTTGAATCAGTAGACTGAGTAAAGTAGATTGCCCTCCCCAATGTGAGTGGCCTATCAGGCCTGAATAAAACCAAAGAGGCTGACCCTCCTAGGGGTAAAAGGAAATTACTGACTGACTGAGCTAAGACATCTGCCTTTTCCTGCCTTTGTACTTACACTGAAAATATGGCTCTTCTTGGGTCTTTAGCTTTCTGGTTTTCATAGTGGAACTTACACCATTAGCTCTCCTGGTTCTCAGGCTTTCATACTCAGACCAAAACTACACATCGGCTCCCCTGGATTTTTAGTTTGCCCACTACAGGTCTTGGGATTTTGCAGACTCCATAATTATGTGAGCCAATTCCTTATAATAAATCTCTTTATATATATCTGTATCTCTATATAGCAACACATTAACTCTGAGTTTCTGAAGAACCCTGGACAATACAGATTCCTTTGACAAACGCTAATTAAGCACTAACTCTATACAATCACTGCCTTAAACATATCTAGTAAGTACGTGCTATGTATGGGATTTGTGTTAGGTTCTGGAGAAACCAATAAGTAAAAATTATCTTCTCTGCTGTAAAAGGATATTATTGTAAACCAAGTCAAGACCACAGAACATGCACATAAAATATAAGCAACACTCAGTAACATATGCTGAATGTCAAATAAGTAAAACCTGCAGTAAACCCTATGAGAATCTTTAGGGGCATATTGCTGGCTTCATAGATAGGGTGGCCATCCATCCCACTTTAGCAGGAACAGTACAGTTTATGCCAATTGTCTGAGCCCTATTATTTATAGCCTCATTTCACTCTGAACAGTGTTCCAGTTAGACAATAAACTATAAGGTCACCTTACTCACAGATGGGGATAGAAGGAAGGGTTCCTTTAAAAGGTGAATCATGGGCCATGCCTTAAACGAACCAACAGATATGAATCACAGATTTGGCATTATGAAATGCGTCTTGTATCATTTTTTAAATTTGCAGCCAAGAATTACTTCAATCCCACTGTCTGCCTTTATTCTAGGGAATCCTGTGAGAAAATAAGGCATACTTTACAAAAAGGGAACAGAATGTTTCACTGATGTCTCAGCTTCCTTCTCCCCGAGGATGGCAGCTCAAGCTGGGCCTCCCTGTGCCAGTGTGTGTGGCAGGAGGGTACGTGGTGCCTTAAGCTCCTTCATCTTTACAGTTGCTAAAGCAATTACTCGCTAGGAATTAATATTAACCAGAGTAAATTAGGTTAAAAGTCACGTATTTAATGCCTGCTCACTCAAAATAATTGGCTGCTAATTTAAAATTGGCTTATGCTTGGGAAAATAATGTAAAAATGTCTTTAGTGGACATATTTGAATGCTTATCAACACAGATGGACAGGGAAAGCATTTGGGGAATGCTAATATAACATTTAAGTAGGTTTTGCATGAAAATCACGTTCAGCTATGCACAGCCATATAAAGATGCAACCCTGGGCAACTAACGCCACACCCTCTGATAGAACTGGTTTCTGTGGTATTGTTCAATAAAAGCAGGGATTTTTTTTTTTTTTAGAGGCAAGTAGTGATTATGGATATATGTTTTATGAAGGGGGAAAGGTACATTGTAATCTTCATGACTACACTTATATAAATTAAACATTTGGATTATATGATTTCCAAGTGAACGGCCACACTGTCTCCTGGATTGATGGGTATCTATTTCTGAATAGAAGCACGTGGAGAACAAACACCATATCGTAACCCTCTTGGTGTCTCTTACAGATAATAGAGTGCCTGGTGTATGTTAGGTATTTAAAACCTGTCTGTTGAGTTAACTCGACTGAACTATGTCTTTTTGATGCTGAAACTATGCACAAAGGTAGACATGTGATGACTGATTTCTAAAATAGATTCCTAGAGAGTTTCTGAGCATATATTTGATTTTTGAACAGTTGTACTTTTGAAACATATGTTTATCATATACTTATGATCACCAAATGCATACCCAGAAGCTATTTAAGACACATTTAACAGAATTTTTAAAGAGTAATCAGTCATGGGGTAACTTCCTTGTAAGTTGAGGGAAAACATCTTAGTACTTTAAACAGTTTTGTTTTTCAAGCCCTCAGACTATCCTACTCTTAAATTTTTATATGATTCTGTTGAGAATGACAAAATTCTGGAATGTTCACAAATTCTGCCTACTCAAGTAAACCAGTCTGTCTAGAAGCTACATATCCACAGTTTTTCCTTTCTTTCTTTTTCTTCTGGATATTTTTGTTTTGTTTTTATTGATTTGATTTGATTTTTCATTAACATTTACTCCCTTTATATCTTCCTCCCCCAAGGACTCAACACAATGTTGTCCATGTCCACGAGCCCTTTTTTCTTTTTACTCAGTCCTTCCACCCCCCTAACCTCACCCTCGTACTAGCTGCCATCCTGCTCTCCATCTATGAGTCTGTCTGCATTTGCCTTATTAGTTCAGTTTGTTCATTAGATTTCACACAAGTGAAATCATATGGTATTTATCTTTCTCTGACTGGCTTATTTAACTCAGCATAATGTTCTCCAGGTCCATCCATGCTGTCGCAAAAGGTAAAATTTTCTTCTTCTTTACAGCCGAGTAGTAGTCCATTGTGTAAATGTCCCATAGTTGTTTTCTCCGCTCATCTACTGATGGACACTTGGGCTGTTTCCATATCTTGGTGATTATAAATAATGCTGCAATGAACATAAGGGTGCTTATGCTCTTTTGAATTAGTGTTTTCAGTTCCTTTAGATATGTTCCCAGAAATGGGATGCCTGGGTTGAAAGGCAGATCCATTTTTAATTTTTTAAGCTATCTCAGTATTACTTTCCACAGTAGCTGCACCAAAGTGCATTCCCACCAACAGTGCAAAAGAGTTGTCCTTTCTACAAACCCTCACCAGCACTTGTTTATTGATTTATCGATGATGGCCATTCTGACAGGTGTGAGGTGATATATTATTGTGGTTTTAATTTGCATTTCACTGATTAGTAATGTTGAGCATCTTTTCATATGTTTATTAGCTATCTGTATGTTCTTTTGGAAAAGTGTCTGTTCAGGCCCTTTGTCCATTTTTTAATTAGGTAGTTTGTTTTTTTGGTATTGAGTTTTGTAAGTTCTTTATAAATTTTAGATATTAACCCATTATCAAATGTATTGGGGGATATGTTCTCCTATTCTGTGGTTTGTCTTTTTATTTTATATGTGATTTCCTTTGCTGTGCAGAAAGTCTTTAGTTTGATGTAGTCCCATTTGTTTATTTTTTCTTTTGTTTCCATTGCCTGGGGAGGTATATGTAATAAAATATTGCTACAAGCAATGTCTAAGATTTTTCTCCTTTTGTTTTCTTCCAAAATTTTTATGGTTTTGGGTCTAAAATTAAAGTCTTTGATTCACTTTGAATTTATTCTTGTGTGTGGTATAAGAAGGTGGTCTAGTTTAATTTTTCTGCACATATCTGTCCAATTTTCCCAACACCATTTATTGAATAAACTGTATTCAGCCCATTGTATGTGCTTGCTTCCTCTGTCAAGTATTAATTGACTATAAAGGTGTGGGTTTATTTCTGGGCTCTCTATTCTCTTCCATTGATCTATGTATCTGTTTTTATGCCAGTACCATGCTGTTTTGCTTATTATGGCCTTACAGATTGATATTGGGTGGCATGAGTCCTACAACTTAGTTCTTTCTCAGGATCACTGTTGCTATACGAGGCTTTTGTGGTTACATAAAATTGTTTTGAAATATTTGTTCTAGTTCTGTGGAATATTTAATTGGAATATTGATAGGAATAGAAAACAATTCCATTTACAATTGCTACAAAAAGAATAAAATTCCTAAGAATAAACTTAACCAAGGATTTAAAAAACCTGTACTTGGAAAATTGGAAGACACTGAAGAAAGAAATTGAAGAAGGTACAAATAAGTGGAAGTATATGCTGTGTTCATGGATAGGAAGAACTAACATCATTAAAATGTTCATACTACTCAAAGCAATCTATAAATTCAAAGCAATTCCACCCTTTTAAATCATGTCATTTTAGTAACAAATGGATTGTGAGTTAAAAATATAAGGTTGAAGTTCTAGTTCTGCCTTTCATATGCTGTGTGATCTTAGTCAAATCATTTAACCTCTCTGAAACTTAGTGTGCCCATCTACAACATGTCACTGAGGTAGGGCTTTTCTTTAAAGATCTCTGTGTTTTGTACAAATCATGTGAGTCCAGATAATTCAGAAGTTTGGATATTCAGTGATTAAACAACAGATAAGGGCATGTGTGACAACTTTCAGTAATATATAATTGAAGAAAAAGGAACAAATGTATTTTTTAAATATTCAAATGACAATTCATATTTTAAAGTGCTTAGAAAATATTGGAATGTAATTTTTATAGTAACTGCTTTCTAGTTCTTAACCTCTGTTAATTAGAAATTCAAAAATGTAAGAAAGATTTCATCACGAACAAGTAATACTTAGATGAAGAAGTTAAAGGCTAAATTCTGTAGTAATTTACTTTCTGTATTATGAGGATAAACTAAATGATAACAATAGATTCATGTGAAAATCTTTTTCCCAAGATAAACCTGAAGGATAAATTATTTAGTTTGACAGTGTATCAAGTGCAAATACAGCAGAGAATTGCCCAATATTCACATTACTTTGTGCTGTCATGGCACATTCTGTAACAGGAACTTTTAGCTTTTTTTAGTGAGGGGATAACAAACCTCTTTTGAAAATATAATCAAAATTACTGAGCATAACAGTAATCAGCTTTTGCTAGATTATACTTTGTAACAAACAACTCCCAGATTTTAGGGACTCACAGTACAGAAACATTTATTTTTCGCTCAAGTGTCACAAAGTATATACGGTTACTGTAATTATGTTCCAGGCTGGTGACCAGCGGTAATTGTGAACCAGCATGCCTTTTCATTTCAGAACCCAGACTGAAGGATGTGCCTGTACCTGGGTATTGTGATATTATTATGTTATTCTTATCATGCCATTGTCATAGCATAGCACATAACACAAGAGAGCCTGAAGCAGGCTCTAGAATAATTTTAAAACTCTGCTTAACATGATCAACATCATATTTACTCACATATCACATTGTCTAGAGGATATCATATCACATGGTTAACCTCAAATAATGAGACAAGAATATACAACTCTTTCTAGTTTATTCATTGGAGAATCTGATGACACTGGGCAAGTACTATCATAGTATTATGGGTGGGTATAGATAGTAAATATTAGGAACAATAATTTAGTTTACCACCACTTCCATAGGAAAATATAACTGCAGGTGCATATTTAAAATTTCTAGGTGTTCTAAGCTGTAGGTTATGTTTACTGGGAAGATAGCCAAATAATAAGGTAGTACATTTCTTTCCAAAAAGTTCAACATGTTTGGCAGTAGTCTTGAAAAAATTACATCAGGTAGGACTTTCCAAAAGACATTTTTTCTACCACAACTTACCACTTTAACTGAATTATGACATTTATAAACATTTCCACAAAAAACACTGGTTCTTTGAGTGAGATATCCAGATGTACAGTAGGGAACTGTTATACAGAGCAGATAATGGGGTGTACTTGAAATATTCTTGAATAACAATGATATATTAATTTAACCTTAGAAACTTAGCAGGTTAGTATGAGCTAACAGAACTTGGATTAACCCCAGGTCTCACTAACTTCAAAGCCTACAAAGCTGTTTTAGTATATTCTCTTTGAAGGGTGTAATAGGATGATTCCATTCAGGACTGTAGAAAAGTGGAGAAGAACAAAATTCAAAAACACAAACAAAATATTTGAATAATTTTGAAACTGGGCAGTGGTGATTCCTGTAAATAGGAATCATAGCTAAAGTTAAATGATTAACATTTCCCAAAGACAGAGAGTGCCGAGTGGTTACCAGGCAAGACCTCTAACATGGATTACTTACTCCAGCAGTGAATAAAAAAGGTTTACTACATTCTTTTTGAAGCTATGTCTACATGATAAAGGGTAAATTAAAAAATTACTAATTTTGCAGATGCAAAGGTCAAAATATTCTGACCCATAGAAACAGAAGAAAGGCAGATGATAGCTTGTTGTTAGCACTTGTTAATTTAGTAATTAACATAACTATTGTAATTTATTTCTCATTTGGAATGGCCTTAACATTTTCCAAGAAGCATTCTTAAACTTCTGGGTAGGTGGGTGAGTGTGACTACTTCTTAGATCAATTTTAACACTGAGATTCTATGTCTTATAATTTCTATTTTTGTTTTTTCCTTTCTTTCCCCCTTTTTGCTTGCCTCTCACTCTTTTCATTTTTCTTTCATTTGGCTCATTAAAAATGAAAGTGGAGATAAAAATACTTTTTTGTCCTCTCTGAATTCATCTATTATTTTGATGTATTTTAATCAAATTGTTAAAAATGTGATATTCAAATATTCTTTTGCTTAAATATTAGATTTTCTCATTTCTTCTCTATTAGCTATATAAAGAGACATCTTGACTTATGCAATCACTTTAAAAGTCTATTTTAAGTTCCATTTGCATATACATTTAATTTTAACTATTCACTTTAAATATTTCATTACAGAAACAGTCTACTCAAACTTTATAAGTGAATAAATATGAAAATTAAGAGAATTTCCAAATCTTAACTTATTGAAAATACTAGATGGGTCTTCATTGAAATCTTAAGAAAAAAAAAATAAAACCAAAAAAACAGAAAGAACAACACACACACACACACACACACACACACACAAACAACTCAATGCTTTAGCAATATGGTTTTCACTTTGACTCATAATGTTGTTCAAAGGACTTGATAATATAATGAACTTGATTACTGTACTCTAACCATAGCATAAGATATAGTTTATTTCATTTGAGAGTTATACTATGTCTGTGGCATCACCAAAATGCTTAATTTACAGGCAAGAAGAATGTCAAATGCCTTGCAACTGGATGTCTTTCCAATAAGACAGTCTTACAGATTTAGAGACTGGTTTGTGGGTTATGTTGCATAAATTAACATGTGTGTTCTGTTTTTGAGTGATTGTCTGTACGTGTAGGTCTCACTTAATCCTGTCTGCATTGCTGCCTCCTGAGACCCAATGGTGTGGCTGAACGAAGTGGCTGGAATACAACAAGGATGCCAGCCTGTTAAACCAAGCATGCCGTTGCCCAGGGACAACAAACTGACCTGGAGTCTGCACGATCCTTCCCCATGTGGGAAGGCCACCTTCTCCTCCACACCTCGACTCTTACTACGGATTTCTGGACCCAAGGGTAGGTAGGACGACAACCATGCCCAGCTGGAAGCAGCTAGAGGAGCACGAGACCTCTGTCCATTGTCCTGTATAAGGTTATAAAGAGTCTTAAGTCTGAGAGGGGGATATTATTATTTTTTATTGTTATAGAAAATTAATTAATCATTAAAAAAAAGAATAATATTGGAAAAGGTGAAGCCAGAGAGCTTATATGCATGACCCATGGACTTGAACTATGGGGGAGGGGAATTTCTGGGGGAAGGGAGGTACTGGGCAGAGGGGAGCAAAAGGAAAAAGAAATTGAAACTATTGTAACAATATAATCAATAAAATATACTTTAAAAAGATATAGTTTATTCTTCTTCTCTTGTGATACTTATATAAAGCCTTTATATTAATAACTCATAAGCACCATAGGGAGAGAATAGTATAGAATTTTTAGAAAATGTACAAACCATTTTAAATTATATTCATTGTATATACAACTTTAATTGCTTTCTCTAGTAAAATAAATATTTTACTCAATAACAAATTGCTTTGTGTTAACTATATGAGCTGCCAATTTCAAAGACTTAGAAATCAATAAAATATACTTAATATTAAAGGATTCTGAATGTTTTTAATATCCTAACACACTTAAAGAACCTTACAAAGTTCTATGGAAACATACTCCATTTCTTTCAAACTTTATATGTTGAAAAGTGAGTTTCTGTACTTTGACCATGAATGCAGATTTTTTTTAAGTCTTTCTCTCTAATATTCATTATGTCTTACAACATTCTCAAGTTCTCTAAGAACTTGATCCAAACCAGGACAAAACCTCAAGTTCTAAATCTTTCTTATCTCTTTCATTTGATATAAAGTGTGGCAAGTATAAATGCCTATGTAGCCAGGCAGGTGAGTGAATGTATTTCAAGTAGCTATAGGGAGTGACGGAGGCTGTGGTAAAATGGGAGCATGCTTGTCCTGCTGAAACAAGACAGTGTCTATCAGTTTCCTGTGACTGTCACCATGTAGGCAAGTTACCTTTGTTGTAAGATTCAGTTTTTTAAGAAAAGCCATAAATATGAAATTTTATGGGAAATCTTAAAAAAAGCAATATTGCCCACTAATATTTCTCTTATCTTAGTTGTAAAAGCTAAAAAAACAAAACAAAACATATCAGACAAAATCAAACTGTCAGTTTGAGATGTTAATTTTACACTCACATTAGTGTTTACTTGCTTAAAGTTCTATTATCCTAGGATTCTTTTATGATGACATTTGGGTATTGAGATGAACCAAGCAGCCATAGCTATAGTAATTTCAATCAATTATTACATAAACAGTCCAATAAAAACAAAAGCATGTAAATTTAATTAGCTACTGAACATAAATATTCTGTAGTTTTAATAACACTAATTTGAAAATTATTGTAACTAAATGAGTCATGTCATATTCTTAAACATTTGTCAATCTCTAAGAATTAATGCAAACCAGTTCCTAATTTTGATCAACTAATTAATTATTTTTATGGATTTAAAAGTTGAAAGGTACTAAAGCCACATTACATTTCAAGAATCTTGAACACTGGATTTCTATTGGATGATGAGGTATTTGAATATATCCTTCGCTAAATGTAATTTAAATGCTGTCTGAATTGTAAATGTTAAAGATTTATTAACTTTTTACTCTACCCATGGACAGTTAAAATTTAAAGAAAACACAAGACAGGGAACTTTGGAATCTAAGGTTTAGAGCATGTAAACAGGCTTCACCTTGAAATCATTTGTTGAATGGTTGAACTTGATTGTTCACTCTCTTAGCTTACAGTGCTGAGTGGACAGGGGGTGATTTAGGGTCCTCATAACACTTCTCTGGGTTGCATTGCTTTTTCATAAGGATGCAAAAATAAATATTAGTGAGTGTGCACTTGCAATGGAATGTATAGTTCACAGAGGCCCATGCTTAATTATAGGGTGTGAAATTAGTAAGCAGGTTAATTTGTCTCAAGTGTATTCCATGAATTGGTTCATATTTCATATTTGGCTATATATTTGACTTGCAGTATAGAGTTATTAAAGGGAGTATTCACTACAGATACAACTCTGAATAACCTAAAGAAAGTTACAGATTTAAAGTATAAAGATTATTATTAATTTTCATAAAACTCCTGTTTTTTATAAAGTCAACACTCATACTCATTTCTCCCTTAGAGTTGAACATTTATCTAAAGATGCTGGATTTCTGGACAGTAAATAAGAAGACAGAAAATTTTAAAGCAGTAGGAGTCACAGGAAGTCAAAAATATTTACTGAGCATTTGCTATCAATAAAGCATGACATGGTACACTATTAGATACAGAAAAGGAACTAAATGTTTGTTATCAAGAACTTTACCATATAATTGGGTAAGAAACAACTTTAAGAAAGTTGAATAACAATACCAAAAATTCAGAAGTAAGTAATATGAGTTAAGAGAAGAGAGAAAATATTGATGTTTTGAGAGATCTTGAACATAAGATGACTAAATAAACAGAGTTAAGCTATGCGGATGTCATAGAATTAATTGCATTTTTCCCAAATTCATATGTTGACATTCTAGTCCCTAGTACTTTAAGATGTGATCATATTTGTAGATAAGGACTTTAAAGAGGTGATACAGGTCAAATGAGATCACTGAATAGGCCTTAATCCAAAATGACTGGAGTCTTAATAAGAGGAGGTTAGGACAGATACACACAGGGAAAACCACGTGAAGACATCAGAATACAACTTCTATGTGCAAGCCAAGTTAAGGAGACCACAGAATAAATAAGTTCTATTGACACCTTGATTGTAAACTTCTAGCCTCCAGAACTGTGCAGAAAATTATTTCTGTTGTTTAATCCACCTAGTCTTGGTAACTTGTCATGTCCGTTCAACCAAATGAATACAGCAGACAAATGAAAACATGGGCCAAAGAGACCTGACATGAGTGGTCTGCTGACTACTATGAGATATTTACCTAAAAAGAGGACTTTATGCAGGAGATGAAGTGGAAAAGAGAAAGGATAAATGCATTGTGTTTACTTCAATTTAGGAGAGCATCTAATGTAAAAGCAAGGAAGCTGAATTGCATTCAAATTTAAAATATGGGGGAATTGAGTAAATTAATTGGTTTAATTAATATGTATTAATTGAATGCTTTTTTCATTTATTGTGCTATAAACTTGTTTAAGACATCATTTTTTAAATATCGGTTTTAGATAAATTTTCTACAATTTGAAATATGTGTAAATTATTGGCATCATTTCTTCATAAGTCAAATCCTCATGGTCATAAAGTGAGATGTGACTGAATGAAAGTTGTTGATGATCATGCTACAGAAATAAAATGGGTTTTGCTTAGAATATTTTGGCAGCATAGAACAGGATTGGTATCTTGAACTTGTTTTCCAAATTAAATATTCTAAGAACCGATTTAAAGATGTTGAAAAGAAACCTAACATATTGAGAAACAAACTAGATAAACGGTTAAATATTCTTAATTTATCTTACAATGATATGTTATAATTTAGGCATTTATTTTGACATTGCTATTCTATAATACAGAGATTATTGAAAGAATTTAAGTTCATTTATTGACATTAGTATTTTAAGGTACCAGGTTATTCAAAACTTTTACATTGAATAAAATGATTGTACTTCTTACTGAAATAGAGTGACTTATTTTCTTTGACTATATATTTATATTAAAATGATTTCATTTATAACAAAACCAGAGAACTATGCATTAAAATGACATTAAGATATCTAACTTTCCTCTCAAAGAAATCTTTTCAGCTGTGTAACTGGCAGTTAATTATCCAACTTCCAGGAGGAAACCTGCAGGAATAGGTTTTTCACCCAATCACAATATAGTCTTTTGAACTTTTTGGGGGTTGAGGAGGTAGTAAAGGGTAAAGGGAGCCAAACGTACAGTGACAGAAGATTTGACGTTGAGTGGTGGGCACACACAGTGCAGTATACACATCATGTGTCATAGAAATGTACACTTGAAACCTACATAATATTATTAACCAATGTCACCCCAATAAAAATAAAGTTTTCTAAATCCTGAAATTTGTATTATCAAAATATGGTAAGCTGCTCAAGGGATATACTGATATTTATTTGTTCCTGTATCTCCAAAGTCTATTCTTGGCCCATACTGGGAGCTCAGTAAAAATGTGTGAGATTAAATTGAATTGAATAGCTTGGCATTGCCTGTTCACAGTTCAGTCAAGATTTTTATCCTGGAGCAAAGTTAAGCAGATTTTAATTTTCTGCAAGACCTCCAAGGATGTGTGCAAGGCCTGGGTTTCTGTTCTGTTCTTAAATGTCCTTAGGATTCTAGCCTTTCTTAACTGATGACAAGTTAGAACATTTACTGATCAAGTTTTAATGTCAATTTTACAGGTGTTCAGTGCGAGTCTTGAGGTATTACTTTGTTTTGCTCTTTTCAGACAAGGTGTTTGGGTGGTTTTTTGCATCTCCAGTCCCTGGTCGTTTGTGTTCCCTCCCTCTCTTGGAGCTAAGAGTGTACACGGAGCCATGGGGTTAGTGGCAGGGGATTTACAAATAGGTATCAGAATGTAGTTTAGGAAAACTGTTACTGAAAATATTTCCACTGAATTTTAATCATCAGCATAACCATTCTTGTGCCAATAAAAAATACCTTTTCTTGAAAAGATAAGTACTTCTCCAAATCATGTTTAATGCTGAGAGGATTGTTGCTCAGATCTTTGAATAGTTTCTTTAAAAACAAAGAAAAGAAACTAACAGGTTAGTAAGAATATTTTAAATGAGGCCTTTGAAGAAAAGTTTCTAATATGTTAAAATTATGTATCTGGGTCAAGTGAATGAAGTACTCATAAATTGACATATAGATTGAAACACTCATGAATTAATATTTAGGAGAATTTAGGTCAAAGCATGAAAAGGATGGATCATGTATGCTTAATATATGCTTAGTCATATATTTGGTCCAATGCTAGAGATGCTATTCATAGAGCTTTGGAAATTATGTTATACAGAAAAATGTGTACTAGGTGGCAGCCTAAGTACCCTTTTCATTTATGTCTCAGTCAGGTTTCTGGATTCCAGTTCATGAGTAGAGGAGAAAAGAAAGTATTATACATAATTTTACCAAATAAATATTTTTTATTATAATACAATAGCACAGTGTTTAAATAAATAAAAATAAGTTGTGATTCCAGTTTAAAATATCATAATGTATCTCTTACTGATATATAATCTCAAAATGTAATTGTTTTCCATGCAAAAATACCTTTTGAGACACCTGGACATAAAGTGTCAAGATTCTTAATGCCCTTTGTATAATTCTGCATTACTTGTCCTCAATGTCTAATTTTAAATAAAACAATGATAAACTGAAATTAGAAGCAAAACACATATTTTAGGATTGCTCAAGAACTTTCAGTACTATAAGGATGCAGGTGCAATCAAATTGCAACCACAGTTTAGATTATTAATGTGTTTTAATGACTGTGGATTTCTGCTGCCTTAGGACTAGAAACTTGATGTTTATTTTAAAAATATTAATTTATTTCCATTCTCTTTTCCTAGATTGGTGAACATTTTATTTTCACATTATATATATATATATATACCTTCTTTACAGGTTTTGTGTCTTTTCCTGAATTGTTATACAGGTCTAAATTATAATTAACTAAAAAACTCTAAGTTGTACCTTCAGAATTGTATTTTACATTTGCTATATTTGGTCATGGTCTTGTTATTTTGTTATTTTTACAGAAGATGCTTGTGAGTGTTAGAGTGTTTTTCCTCATATACAATTCAAGCTGGCTGTTTAAACTAATTTGCATACTGTTTTGAAGATATCTGGAAAGCCACAGACAACCCCTCTGATCCATTTGCATGAAAGCCCCAAGTTGCTGAGCAGTTGGCAATACTGGAAACTAAGTGGCCCAGTTTGTTGAACTTACTAAATGCCAAGTACTGCAATAAATTCATTACATAGATTATTTCATTTAACATTTAATTATTCTAGATAGATAGTGCTATTAATACCACTTTATATATCAATAAACTGAGGCTCAGCTTGGTTAAGCAACTGCCTAATATCACAGAAGTAGTAAGTTCTGACTTGACCAGCGTGGCTTTAGTGGGTTGGGCATTGTCCCACAAAGGGAACGGTCGCTGGTTCGATTCCTTGTCAGGGCACATGTCTGGGTTGCTGGTCAGGTTCCAGGTTGGGGGCATGTGAGAGGCAACAGATCGGTGCTTCTCTCCCTCTCTTTCTCTCTCCCTCTCCCCCTCTGTCTTTAAAAAAAAAGATGTAGTAAGTTCTAGGGCCAAAGCTCAAATCCAGGCTGTTCATTTGCAGGCTCTAAACTGCTTTAAATCCCCCCCTCCCCCCAAAATTAGACCACTATAGTCCAAATGATAGGGTTATAAGGTTCAAAAAACTATGATGTTTTAGGCAAGGCGATACTGGGCATCCAGTTAAATAGCATCATTGTCATTCCTGACAGTTCATTTTCCAATGGTTCCCAGAGATTCATGTGCATTGAAGGTACAGTGTATATTACCAGGGACTGGGATTGGTAAGAATTAGGCAAGACTGACCAGCTAGCTGACAATTTTCAGCAAGAAGCACAAATGCTTATCAACAACAGAGGAACCAATCTGTGCTCATATATGCAGATACCATAAACAGTGATGCCAGTTGTAAAGCAAATGACAAATTAGGACACCCCATATACTATCTATAGTGCAAGTTTTCATATATTCTGCACACAATTTAAGGAGGGCAATATATCCCCAGGCCTTGTTTCACAACACCACTTCACACTACTCACTTCAAAGAGACAACTATTTGTAATTCTTACTCTTTTAGTACTCCCTCTATATCTTTATATATTACATTTGATTTTCCTTTTTTTTGGCATGATCATTTTACTTCTCACTATGGAAGAGGAAGATTAACCTTCTCACACATAACCTTTCATACTTTTCTTCCCTTTCCACCTCTTCAACTTGCCATTGTCCTTATAATTTTAGTAAGATTAAAATTTAATACTTATATAATTATAACTTTCATGATTATTTGACTGCCTTTCCAACTGAGCTATGTGCTATGCCAATATTACTTTACATTCTTGTACATTTTTTCTTCTTTAGAGTTAATTGTCCTTTATAAATATTTGCTTTGTTTTCTAAATTGGAATTTGAATCAATTTAATCAATTACTACTTTTCCATCTGATTTTGCTTCTAGCATGTATCTCTCTTTGTTCTTGACTTTCTTCATTTTTTAAAATACTTTTTTAAATATGAGATTTTATGAAAGAGTGCAAGTTTACTGCTGTGATAAACTTACTATATTTAACCAGGTTTCAAATAGTTCTTTTTGATTTATTGGTTTTGAGTAACAGATAAATCATGACAGTATGCCTTATTTTTCCTTTTATTAATTGAGCATATATTTTGTAGTTGTTACTAAAACAACATTAAAGTATTATAAACATTTACTCACACATTATTATGATGTATTTTTCATTTATAGAATTTCACTTTTTATAGTTTCCATATCTCTCTCAAATTTTTTCATGTCTTAATGCATGTTGTACACTTTTTTACTTAGAATTCTTTGAACTTTTAGCATATTTAACTTAAAGTTAATCTGGGCCATCTCTGTGTCTACTTTCATTTACTGTTTCCTCTCTTGATCATTAATCTTATTTTTTTTTTAACTTTTGTTGCTGTTGCTCATTCCTTAATTTTATTTTAAGGTGATAACAGAGATAAATATGTTCTTCTTATAAAGTGCTTGGTACTTTTTAGATTTATTTCAATTAAGGTTCTTTGTGTTGTAGCTCTGTAATGAGTTGTTTAAATGATGAATTTATAGCTATTGCCTCTTGAAACACTTTGCACTTAAATGAAGGCATAAATCTTGTAAATTATTCTGAAAACGTAGAATGAGAATGCAACACGTATTACCCACAAATATGTAAAGATATATTCACATTGAAAGGTGAGGCTATCTGCAGCTTTTGTAACTGTTGAGGTAGGATGGAATGATATAAAGAGAGCAGTGTGAGATTGTTATTCTGTCCCACAATAACAACATGAATGTCCACAGCGATTTGAAATAATGATGTTATTCTGAAAGCACAGGTTGTAAAACATTTGACAGAAAGGATTTGCTAATAGAGATACAAGCACTTTGTGCTTCTCTTCATTAAAGTTCATGCTCATAAATGTTTGCTTCAGGTTTTCAATATTGCTAACAGTAGTTGGAGCTCTTGATTGTATGCAGTTTTTAAGTATCAAAGAACTGATGTTGATATGAATCATATAAGGAAAATTTTGTAAAGATGAAAAACCTATGCATAAATATTTATTTTGTAAAAATAGCATTTAATATTGAAAAATCTGAGTCAAAAAATTACAGCATTTGTGAATTGTGGGTATAGACTTCTTTTATCACAGCCCAAATAGTGGCCTGTTAAGCTCTATTCAAATGCATCTGCTATATATGTGAAATTGGAATTAAAATAAGAGAACTTAACATAATTACATACTTCAGCAAGTTCAGTGAGCAGAAATTGTTGGCACCATCTTGCTAGATTCTCCAAACTGAAGCTGGCATGTTTTATATTATGAGCAGTTCAGCAGCTTCATGCACCTCTCCCTCCCCTCCAATTTAATTAGACTGTCTGTTGCAGACAAATCAGACTGTGGATTTTTTTTTTTTCACCCAAGAGCTATAAATGCCAAGTCAAAATATGAATAAGAGAAAAACAAGATGTTCTGCAAACACATGCCACTTTATTGGACAAAAACATGATAGGTGGATCAGCTCACCCTCTCTATGAGAGATGAGAAAGTGAGGCCTGGAGAATGAGGTTATAACAGGGTCAGATTGATGCTATTGTCTTTGTTGGCTCCAATAGAGCAGGGACTTGATTCTTCCCCCAGTGTAATCTTGCTTTGACATTGGAGCCAACACAGATTTATGATTACGCATTCTCTTACCATGAAGGGAGTGGGAATCAGAGTAGAGGAAAAGAGGAAACACAAGAGACAAATAAGCTAGAGATTCTTGGAGCAATTTATATTCTTAAATGATTTGCACTCCTGTGGATGGCTTGAGCCATTATGCTCTAATAGGTCACTCACTATAATATCACTTTTTAATAATCTGTAACAAGGTTGAAAAATAGTTGCTTTTACAGAAGAAAATGCTATCTGCAGGCAGCCATTAGTTATATTACATGGAGGATAATAGCAAAATTGTACAGGTTGCTTTTCTCCAGATTATTGTCTGAATTAAACAGTGATCCATAGGAACAATCCAGATCCTAAGATTTTTCTTTTTTTTTAACAGCAGGAATAATGCAAACATAAAGCAATAAAGTGGAAAAACTCTGAACAGGTAAGAGTTAAGTAAACCATACTGGTGTGTCTCAGGTCGGTAAGTAATTGGGAGCAGGAGCCTAGAAACAGTGAGTGCTGTATGAGTGAGATTAAGCAAATGAAGTCCAAGAATGCAGGACAGTGTGGAAGGGTCTTAATTAGTAGAGAAAGGTTACATGAGAGTTGTGAACATAGTTCTTCAGTAAATGAGTCTGAAGAAAGATTCATATTTCAATGGACTTTATTAAGAAAATCTGAAGAACTGGGTCTTCCTTCTTGAGAATCCAAAGTTACACTAGACTACTAAATTATCTTACTAGTTTCTTGAAATTATTTTTTCTAATAATTGTAACATGCTGCATGAAATTATTCAAAATTTTCTTAATCAGGTTCCATTGAAATGTTGGTAAAAAGTTTATTGAATTTGAGGTTTCCATTTGCATCCATAGGAGAAAATGTAGAGAATTTGTTCATCTTGAAACTTATCATTTTTAATTTGGCTTGATTATAGGCTTACTATACTCAACAGATGAGCTCTTTGACTAGAAATATTCCTCCTTGCTGTTTCTTCTTGGTAAACTTCTCATCTGAAAACAATATGATACTGCCTCTTATGAGCTTTCCTAATCTGCAAAGAATCAGTTATTTCATAGCAAATGGTATACATAATTCTAGTATGGTTGCTATTATTTCCAAGAGGTTATTCACCTTAAGAGTTGTGATGCCAGTATGGTTCTGAATTAATGTGAAAGCGGTAGATATCTGAATGGCTACTGGCATCCTGGAGACTGAAAATTACACGCTCTAAGCCCAATTTATAGAAGTAGGTGTATTTTTCCACTTATACAGGATGTGCTCCTGTGCAGAGAAAGTGCCTTCTACACACTTTCTTATTTCATCCCTCTTCTAGTCACCATAACAGACTCTTAGGATGAATGCCATGAGAGGCAGAGAGGAAGAGCTTATGACATTTCTCTTTGGGAATTCCATGTTATTTTCCAATTTTTATTCTGTGAGATATTAGTTTCTTATTACAGACAATGCCTGCATATACAGTGTTATAAATGTTCCTAGGGGTCAAGATACTCTAATTTCTTGGAAACAAGTATCAAATTAAATCTATTTGGGACCAGCATAGACACATCAAAATATGAGTGTGTACTTACAGAAACGCTTTATAACCAATACACAAAAGGTAAAAATTTACAACTCAAACAGATAATTATACATATTTGATTTGCATTTTATAGAAAGTTATCAATATCTCTGCATCAACGATGATGCAAAGTGCCACTAAAAGTCCTAGCTTTAGATAAAGAAATGAGAATGTTTGAGAAGTTGTCTATTGCAAAGGATACTTATCATCTGGAAAGCAAAAAAAAAGGGTACAGTTGGAGTATCCTCCCTTTTAAATCTGCATTGCAAGTCTCCTGTTTCCAATCTTTGTGGCACTAGGGACCAGTTAGTGGAAGACAGTTTTTCCACAGGCCAGGGTTGGGAGGGATGGTCTCAGGATGGTTCAAGTGCACTACATTAAAGCTCACCTCCTGCTGTGCAGCCCGATTCTGGACCGGTACCGGTCTGTGGCCTGGTGGCTGGGGACCCCTCCTTTAGTGCGATGTATTAAAATAATATCTGTAGTCATTTGTACTGAGAATACTGTAATTTTAAAATAAGTCTTTGTGGAATTAAAGGAATTTATATATCTAGACCAGAAAGACAATGGGAAGCTTAAGACATATTATTCTTTCTTCTTATTAAGGATATAAACAGTTTTTATTATTTTCAATTTGCAGGTAGACAGCTTTGTAAATTATAAAGCTGTTGATGGAGGCCAATTAAAAGTAAAATTATGGAGATTCTATCATTAAAACAATGATAAGAAATGCCAATCTCTTTAATAGGCAAAAATGAATTTAAAAACTGAATATTAATAGCTCCATTACTTGAAATAAAGGCCTTTGTTTCACCAGTTCCATGAGTTTGCTAATTAAAATAATGTTTGCTTATTAAAATCATGTGCTAAAATATTTGAGATAATTATATTATCAGAAATCTGGCATCTGTCCCTGAACAAGAAAAACAAGGCACATATGCTAGGTAGTGTACTAAAAATCCAAAGTTTTGTGGCTAATTTTTGCATTTTAAGTATATATATATATACCACATATGCCACAAAATTAATCTGTAGAACCATAAATTAATGAATGCGCTGACATTCTTCCAGAAATTCAGATTTGTCTCAAAATCCAAATTCTTAAGAAGTCATCTTCATTATATAGGAAGTTTCCTACCCAATTATATGCAACAATGAAGTGATTCCTCCTTGAATGATTGGTGCTATTTTATTTGCATGATGGCATAAAAGCTCTTTAAAAAGTAATTACTTAGAAAGAACATTATTCTACTTTTAAAAAGCAGAAATAATTTTTTGAAGATGCTGAAAGTTTAATTCTGTCTTTATGTAAGGTCTAAGAAGAAAAGAGGTCACTATTAGAGAATGAACTTTATCATATTTGCTTTTAAGGATCACTTTCATGTGTTTGTTTTAATGATAAGAAACTTATTTTAACAACGACCATTGCCTTATATTAATATCTCAGTGTTTTTATTCAATCCTTGTATAAATATTAAGATTATGTTATTTATTTATTTTTTATTAGAGTATTCCAAACTAACTTCCTTTCTCTGTTGATACCAGATCCTTTTATATGGCCTGCTTTGACACAGAATTTCTCTTAGTAAACCCCTACCATTTTATTAAACTTCATTGCATTTTCCTATTGTTTTCTTTTCTAGATAACCTTACATGAGTCTCCAGATTAATATTTATTTCCTTGCACACTTCTGAAATGGAACTTCTGAATCCAACTTTTGTAATGGACTACCCAACTTAAATATATATTTTACTTGTGACTAACTACAGGAACCTTTGTCTCCCAATCCTCCTTCCTCCCTCCCAACACATGGTTCACCAAAATTAGTCACTAAGTCCTGCAGTGTTAGATGTAAAATGTATTTACTCTTGAGACAAAATGTGGTATTGGTATTTGGAAGAGAAAATTAAATGATGTGAGCATTTAGTTTTACACCTGTGTCAAATGATGGTCGTTGGTGCCAATTCAATGGCAACATAAACCCCTAATTTGAGGTGCTATGAAGAAAACTGTATCCAGTGCAAACATTGATTCAGCATGGCTGTGAAAACAGTACTGCTGTGAAACAGACCCATTGTGACACGGCATGGCTGTGGAAACAGCATGGCTATGGAACAGCTCTAGGTCCAGGACACTCTATGGGAGACACCTTCAGTGTTTCAGCTCAGCTAGGGAGGCACAGCCTTGAAAATGTACCCTCTGGTTTATATGGACAGGGGTGTCTCTGCCCCTGGTCTCTAATTGGCCCCAAATACTCACAGTTTGATTGGCACAAAAGGCATTTTCCTGACTGGTCAGAATAGAGCCACTCTGATTGGTTAGAGTTGCACAGCTCCAATTGGATGGAGAAAGTCTCAATTCTATTGTTTGAAATAGGACTCTAGGAACTCCTTTTAAAGGGTAAGGTCTTCTGATGGCAGAAACAAAGTACAGGCAGGCAGTCCACCACAGTGGCAGGCAGTTCAGCTGCAGGCTTCTCCTTCAGGCAAGAGGCTGCACACAGGAGCCAGGCCCACAGATCAGCATTCCCATGGGAATCAGGTCTGCATTGTATCTATACTGCTTAAAAACTTGCTTTTGCTAAAAAACTTCCTCACCCTGAGCTGCAAAACAACAGATGTTTAATGTATAACTTTACAGTAATTTCTCAAGGTCTATTCTGAACTGTTTTAAGGACAGGATGTGGCAAGATCTCCTATCCTTATCATTTCCTTGCATGCTCAACATTCTTTTCTTTACTATCTGTAAACAACAACGACCTATATAGCAACTTCAGCAAAGAGATTTGTAAGGTTTTTTGATGTGATCCACCCAGAAAAGAATAAAAGCCTGTCCAGGCAAGGGTCATAGTACTCTCACTGATTTAGAGAATGGCCATTCTGTCCCTTTTCTCCACTAGATTAGTGCTGTTGGGTGTGATTTTGTTTGTCGCATCCACAACACCACGGACACCACTGGTCAGAGTCTGCGACAGGACTCTACTTATTTTTCCCCCCAGTTAGCCACCAGAAGTCCCTATTCATAGGTGTCTTCTTTTTTCTTCAGGATTCATACCCGTTACTCTTAGTTACATTATAAAAATAGATCATATACTTTATGCACTTTTCTCAAATATATTATACTTCCACAATTTTTTTGAACATTGCTTTTCCTGTCCAAGATCTATTTCCTTTCATTTAGTTTTAGAAACATCCTTGATAACTTTCCACAGAAGTGGCATAAAACCTGGGTGCCCTTGTCTGAGGAACCCAGGTGTTTGGCACATGCTTCAAACCGGTCCAATCAGTACATATTGTGGAGACTGACATAGGTGAGAAGTTTTCTTCTGAAATGAAAGAACTAAGGATCATTTAAGCCTTGAAGTTCCTGGAAACAACTTTGCTACCACATGGACAGAATCAAACATAGAATGAAGCCAACAAAGAAAGTAGAATGGATAGATGTGTAGGAAATCTCAAGATCTTTCTGATAGTTTTCAAATCTTTGGATTCAGCTTTACCTGAAAACTGCTCTTGAAATTTTCAGTTATATAAACCACACTGTTTCTTTTGTTTAATGCTTTGAGTGGCAACGTTGCTGTGAGCGATGCTGCCAAATTTTTCCAAAAGTGCCAGATTCACTCGCAGCGACTCTTTTTTTGATGGCTATACATGTAAATAACAATGGGATAATTCATATTTTATGTTTTGTTCTCTTTTTTTGTACCTCAGGTTATATATTGATATAACTTTTCCTCACGTTGATCCAAATTTCAAATTTTTACTCTTGTTCAAATACTGACATATTAATTCTGTTATAATTTTTACTTACATTTTCAACAGTTCTTTTAATTTCATTTATCTTTGCAATAATCGTCAAAACTCTATGCAGTGTGCGTGATAAGAGGCTTTTGCTATTGTATTGTTTTTGCGTTTAATTTTTGTTTATAAACTGTTTTTCACTGTTGATATCTACTGATATATGTCTCTAGTGTGAATGCCATTTGTATTCATTTTTTTGGTACATTATAAAATTTTCTCTTTTTTTTCCAAAAATTTATGCAATATTTGTCATACTTCTTGCTTGTTATCCATGTTTCTATGTGTTTTTTCAAATTACAATAATAAGTTTTATATTATGCCATATATTATACTTCAAAAGCCAAATTGAAGGAAATAATTTATTTTTCTAAAATAATTGTTATAATAAATTAATTTTAATGCAATAATTTTTTTGCTAAATTTTGTCAAAGAACACTGCTTACAAAAGAAGATTGTACTTGTTATATGCCATGAAAATTTTAGCATATTACTGATAATAATGTTTTTATAGACTTTTTCATAAACTCTACATTTCTCAGCAAAATAATCTGGCATTCCTCACATGAATTTTAGTAATTACACATAGGATTCAAAGTGTTAACTAAGTTTTAGTTATGTTTTTCTCACCTGCAACTAATATTTTAATAACCAAGAATTTTCTAATTAATATTATGTGAAGATGATAATACAAAAACAACATAATAATAAAGAATTGTTTAAGGAATTATGTTTCTTCTTTTGTCATGAAAATAAGCTTTTCACAAGCAGACTAAATGAAGCAGAGGATCAGATCAGTGACCTAGAGGACAATGTACAAAAAAATTCCCACACAGTGCAACAAAATGAAAAAAGACTGAAAAAGAATGAAGAGGCATTAAGAGAGATGCAGGACAACATGAAACAATAATATCCATATCATAGGGTTACCAGAAGGAGAAGAAGAGGAGCAAAGAATGAAAAATTTGATTGAAAAAGTAATAATAGAAAATTTCCCAAACATGAGGAGAGAAAAAGTCTCATAAATACAGGAAGCACAGAAGGTCCCAATGAAGATGAACCCAAGGAGGACCACCCTAAGTCACATCATAATTAAAATGGGAACATTCAAAAATAAGAGAGAATCCTAAGGACATCAATAGAAAAACAGCAGATAAAATAAAAAGGAACCCCGATAAGGCTATGAGATGGTTTCTCAAGAGAAACACTATAAGCTAGAAGGAAATGGCAAAAAATATTTCAAGCAGTGAAAAACAAAGTCCTATAACCAAGACTACTCTACCCAGCAAGGCTCTCTTTCAAAATGGAAGGTGAAATAAGAAGTTTCCCAGACAAAGGAAGACTAAAAGAATACATCTCCAGCAAACTAGCAATGCAATTGATGCTAAATGGAATGTTTTAAGAAGAAGAAGAAAAAAAGAGAGGGAGAGGAACACAGGTACAAAGGGGAAAAGTCACAATGAATAAATATATATCAATAATAACCTTAAATGTAAAAGGATGAAATGCTCCAATCAAAAGACATAGGGAAGTAGAATGGATACTAAAACATGACCCACATACATGCTGTCTACAAGAGACCCACCTTAGAATAAAAGATCTACACAGACTGAAAGTGAAGGGATGGGAAAAAGTATATCAAGCAAATGGACATGAAAAAAAAGCTGGGGTAGCAATACTTAAATCAGGCAAAATAGATTTCACAACAAAGTCTATAACAGAGACAAAAAAAGGCATTTTATAATACGGGAACAATTCATCAAGAAGATATAACCCTAATAAACATATATGCACACAACATTGGAGCACCCAAATATATAAGGAAAATCTTAGAAGACTACAAGAATATTGACAGCAATCGCTCATAGTAGGGGACTTTAACACCCCACTGTCAACAATGGTCAGATATTCAAAACAAAAAAACATCAATGATATTGAGACATTGAACAACACTCTAGATCAAATGGACTTAGTTGATATATATAGAACTTTTCACCCCAAAGAAGCAAAATATACATTTTTTTCAAGTGCACATGGAACATTTTCAAAGATAGACCACATGGTAGGACACAAAACAAGCCTCAACAAATTCAAGAAAACTGAAATTATATCAAACATCTTCTCAGATCACAATGGTTTGAAACTGGAAATCAACCTCAAGGAAAAAAACTCAAAGACATTCAAACTCATGGAGAATAAATAATATGCTATTAAAAAAATGAATGGGTTAACAATCACATCAAGAAAGAAATCAAGAAGTTTCTGGAAACAAATGATAATGAACACACAACAGCCTAAAACCTATGGGACACAGCAAAAGCAGTCCTGAGAAGAAAATTCATAGCAATACAAGCCTACCTAAAAAGTATAGAAGACTCTCAAATAAAAAATCTAACCCTACAGCTATAAGAACTAGAGGAGCAACAACAAACAAAGGCCAGAGTGAGTAGAAGGAAGGAAATCATCAAAATCAGAGCAAAATTAAATGACATAGAGACTAAACAGAGAATTCAAAAGATCAATAAAACCAGGATAGCCATAGCAATCCAAAGGAAGAAGAACAGAGCTGGAGAAATCACAATATCTGATATCAAACTATACTGCAAACCACTGTAATCAAAACAGTCTGGTTTTGGCATAGATCAATGGAACAGAATAGAGAGCCCAGAAGTAAACCCAGTTTTATATGGTTAACTAATATTTGACAAAGGGGGAATAGATATAAATGGAGTGAAAAGTGTCTCTTCAACAAATGGTGGTAGGAGAACTGGACAGGGACATGCAAAAAAATGAAACTAGACCACCAACTTACACCATACACCAAAATAAACTCAAGATGCATAAAAGACTTAAATGTAACCTGTGACACTATAAAAATCCTAAAGGAAAACATAGACAGGAAAATTTCAGATATCCCGCACAGCAATATTTTCACCAATATATCTCCTAAGGCAAGGGAAATAAAGGAAAGAATAAACAAATGGGACTACATCAAACTAAAGAGTTTCTGCTCAGCAAAAGAAAACAGCAAGACAAAAAGGAACCAAATGTATGGGAAAGCATATTTTCCAATGATACCTCAGCAAGGGATTGATCTCCAAAACATAAAGAACTTACATGACTTAACACCAGGAAGACAGACAACCCAATTAAAAAATGGACAAAGGACCTGAACAAACACTTCTCCAAAGAGGACATAAAGAGCATTCATAGACATATGAAAGAATGCTCAACATCACTAGCCATCAGAGAGATGCAAATAAAAACCACAATGAGATACCACTTCACACCAATCAGAATGGCCATCATCAACAAATAACTTGTGCTGGCGAGGATGCAGAGAAATGGGAACTGTGGTGCACTGCTGGTGGGAATGCAGTCTGGTGCAGCCACTATAAAAAAGAGTATGGAATTTCCTCAAAAAACTAAAAATGAAATTGCCTTTCGAACCAGCAATTCCATTGCTAGGATTATACCTGAAGAAACCTGAAACACCAATTCAAAAGAACCTAGACACTGTTATGTTCATAGTAACACTATTTACAATAGCCAAGTGCTGGAAATAACCTAAGTGCCCATCTGCAGAAGAGTGGATCAAAAAAACTGGTACATTTACACAATGGAATACTATGCAGCAGAAAGAAAGACAGAACTCCTACCATTTGTGACAACATGGATGGAACTCGAGAGAATTATGCTTAGTGAAATAAGCCAAGCGATAAAAGACAAACATCATATGGTATTACCTAATGCAGGAAACAAATGAACAAAACAAACAAATAAGCAAAACTGAACCAGAGGGATGTAAACAAGGAGGAGACTGAAAGTGACCATGAGGGAGAGGGAGGGAGAGAAGCGGGGTAAGAAGGGGGAAGAGTCTATTTATGGAACTAGTATAAATGACCCATGGACATGGACAACAGGGTTGGGATTGACTGTGGGAAAAGGGGTGGGCTGGGTGGGGGTGAAAGCATGGGGAAAAGTGGGACAGCTGTAATAGAAAGACAGTAAATAAAAAAAGACTGCAAATGCCTTTAAAATGTGTTCTAATCCTAAAAAAAAAAAAAAAAGAAAGAAAGAAAAAAGAAAAAAGAAAAGAAACGAAGCTTTACATGTTTTTTTCTTTTTCCTTATATTGGGTTGACCAAAAAGTTTATTTATTTGTTTCCATACAATGGCTCTAGTAGTGCTTAGTTGTCTTTAACTTCAGTTGAAATACTTTGTTAGATTGTATTGTGAAAGTTGTCATATCAGTATGTATTTAAAAGAAAAACATCAAAATTGGTGAATTTTTGTACAGCTGTTTTAACATTAAAGATGGAAGGAAATGCTTTATTATTTCAAGAAAGATAAAAACTCAAATGAAATAAAAAAAAGAAGTGATTTGTGCAGTGTATGAAGAAGCTGCTGTAACTTATTGAATGTGTCAAAAGTGGTTTATATTATTGACATTTTGACCAAATAATTCTTTGCTGTAGGGCTGTCTTATGCATTGAAACATGTTTAGCAGCACCTCTGGCCTCTACCCATTAGAAGCCAACAGTAGGAGATAGCTGACGTGCTCAAAATATCCAAGTCAATAAAGTTATTGGTGAAAATAAAAAATGTATCTTTACAGAAAAACTGAACAGACCTTTTGGTCAACCCAATATTTGAGTCATTTTTTCCTGAAGTGAATTTACAGAGATATTGGCAATGGTTTTTCATAACAAGTTAAACATTGTACTGTGTAAAATAGTGTATGTCATGCTCAATTCTCTCACAACAGGGTTATCTTTAGTACATGAGTGCACGGTTATTTATTCTTAAAGTTCAAGAAGAGAGTGTCAAAAGAGCACTACACTCTTTATTTATTAAAATATTTTATTTATTTTATTTTTAGAGAGAGGATAAGGGAAGGAGAAAGAAGGGAAAAGAAACCCTGATATGTTGCCTTTGGGGACTGAACCTGCAACCCAAGCATATGCCTGACTGAGAATCAAACCAGCAACTGTTTGCTTTGAGGGATTATGCTTAACCAACTGAGACACACAGGTTAGCACAAAGGAACACTACACTTTTTCTCTTTTCTACCCTAATGGCTTGCACAGAAAGGGCCCTGAGGTTTGAGAGAGGGGAAATCTAACATATTCCCCTCAGCCCAAACTAAGTATAGTGGGCAAAAGGGCTTTGGACAGGTGTGACATGCCTTGCACACCTTCCTCCAAAGAAGCCTTTTTTTTCCCCTTAATGTGGGACATTGAAAAATTGTCATCTAGTGGTTATGGTTTTAATGATGCCTTTTAACCCTGTTGCCAAATCTGTTGCCCCCAGAATACAACAAGAATGTCAGCCTGTTAAACCAAGCACGCCGTTGCCCAGGGACAGCCAACTGACTGGGGTCTGCAAGATCCTACCCCATGTGGGAAAACCACCCTCCCTGCTACAACTCCACTCTTATTAGGGATTTCTGGATCCAAGGGTAAGTAGGACGATGACCATGTCCATCTTGAAGCAGCTAGAGGAGCACGAGACCTTCGCCCATGTCCTTTATAAGATTATAAAGAGTCTTAAGTCTGAGAGGGGGGGATCGTTATTTTTTATTGTTGTAAAAAATAAATTAATTAATGTATTTTAATTAATTAAAAATGATATGGATGGAAAAAAGGAACACTACACTTTTTAGGTCTGTCACCTCAGACAGTAATCCTATTTTTATGTTGGAAAAAACCACAAAGACTTAATTGTAGATAATATTTGTGAACATTTATTATTCTGTCTTTGATCATAGGTAAAATAGGTGGTAATATCTAAATGACAGTTAATTAACACATATTGAATAAACCAACACATGTGGAAGCAACTGTGAAGCTGACACATAGTAGGCACTCAATTACATTTCAATTTTTATGGATCTTAAAGATCAGAGTTGATCTGAAGCAGAGATACAGAACAAAAGAATAATGTGGGTCTTTAAAAAACATATAATTAAGGTCTTGGTCACAGTTTATAATAAAAAAAATAGATTTATTTTTCCCCTATATGACCTGCATTCTCAACTGCAAACAAAGAGCACTTCTGTAAGGAAAGATGAAGAACAAGGCATTCTTAATGGCAGCCACAGTATTGCCCCTATAGGATGACATGCAGGCTTCAAAATGGTTGATCCGTTAGGCCTTTGCACATTGTTGAATGGAAGCAAAACAGGAAAAAAAAAAACAAAAAAAACCTCTGGTTACCCCAAAGTATGCCGTGGCATTTACAAAATTTAAAACACTTGTGTTACTGTTGGTATTTAGTTAGAAGAGGGGAACAAAGGGAACTAGACATTGAGCTTAATATACCAAGAAGCAAGGCCTATCTGCTTCACCAGGAAACTGCAGCATCACGCTCCAGGGTATTACAGCACTGTGTTCTGCCAAGAGTATTAACACTCCTCCCTTCCTCACTCCAGTAGCAGCTTGCTGAGTGGGAGCAGGGGAAGCAAGCACATGCGCAACAGAAGTCAAAATGGAACAGGGGCAGGTATCTAGAGCACTAGCTTCTGAAGAAATGAAATAGCATCCAAAGAAAATTAGACTATAAAAAGTTTTAAAAAACAAACAAACAAAAAAAAAAAAAAAACCCACTTTGGACTATTAAGAGTGGAAGAAAAACCTGAACATAGCTTATAAACAATATTGCAGCATTTACACAATGTCAACAATGGGTAAGTAATTTATCATCAGAAGTAAAACAGATTTCGCATTCTTTGTTGCCTCTAAGAAATGCGTCTTAGGTGAGGTAGTATGTAATGGAACCAAGGCAAATCACTCAGGTCATACGTTCACCTTGTGTGAGCTTCTATGTTCCTTAAAGTAAAATATGTAAATGTGAACCTCATCTCAAAATTTTTCTCATTGGGGGTAGGAGAACAGATGCAGGTGTTTGCTAGAAGAGATTAGGTTCTTGAGAATGTTAATGCTCTTTTCCTGATATCTCACCCACATAACCTTGGCTAAGCATGTAAAAATGCAAGATTTTTTTGTTTATGTCTACAGACAGAACAATGATTTAGCACATTTGCCAGTATATATGTCATATATATTGCATATCACTGTTGCTTGTTCCTCTGACCTTAAAGGATATAAAATATATTAACATCAAAAAGAACACATAAAGTAATTTATTATCTTCAAAGAGTTTTCACATATGTTACCTCACTGAACTATAAATATATAACAACTAGTCAAAAACTTTCACATATTTCTCCAAATTCATTCTTTTTATATGATGTAGTTAAAGTATTGATATTCCAGTCAATTCCATTCAAACAATATGAGCTTACTCAATACCAAGAAATATATATTGGGAGGATTTGATGATGATAACAGTAACTGTGATATTATGATGGTGATCATGATAATCATAAAAATGATAGTGTTGATTATAACATTTATTAAAGCAATTTTAATATGCTACCTTCTCATATATACTAGAATTTATCTCTGGACCCTTTAGTTTGTTTCGCTACTTTAGTTTTTCATTTTAACGGCAATGATGCATTGAGTACAGAGACTTTATAATGTGCTATGTTATCTGATCAAGTTTCTGTTCATTATTCTATTTCAAAATTTTATTGATGATTTTAGGCATTTATCTCTCCACATAATCTATATAGTCTTTTTAAAATCCCTCTCAAACTCACCCTTTCTCTTTTCCCAGAAGTTCAGTTCTAATGAGATTTTATTAGAATTCTATTAACATGTACTCATAAATTTGGAACTACATGCATATTAATGATATTAAGGCTTTTTGTTGCAGAATATGATGTGGTTTTAATTGGTTCATTATGTTTTATGTCTTTCAATAGGATTTTATACATTCAGATCCTGTCTTTATTGTTAAATTCATTCAATAGATTTTGTGGATTTTGTAGCTAATATGAATAAATAAAAACATTCTTTATCTTTTGTTGGTTAGATGTTTATTTCCAAATTAGAAACAATATTGAATTACTAATTTTTGTTGATAAAATGTGTAAGAACTTCATTGTCTAATTTATTCCATTAATTTATTTTTAAAAAAATATCTTTGTTTTTGTCTATGAAAAAATTGATAACCGCAAGTCTTATTTCTTATATTTAATATTTTACAAATATTGTTTATTGATTGCATTTATTTTATTGCATGGCTGCATGGTGATGGTGGATCTCCTTGCATAGCCTGAAGTTAAATAAAATGGTTTTGATGTCTATCTCTATCTGTGGTAATAATGTTTGATTTTGGTAACATTTTTATTATATTTAAGTAATTTTTATACAGCCATTAAATAATGATTTTTAGAAGTTCAAAAAATTTTATGTATTTTTATCATCCACTTATGCATAGATAATAGTAGATTTCCCTAATCTAATTACTTTACCACTCCCTTAGTTATTTATTTCATACCTGCTCCTATAACTCCACACCTAGAATCCTCTCCCAGATAGTCATTTCAGATGGTTTAGTTTTGGTAATGGAGGGAAGAGTAGTTGCACTAAGGTTTCAATATTCCCATAACTTCTTGCTCATAAGTGTTCCAGGATAATTTATAAGTAGTTTATTCTCATGTTCAGATAATAAACAAAGAAATATTATACTAGTACATAATTTAAAGAAAATTGATGCAAACAAACAATATGAAAAGTTATTTTTCTTTTATTTTCATCATTTCAAGGAAGCAGAGCAATCTTCAAAGGTTTTAACAAGTATCATTTAAAGAAACTTAAAGACAGATTTAATAAATAATAGTTAATACTTAAACATAGCACTTTGAATAGACAGGCACTCTTCTACCACTTTACATATAGTGTCTGACTTGACCATTATAGTAACTTCGTAAAGTAGAAAATATTGATGTCCACATTATATAAATGAGAAATGGGAGGTGCAAGGAGGTTTATCAATCTGCCTGGTGTCACACAGTTAAGAGGTGTTGACACAAATTGAACATGTAGTATGGCTCTTTTATTCATTCTCAGAAAGGAAAAATGAACGAAGGGAGGCAGTTCAAGAGGTGAAGAATGTTCATGGGAAGTCCCTCTTCGAGGATGTCGGAAGTGGGGAAAAGCCCCAGCTTTTTACTCCCACAAACACATGAGGATGAACAAAGTGGGTGTTTGGCTGTTATCTTTCAAGAGAAGTGGTTAGCCAAGTGTTTTGACAGTGTCCTGTTTTCAGGGGGTTACTCCCACATTCTACCTACTTCTCTCTTAAGAATTTTCTTGGCTCACCTGAGGACAATTAAAAAGCTTGCCTCCTAAGTTCTGAAATGGATCAGAATCATGTCTTATACCTAATCCAAGGACACTCAGAACCCAAAGCCCAAGTTTCCTTTCTATTCTATTTTTATCCAATAATGTGTTCAGCCATATAAAATAAAATATTAGAAATTCTGCCGGAGATTGACTAACATTAAAGTATTTCAAGATGCCAATGTCAAGATGCTAACCTTTGAATGCAAATTCTTATGAACTTCTCAAAAAGAAATTAAAGTCTAAACATATAACCCACTTTCATACTCAAGAAATCAATTCTTTTACTCTTTTAATTAAAATTTGAAAAGATGGAAGTGCAAAAGGTATCTCTCCAACTTCTTTACTTCAGTCTCAGCTAGAATGATTGTCATGCTTGGGTAGATGGGTTATATGAGCAACTAAAGCTTGCACTACTTTTGGGATAAATAAAATCCTTTTAAAAGTCTGAAAAGTTGTGTTAGTTCAACCACAATTTGTAGGGCCTCATGTTTTAGAGTTCAAAGAGCTAATAAAACAAAAATTATAATAATCATAACATTAACATTTGCACTTCTAAAAACAGTTATTCCAGAGAAAAAAAATTCCCAGAATTCAGTTTTTGATGATGTCAGAGACCAGAGAAGAAACCCCTTTAAGCAAAGGAGAAAATTTTCTTGGTTCCAGCCTCGCCAAATCACCCCCTAGTTTGTTCCATGTGTTCTAAATCCCTGAATGAATGTAAACTCAGTTGAGAAAGCTCTTCCAGGCAAGGGCAGGGGGAAGTGGACAAAGGGTTGAGGGGGAAGTGGGGATATCTGTAATAGTATAAACAAAAAAGTAAAAAGGAAACTATGGGAAAAACGTAAATTATAAATTAGTAAAAATAAAGCTGCTTAAATAAACAAATAAATTGACTAATTGATAAAAGTATAAAATTACTTAAGACAAGCAGAAATTTTCTTCATCTTTCAACGCCCTATCCTACACACTGTTGTGCTATATCCTCACCTTTTTTTTTTTTTTAACTACTCTTGAGACAGGTTTCCCTATTTTACGTGCTGCATTAGTTTAGAAACTTACATGGGGAATTTCACACTTATTCCTGAAACATTTCATGTAATTAATTTTGGTCCATCATTAATAAAGAAGATACCTTTTGTAAAAAGTTAAATTTTTGTGCTTTGCAATCACATTTCTATGGAGATATTTCATTTATGCACCCAGCCTCCAGTCTCTGAGGTTGACACTTAGCCTGTTTACAAAATTCAGAAGTTTGCAAAGGTGGCAGCTCAGGAGCCAGCTGCATGTGCTTGAGTAAATATGCCCTTTCAGTCTTGTGCCATTGTGGATATTTCCAATACCTCTCAGCAAGATACCTGCCTCCTACCAAGGTGTTCTCTCCCTCAACCTGGAGTTCATCAATCTAGTGCCCCCATGAAACTATGAAGTCAGAAATGAGTTTGAGTCTGTGAATAATCCTCATGATTTACTCTCCCACAGCTCTTTTCTTTGCTCTACTTGCAGAATCGAATTTGATACATCTAGTCTAGAGATATCTGTAAAGAACAATTTCTTATTTTATTTTAATTTTTAATGTTTAAGTTAAAAATTTTAATATTTTACCATTTTAAATCAAAATTTAATATATTTTTAATTTTTAAAATTAAAGAAATTAAATTAAATTTGTTTAGGCAACATTGGTTAATAACACTATATAAATTTCAGGTGTCCAATTTATAATACATCAGCTGAATATCCCATTGTGTACTCACCATCCAAAGTCTAGTTTCTGTTCAGTCAGTATATATTTGACCAGCTGAACCTCACTAGTGCTAAGAAGTATATGCCGTACTTTACTACCTGGAAATTTGAGGTTTTGCTCATTGAGATCCAAGAAGCCCGTACTCTTTTCCTTGGGTTGGAACAATGCCTTTGTCATATCACTTTAGAAAAATCTGTGCCTATAGAGGAGGCTGCAGCTTCCTGAAGTTGGAGCTCTCTGCTTTCTCAGAGCTTTGAGCCTTGGCCAGACTCTGCACATCTGTGTGAACTGAGCAGCTCCATCCCACTTGCTGAGGGGCTCGCGTTCTGTCCTTCATTTTAAGTCATATCTCACAGACCTCCTCTCATTGACTTCCTTTCTTGAGAACATTTTCTGAAGCCTAGTGGCCTTTGTTTAAATAGCTGCAATCTGGAAAATGGCCATGTACTTTCGACAAAAAGACTTCAAGCTTCAATCATCTAGCACAGACAAAATACCATGATGTTGGGTTAAAATATGTCAATTTAATCAATCACAGAGTGTAAAAACATGTCTGGACCTTTAATTGGCCTATACAAATCACCATGATCAGAAAAACAAGGCCCAAGCACATATCCCTTGGCTATGTGTATACATTGCTCCCCCAAATTCCACTATTTTGCTTTTAATTTTCAATATTTCTGGCTGTTACATTTAATATTGGGATTTTGACAAAGCCATCACCAAATTGCTATTGTTTCCCCTCATCCTGGTGTGATCTGAAGGACTTGAAAAAAAAAAAAGTCAAGGCCTCAATATGGAGGTCAAAAGAATTCCAGGTTTCTCAATTTGTTAGCAATGTTTCTGCTAATCTTCAATCTCAGAAATTGGCAGATTTAAGCTCCCAATCATGGGCAACATAGAGGAGTGGAAGAGAATGCTCATTGAGGACAGGTTTATTACTAAAAAGAAAAGAGTTAAACTTAAGCAAGCATGCAGTTATTCTTCCCTAAGTAACCAATTGGTCATGTCAACTCACTTTTATGAGGATGGAGTGAATTAAGTTGTGAAAGAGCAGAGTGAGCTAAGGGAAAATACCTGCTCTTGGAGATCTGGAGTGGAAAATGGCATCTCCCCTCCAGGCCAGAAAGGTGAATCACATGCCCAATGTCATATAACTCACATAAGAAAGCCATGACTGCTTGGTTCTAAAACTTCTGTTTCACAGTGATCTGTTGTCTTTGTCTGTGGATGACTTAACACCTTGGTCCAGTAGTTTAATTGTAAATAACATATTTCGTTATGAGATTACACTTCAAGTATGGGTTCAATAAATGATAGTTTCTACTGCTGCTAATCGTTATTGTTATTATTATTACCATTATTAATTTTTAAAACTCCAACCTACGTTTATTATTGAACTACTTGGGAAAGAAAATCTTACATGTAGAAATATTTCAAATAATTTATTCAAGAGTAAATTTGTAGAAGGATCTCATTTTGGCTTTAATTTCTGGATATCTCAGAGGTTAACCTCTCTAGCACAAACCAGTTATTCGATTAATGTATGATAAATTCTTGGGCACACTGTCTAGATGATGTATGCAAGGCATTTCACAGTAAATGTTGGTTCCTTTTCACTCCTGGATTCCACTTATTTACCAGTAAGGTGATGAATTAAACTAATGTAGTTTTCAAAAACTGTTGTTTAATATAGCTAATATGAGACTGAAGAATTGGAAAATATTTTAAGAATGGTAGAGGTATATTAACTTTGGTAGGATTCCTGCTTTATTTCAGTAACATTACAAATGGTCATTGGCATTACTATCTGTTAGGTATTATTTCCTCCATTTCATGAAATAGGCACTTGAGGCTGGAAAGGTCAGTAATGTGCCCAATGTCATATAACCACTGATGTCTGTTTCTAAGACTCCAGCTATTTTGACAATGACCTGTTGGTCTTTGTCTGCTGGTAGCTTTATTGGAATTACAAGTTGTTACTATGGTTATGAAGTTAGATTTCAAGAATAAAATCATATGTATCTACTTATATCTTAAAAAATTCCTTACTAAGATTGCTTCATTTCTTGTAAGAGCATGCTCTGAGATCACTGGCAAATATGAAGTTGAAAAGCTGAATTATTCAGTTTATTATTTTATAATGTGTTTTTGTTCATTTCATTGAATAATACTTTAAATCAATTCACTGGGGTTTGGACAACATACTGGAGCTCCTTAAACTATTTGGAATTATTTTCAATTACAGTACTCTCTATTCAAGAGTTATTTTAGCAGTCACCCATCTGAAAGTTTCCAAAATTTTATCAGTTTAAAAAATTTGAAATATTTTACAATATTGATCTTAAAATAATGCCTAAGATTTTAACAATTAGTTTATACACATCTGCTTCATTTAAACTTCATATGTCTTTGTCAGTGATTGAAAATTGAAATTCAAGGTGATAAATGGCTCTTCGGGGTCATACACTTAAGAAAGGGCATAAGACTTAAATGTGGACTGTAACCCTTCTAGATTACTGTTTATTCCATGACACATAGAGGCTTCCTCTATGCCACAGTAAAATAGACCTACAAGGATTAACTGAACTCTACAGACCTGATAAATGTCAAGTGCTCGTGGAGATGAGGTATATCTTCAATAGCATGTTCCTTAAAGTTCTCTGGAATATTAGACTATTAAGTAACAGGTCAACATTTCCATAAAGATTCATTAATGCTTATTTTTTTGTATTTGTTCTAGAATGACAGTGCATTATTTCAATATATTCACATAAATTTTGATTATATAATTAATATAACCAAAAAGCCAAAGCATATAAAAGGTTCTTCTCAAGGACAAAACAAAAGTGAAGTCTGTTTTCTGGAACCTTCCTATTTAAGACTTCCCATAACAATGTGACTGCAGATTTTAGTGTAACTGAACATTACTACAAGTTAGTATAATAATAAAAATAATTTGCATGATAATACTAGGTAAAATACTATCTGGCTTTTTATTATTTTCAGGTTTTCTTGCAGAAATTGAACAGATTATGAAACACCCAAATGCACGATCAAAATGTATTTGTATTTTTAGGACTTTGAAAATTTGAGAGATATTTCTCACTTAGCAAATAGAACTCTTATGACTTAAAGTATCATAGGGAGCTAGGGTCTTGGATTTAAATTTCAGCTCAGTCTTCAGAAAGAAACCTATGAAAGTAGTCATAGAAATTCATCTCTTTGGGTTTCAATTTGCTGGTTTACGGCCGTGTTAGAAACAGAGCCATTTGATGCACTCAAATTTATTTTCTATGATTCACTCATGAAATACTACTGCCATTGGTTGGTATTTCTAATTCACACTCTATAGAATCATGTAGAAAAATGCCATAAATTATGATTACTGCCTTTTTTATCTGTGCCATATACAGACAAAATTCCAACTATGGCTTCCTCTGATTGTTTCAGAAAAATGTAATAGCCACATATTATCTCAAGTGTCATTGAAAAGAAGATAGAAGAAAGGGTTTTACGTTGTTCATGTGAAAAGAGAAAATTCCAGATATGGAAAGTCTATTCCCTATTCCTCCATACTAATAGTGATGGGGACAGGAATATTGTGCCCCTTAGACAGAGAGGAATAAGACTGATAATACCAAAACTACTTCTTTTACCAACTTTGATGCTTGGGCTCTAAGTATTTTTATTTGTTTTATGTAAGGGGATGATAATGACATGTTTCTTGGGATGTGGTTGATAATTTGTGTTTCCATCAAACTTATTTTTTGGAAGGCTCTGCAGAAAACATAAGGCTTTTGAAATATCTAGAGCCCAGAAAAAAGGGTTTAGACGGATAGTTATCACATTGCCAGCTTTCTTGCCCATCTTCTTTCTCCTGAAACAACCCTTTTTTCTTCATCTGATGTCTTCTCTTACTTTTCTCCATGAATGAATAGTGATTGAGGCAATGAATAAATCTGAGACTGTAGAATAGAAGATAAAGAAAGCAACTAGGGAACTAGTTACCTGAGAAGTAGTTGGTAGGGTTAAGCAGAGCTGGAATATCTAGTATCTGAAAAAAGAGAAATCTGTACATGGAACAGCTATGAACCAGATCAACACAAAGTACTGAAAAACCCCCATGAAAATGTAGTATGCATACATATATATGTATAGATACACATATATATAATAAAAATAACTAGAGGTGGCAATCTAGGCAAACACCTCTCTTAATATTTTTACGTGCGATGCCAACAATATCAACAAACACCTCAATATTTAGCCTTTGTATTGTTGCTAAATATGGTAAGAGAAGGGTTATCATTTATTTTCTCCTTGGTGTTCTTGTTATCACTCAGCCTTATTCAGCATATCCTTTTTCATCCTCTCAGGAGACAGGTTATGTACCTGACCTGCATTAGAACAGTTGGCAAGTGAAATGAGGTTTCGCCTAAGCCCTTAACAGTGTGCTTTGAAATATATTTGGAAGCTTATTCTTTAATATAATATTATTCCTTTCTCTACCCTTTTATTACTTTGCAGTTGAATCCAACCTCCACTCTCAGCAGAGAAGCACACAACAGAACAGTATCTGTCTACCTCATGAAGAAACTCATTGGTGTTCAGGCACACACACACACACACACACACACACACCCCTCTTCTATACACTGCCAAGGCATTCATTTGGCAAACAGGGGAAGGAAGAATTAAATTCAGGCCCAGAATTTTTAAAAAAATTAGACCTCAGCTGCATATAACCTACTATTATCAGTGAAATTCAGTTTATAACACATCTGTGTACCCACAATTAATAAAGATTTCCTTCCTTTAGGAAGCCTTCATACTAATTTTCACTTTGTAAATTCTGCTTATTGTTGGAGATTAACTGAGGTTCTTTATGACTCATGAGACATTTCTAGTTTAATCTACACACAGGCGTGACTTTCTTTCCTAAAGTTATGGCACTTCTAATTATTATCAAAATTGATCATTTGCAAATGCAGCAAGCACATTCTTGTGATGCCTATAAAAATCTTTAATATTCTGTTATATTTCATTTTAATTTGTATGAATTGAAGCTTAGAGGCTTCTTTCTATGTACATTAGTCTTTGAATAAGATCTATTGCTATAAACAACTGTCATGACATGAATAATATTTATAGCTCCAGAAAGATGTATACTAAAGCTTCATGTGGTGACAAACTTTATATTTTTCACAAGGGTGGCAAAGGATAAAGGAAGGAAGAAAATAATAATGTGGAAAAAGAGTCTAAGGCTAACAATAAAAGTAGGCTCTGCATAAGATGCAAACTACACTTAAAGGCAATGCTCTGGAGAGCAGAACACAGAATTGAGAATGTATGAAGGGAACAGTGTCAATTATAGGTCCTAGAGAGAAAATATTAAAAATGTACTTGTTTATGGCATGTTGTTATGATAGCCCAAGCTCACTTGAGTGACAGGGACGCTAATAGATATGGAATAGAGTTGCCCATGAAGATTCTCTGCCCCCTATCTCCCAGACTGTCAGAGATGGGAATGGATATGTAAAACATACAAACAAAACTTGTAGTTCATGCATGTAATCTCTTGACTTGAGTTCTGATTTTTTTTTCTCTTAATCTTTCTTCTACCTTATGTTAAGACTATTTGCAAAGACAGATTTCTTTCTCCTCAATATGGCACACTGACCCACTGAGTACTGAACACTGTGGGCTCAGGCTACTACAGAGTAGGATTTCCTGAAGCAACAAATATGGGTTTTTAGCCCAAGAGTTTACACAGTGGAGGGTTATGATTCCATAGAGTTTTATCTTCTTTTGTTCACACTTGATAGTGAAGTCCTTGAGATCAGCAACTATTTTTATCATCTATTATAAACTGAATATGTCCCTCTGAAATCCATAGGTTGAGATATTAATACCGACATGATGGCATTTTGGAAGTAATTGGGTCATGAGAGTGGAGCTGTCATAAATGGGATTGATGCCCTTATAGAAGAGGTCAGAGAGCTAGCTAAGGTAATACAATAAAAACTTGGCTATCTGCAACTGGGAAGAGGGTCTCACCAGAACCTGACCAGGCTGGCATCCTGATCTCTGACTTCCGGCCTCCAGAAATTTAAGAAATAAGTTTTTGTTGTTAAAAATGTACTTGTCTTTGGTATATTGTTATCAAGCTCACTATCATCTTTATATTCTCTTGAAACCTGATATATTTTTCATATGATAGATATGCATTAATATGTGCTGATTCACTTGTCTTAAATTCCGTATGCTTACTATTCAAATATAAATATTTAAGTATCCTTTTCTAAATGATATAACCCTATCAAATGAACTTAAAAATCATTAAAAACTTAGTCACATCATTGATGTGAGTCAGGTGGGTGGAACTGATAATGCACCAAAGGCTTCTTTTTCACCATTATTTCAGTTTTGAGCTGTGTGTGGAGTTGCCTTTGAAAACATTTGTACTTCTCATTTAGATGAGTTCTGTGACATGCAGAGAAAGATGAAAAACAATCTCTATGTGAAATCGCATATGAGCGGTTAGTTCTAAATTTACCAGCCACTAATTCCTTTGAGTGATCATTTTTTTCTTTGATTACACATACCCATACTGATTTCAAAGCAAAAGAGCAGGAGGAGATGAAAAGGCTTAAATCACACAACAGCCTTAGGTGGTGCCTTTGACACTGAAGAGTTAACATTTTATTTCCAAATCTCAGAATGTATGAGGCATAACTAAACTTTGGGTAAATCTGATATAGTAGCAATAGCTCATGTCTATATAGGCCTAGATTCTAAGAAGAAGACAGTATGTTAAGTGTGTTTTGGAGCCCATGCATCCCAAACAAGGAGCATGAAAGGATAAAATGGGAACTCCTTGCCTTACGATTTCAGGGGAAAGTTTATAGGTGTTGCTTACACAGGAAGTACCATGGTAGCGAAACCTCTGAACCATGGAAAAGCTCTTTGCCAAACAGAAGTGATGCTTCCTTCAAAAGGGTATTTAAACCTCTTACCTATTATTGATTGAATAAAAGAATGACATTCCCATGGAATGGATGAAGATAAACAAGTTGCAACCTGGTAAAAGAAATTACAGAGCATGTTAGAGGAAATAAAGTCTCTCTTAGGAATTATCAGCTAAAAATCAAATAGTTAAAGTCATGTTGAGAAAGCACATAAATTATACATTATATCATTTTATTCTATAAATATATAATTATTCACTTTTGTTTTCATACTAGTTTACATTGATTTAATGATTACTACATGTCTTGTACTGAACTATTTCACAAGATTATTGCTTTTAAGGTCTATTGACAATCATAGGGAATACGTACAATTTTCAACCACATTTTTAAAAGTAGCGAACTGGAGCTTAGAGAATTTAAGTAAATGGCTCAAAATCATGTAACTAGTAATTTCAAGACTGGGACTTCAAGTTCTGACTAACTCTGAATCCCATGTTTATAATTATTATCCTGGACAGACCTAAAGCAAGAAGCAGACATTTCAGCATAGACTATTATCATCTGTACCTAAAGTATGCACTTGGGAGAGAATTCAGATGGGACAACATTTGGTTCTTGATAGTGTGGCACTGGAGACCTCTCAGGAATCAGAAATTATTGTATATCACTCTTTGAGTAATTTTGTGTGTGTGTGTAGTCTGTCCAGAAAGTATCCAGACATGTAATATGAAATATAGAGACATTTACTGAAGAAGATACAAGAAACATTTTACATAGGACAATGACTCCTCAGTCCCTTTCAAAGTAGGCAGCTTAAGACCTCACACAGTTCTCCCAGTCACCATCAGCTGCCCCATTGTATTTTCCTGACTTTCATCGATGATTTGAAATCTCTTCCCTTTTAAAGATGTTTTCAGTTGTGGGAAAAGCCAGAAGTTACAAGGCACCAAATCTGGGCTTTAGGGGTCTGGGACACCTGGGTGATTTGATGTTCCGCTAAAAAACTCTTCAGGAGACGTGATGCCTGAGTGGGCCTGTTGTCATGATGAAGCTACCAATCAACAGTTGCCCATATTGCAACCTTCTGTATCATCCAAATGTTTCCGGGGAGGAATGTTCAAGTTTAAAGCAAAATTTGATGCAGATTTGTTGCTCTACTCAGTCATTTTGAATGCGACAGCCACACAGTACACATGTTCCCTCAGTGACATCTACCACCGTCATTGACTAGAACAATGAAGTCATTATTGTTTTTGCATGCACATTTCAGGTCACTCTCCTTAGCTGCCAGGTTACATCAATGTTGTGCAAACCATTCTTATTATATTAACAATGGTTAGACTTTTCTGGACAGGTCATTATATATATATATATATACACACACACACACACACATATATATATAATATTTTTATATATTGAGTATACATATAGTATGTATATATTGAGTATATTAAGTATATATATATATATAGTATTGAGTATATGTGTGTGTGTGTGCATGTGTGTGTGTATACTCAATTATAGTATGTCTAAATTTAGGCTAAGTCATTCTCAAACATTATCTTTATAGATTTCTGAGTTGCAAGAAACCTATCAGATATTATATAAGAACATCGTGTTGCTTAATTTTATGTGTCAACTTAACTTGTCATGAACTTCCCAGATTAAACACTGTTCTTGGAGTGTCCATGAGAGTGTTGAGATTAGCATGTGAATCAATGAACTCAGTAAATTGTCTTCTCCAATGTGGGTAGACATTATTCAATTCACTGATGCCTTAACTAGAACAAAAGGTTGAGAAAAGAGGAATTAATTTATTTTTCTTTGTCTCATTGCTAGAGTGAGACATCTCATTTCATCTCCTGCTCTCAGAGTAGAATTTCCACTATTGGGTCCCCAGTTTCTCAGGCTGTTGGAGGGAGACTGAAATTCACTACTGGTTTTCCAGGGGCTCCAGCTTGCAGAACACAGCTCATGGGACTTCTAGGCCACCATAATCCTGTGAGGTAAATCCCCATTCTCTCTGTCTCTGTCTCTGTCTCCCTCTCTCTCTCTCACCCTCTCATCTATATTTCAATCTTCTATCTGTCTCCTCTTGGTTCCGTTCTCTGGAGAACTCTAATACTGACACTTAGGTTAAGGGATAAACATTTTGATGTATGGAGAAGGTAAACTTAAATAAACAACAAGCTGTGCAGAATGCTGCCTTAGCAAGACCTTTTTTTTCTTTTCCTGGGACTGCAGTGAGATATGCCTGCAAATGTGAACAGTTAGGCAGTAGCTTTGTAAACAAAAGTTGTTGTGTTTTGTAGCTCATAGCAATTCAATTAGAAAAAAAAATTCACATCCTTTTCCTTCTTTGTGAAAAATATTTGTCTTCACTTTACTAAAATTAAGAATAGTAGTCCCAGCATGTAAAAATGTCTTGGCATTGGTTAGTTGTATTAAAGCCTCAAATCTTACCAGCTTTGTGGACCACATTACATTCATCCATTCACTCATTTATTAATTCATTAGTCATTTCACAACACTGGAATGCCTATTCCATGCATGCATGTTTTACACGTTCACAGAGAAGTGATATGAAAACAGGCAGACTTTTTGTACCAGCAAATACACAAACAAATATGCAACCTAATATCGGTGGTGATAGAGAATTGGGAAAAGTAAAAGAGGTTATCTAGGCGATTGGAGTGCTATTTAAATTGAGGTGTTCAGAGATAGTCTTGCTGAGAAAGTAGCACTTGAGCAACATCGTAAATAAGACAAAGGAGTGGGGAAGTACATCTCTGGGGTGCTTATATACACATTCCAGGCTAAACAAAAATAGCAAAAAGCACTGAAGTGGATCCCTGCTAGGTGTATGTAAGTTTCAATGGGGAATCTAGAGTGCTAGAGCAAGGTGAGAAATGAAGAATAAAGTCAGGAGCCTGATTATGTATAACCTTGCACACTGCATTTTGTTCAGAGTGACAAGTCAATGAGAGCTTTTAGTAGTGTATGAAAAGAGTTAATTTGTGTTTTTCAATTATTTTTAATTTCTTTTTTTATTGTTGTTCTATTACGTTGTCCCCATTTTTCCCTTTGCTCTCCCCTGCTCCCCCCCCCCCCCCAACTCCCACAGTCAATCCCACCCTATTGTCCATGTCTGTGGGTCATTTATACTTGTTCCTTGGTTAGACCTTTCTCCTTCTTCCTCCTCTTCTCCCCCTCACCCTTTTTCTCTGGTCACTGTGTATATAGAATAGATTGTACATTGTATAGATAGATAGATGTCTTTTACAATGCTGAAGTCAGAGAAAAACAAATAGATTCATCATTTGTACCTTAGAAGAAAATGAGTATCACTTTTAAGTAGAGGAATATCATTGTCAGTTGTGCTTAAGTTTTTTTCTGTCAATTTTATTGACAAACATAAAGGAATATGCATAGATCATAGATGTACAGCTTAATGAATTATCACAAAGTGAATAAAGCTGCATTATCAAGTTCAGGAAATAGAGTATTTTCATTACTTTCAGAAATTCTGCTTCTGAACTCCTTCAATTTGCTGCTTCCCTCTTTCCAAAGGTACTACTATCTTGATTTCTAAAATCACAGATTAGATCTACTTGTTTTAAAAATATATAGAGATGACATAATCTATTTATGTACTGTTTGGACCCTGGTTTCTTGGGCTCAACATTGTATTTGTAGGATTAGGCATTATAGAACCATCTTTAATACATCTTTTCTATTTTATTAATTTATCTTATTCACTATTTTTTCTCATATCTTTGTTTAAAATTTCCTTTTAATTCCAGATGGTCTGTTTCTGTTTCTTTTTCTCTCTCATTCTTAAAACACACTTATTTTCAGTCCTGAACTAAAGCCTGGGGTTTTTACACAGCTTCTTTTCCTTAGTGGGCTTTGGATTCCAATTTTTGTTTTTGCTGTACATGAATTTGTCAAATGCTCTGCTTAGCTTTTCTGTCTCTCTCTAATCTCCTCCATATTTGGTATTTGCTTCTGGGGAGATTATAGGTCTGTATTTTGGGTTTATCTACATGGGCTTTCCTTCTTTCCCAAATCTTAGTTTTGCGATTCTTCTTTGTATCACCAAACAGGTTTTTATTATTATTGTTCTAGACATTCTCAGTCTTCTTAGTGAAAAATTTAGATATAACAGACGGGGTCCACCTTTACCAGAACATTTTGATAAATTTCCATAATTTTTAAAGATAGCTAATAATCTGAATGCTTTGATTACTATAACTGTTGTCATCAATTAAAGAAATTTATAGATTATTTTTAAATGAAACTTTCTTCATTCACAAATATACACTTTCCAGAAACAGTTAAAAACTGAATAAAGGATAAATTATAAAAGTTTATTTTTACTAATTCTGTTCTGGAAAAGTCCTAGCAAATCACATAGTCTTTAAATATGCTAAACTTAAAATTATATTTCCTTGAAAAGAACAGACACTTAGTGTAATTTCTACAAAGTATTCTTGTCATTCAGAAATAAATTAAATACAGATAGTAAACCAATAGGACTTGAAGAAAAGTAAATCTTATATACTAGTTTAACACCTGAGGAAAGATAATGGAGCGATCACATATATTTAGGTGAAATGTATTTCATTGTTAATTTTTTCTAACTTCATAGCTGAAGAAGGATAAGGGACTTCCTTGTGTCACACAGCAAATGTGTAACAGAGATAGACCTCAAAGTCCCCTTACTGCTATGTTTTCAAGTGCTTCACACCTTCCCTAATTCTCCTTAAACTCTTAGTTCTTATATAGTTACTATGTTTCCCCATCCCTATATTTTTCAATAAATTTCTTGAGAGTAAAAGAGCAATGATTGTTTTCAAGTCTTCCTCACTTCCTCTCTTCACAGTCTGAACAACTAAGGATTATTTGTACTACCAAGTTTAGGAATCTTGTAAGACTAAACAAACAGACAAATAATAAATAACGTCGATGGATAAAGATATTCAAAAATGGATTCCTGCTTTCACTGAAATACTGGACAAAATTACTTCAAAACTACTTTCCAAATTTAATACTATATAATGTTACAAATATCTTCAACTTGCTTTATTATTTAAGAATGTAAAAAATTATTTTCAAGCATTTTATAATAATGAATGTTTTATACAAATAAATGCACTATTAATGTGCAAGTAACTTATAAAACTATTTCTGAAATTTATATAAAGATACCATAAAGCTATATAGCTATTTTCTTTCTCTATTTGCCACTTATATTTCTCTTTCTAAATATATGTAATTTAATTTGCTATCAATAGTCTATTTTTTGAGCCCAGACAATATGGTATCTGATAATAGCTCTCTGAGATCAACCAACAATATATTTCTCTGAAGGAAGTGGTGCAGTCTATGTGTAATGAGTATTGTCTTTGTGGTGGTGCCTAAGCGTCTAAGTAGTAATTAAAGCAAGTAGATATTGCAATCATGGGTTATTAGGGGGAAATGCTTATGATTATAATAACAGATGATTGTTTTATTAATATTTCAGGTGGCGGAGTTTGTCTGAAGGAAAGCTATTTCTGGAAGAATGCTGGGTCTCTGTTCTTTAGATGTATATGCTGATCCCAAATTCCAGTACTAAAACCTAACTGCTCTTATCCAATATGAGCCTGAATGACTTTTCCCACAGACTACTTGAGAGTTATTGGATATGGAGAGAAGAAATGGAAAGTAGAGCATGGCACTGTAAGGGGAACATCAAAGCAATCAAAAAGTACCGAACACTTCCATCTTATCCAGAACAACATGCTGGAGACTATATAGACAAAAATATTGAATATCTGCCTGAACTCAGAGAGCCTGTATTAACAAGGAAAGAAGACTATGCACAAGTTTTTTAATTATATCATATAATATAATATTGTATTAGTTTTCTATTGTTGTTGTGACAAATAATCACCAAGAGTGATTTAAAAATAACCCACATTTATCATCTTAAATTCTATAGCTTTGAAGTCTCACTACACTAAAATATTGGGTTAGCCAAAAAGTTCGTTTGGTTTTTCTCCTAAGATGGCTCTAGTAGACTTAAGTGTCTTTAACCTCATTTGAAACAACTTTGTTAGATTGTATTGTGACAATTATCATATAAGAGTGCATTAAAAAAAACATCAAAATTGGTGAATTTTTGTGTAGTCATTTTAATATTGAAGATGGAACAAAATATACTTTATTATTTCAAGAGAGTTAAAAACACAACTGAAATTCATAAAAGATTTGTGCAGTGTATTGGGAAGGTGCTTGACTCATCCGATGTGTCAAAGTGGTTTTTGAAGTTTTGTGCTGGAGATTTCTAGCTGGATGGTGCTTCACAGTTGGATAGAGTAATTGACGCTGATAGCTTTGGTTAGTGGACTCAGACAAACTTTGCTTCAATAATGCAGCAAAATAACCCTAAAATAAGTGGTTTTTTAATCATATCGAACAAAGACTAAATGCAAAGTCTGAAATATTTGATCTGAAATAACTTTAATGTATTGTTTAATAACTCATAATATTTGTAAAGCCCAAATGTTATAAAAGCCCAAATGTATATCATTTATACACATGCATATGTACACATACACATATACACATATAAATATAGTCCATATACATATATAGGGTGAGACAAAACTAGGTTTATAGTTGTGAATATGTGAAACACAAGGTTTATCCCTGTATTATTATTATTTATGCATTATTTTTCATATGACAACTGTAAACCTGCTTTTGCCACACTCTGTATGTAGCTATGTATAAACAACCGATATTGCATATTTTGATAAATAAAATATTTCAAGAGTATTCCACATTGCACAAGAATACTATTATATAACCTCATTATATACAGGAGTACTTCATGAGAAGTGTGGTACATGTGTTTAAATTTGGCTTTATTATTATTGATTAAGAAATACTGATGATCATGAGAAAAAGGAGCAAAAGTGAATATGTAAATTATACCTTTATACAAAATGACATCATGCTATATCACACAAAGGATTTATAGTATAAAAGGTATTTTGGCAGTACTATATTTTCATCTGGGACACTTAAGTAAGAACACACTAAAATGGATCATGTCATAGAGTGCCATCATCAGAGCTTATTATGTTAAATTAGTTACTTGCAGTACAAATTCAATTGGATATGTAGTTTCATTTTCAAAATATTTTTGTTTTTATAGTTTTATAACAACAATAAGAATCATGAGTTTTGAAGCCTAGTTTTATATTTGTAGATATCAAATAAATAATTTAACAGGGAAATGACTTTTTTTTTAAAGGATTCCAGATCATAACTAACTTAGTAATACACAGGTCTTCTATATTACATGGAAAAGAAATTCCTAGTAGATCCAGTGGATCCAAGTCTTATCTGGGAACTTTTCAACTATTAACTTTTGACAAGACCCTTGAACATAAAGATGCTATTTAATTTGGATTTCTTGGTAAATTTCTTTTTTTCCTATATTAAAATGCAATTGTTTTGTGCCTCCATTTCCTTTGAACTGATACTGTACTAGTGAAATACATGAGGTACGAAACATGCTTCCAGTAATGAAAACAAGAAGTTTACTACCCTCAAATATTCATTTCTGCAGATATTTTAATTAAAATTTCTGGCAAGCTAAGAGAATTTTACTTTAGATAGGACATATGTCCAAAGCAAATGGAAGCACAAAACAATTGCATTTTAATATAGAAAAAAAAAGAAGATGTTATAGTTACCATTGGAGAATGTTATCTGTCAATACCTCTCTTCTGTTTATACATAAGCACAGTTGATTTTAGTGAGCATCTGAACAGACAGGTTTTACCTCTGTATTTCTGGTCAAGATGTCACCTTCTTAACCAGAAAGAAGATGCTTTGTGACTAAAAGAACGTTCAGATTTAGACAAGAGGATGCATCTTCAGGAAATGGAGGTTGGAGGAAATGCCAAAGAAGAGAGCTGGAGTCTAATGTGCCTTTTGGTATCATAAATATGATAGAAAAATGCAATATAAACTGGGAGGAATTACTCTCTGAAAGTCATAAGACTTCTTAAAATTTTGAATTTCTCTAGGTTTGTTATTGTGTTCGTCTTATTGTTTTTCCAGAGGATTTGACGTCAAAACCTTAAAACCAAAAGGGCATCTACTTGTCTTTGAGCATATCAAAAAACTGTTGAGTTGGACAAAGTATAAACCACTGAGGAGACAAATGAGGGAGGAGAGGGAGCCCCTAGAGAAAGGGTGTGTAATGTCGAGGGGTTAAGAGGAAGAAAAGCAGGCCGGATCCATGGGGACCACACACGGGAAAAATGAAAAGCACAGCAAACTGACCTTCACCTTCTTCATAACCCTGGGGATTTTACAACCTGAACTCCCTACAAAAGTGATAAAATGGCTTAAAGCAAGCTTACTGTTAACTATGCTAGCTAAATAAAGACTAGATCCAAAAATTTAAAGATGGAAACTATCAGAATGAAAAACAGGGACTTTGTTTCAGTGGCCAGTGTGGCATTATGATTCTTTTCTCTTGGGCCTTTCCATTGGTTCTATTTTCACCACTTACTTTTTCTATTCTACACTCCCCACTATTTTTAGTTATCCATAAATGATGTGTAATATCTGTTCTCCTTTTATATTTAGTGAAAGTAGAAAGGGAAGTAAAAGTATTAAAGATGATCTAATTCAACATTCTCATTTTAACAAGAAAACAGCCCCAGGGAGGAAGTGACATGCTCAGAGTCAACCATGGATTATTGGTAGTAGCAGAATTACAGATTAATGTTGCTCTACTGACCTTTCTTGTGCTTCCTACAATATGAAACTGCCTTTCTAGCCTAGCTTGAGGCTGAAGCCCCAGACGAGGAAAATTGTAAAACTATCAAAAGGCTTCTATGTCAGTTTGAATTTTCTGGAAACCTTAAGCCAAGACAGAATTTGAAGGGCATAAGATTTATTGGAGGAGGCATCTACGAAGAATTAAAGAGAGGGAGTGAGACTTCAAATCACGATGCCACTCTGACACTGTGAAAAGATGCTAAAAGAAAGAAGAGACTCCAATCTCTACACAGTTCTGAGAAAATGTCAACCAGGTAGAAGAGTGCCCAGAGAAAAGATTACCGGGGTCTCTCACTGGGTGGAAATGTCTCAGCTCTAGTATCACCAGTCATTGTTTAGTCATTGGCTGAGAACAGACTTGGATGGTGGGGGAAGGAAGGGGGTATTGAGAATGCTGTAGTGGATTCCAAAAGTGTGAAAATTGCAAGATTTTAGTTAACGACACACCTCGTAGCAAGTCCTCTCTTGAAGCAGAGTCATATGGTCCTTTGACTGCCTCAGTTGCATTCTACATAACTTACTTCAACCAGTCTGTAGTAAGGTGGGTAAATTACCACAAACATAGTGGCTTAAAACAGCATGCAAGCTTGGGTTTTCTTTACTGTTTATAGTATAAAGTACCAGAGGAGAGAGTTGAATTGAAGAAAAAATTCTTCAGTTTAAAAAATACCTAGACTTTAAATATTCAGAAAATTCATGACCTATCCATATTTTTTAAAAAAGAGAGGACACCAAAGATATAGCTGAAAAATCCTTTGGCTAAGAGTGTGTCATTCTAATGTTTTGATCTTCTTTTTCTTAAATAAGTCTCTTTAACATTTCATATAATAAGAGTTTGGTGATAATGAACTCCTTTAGCTTTACCTTGTCTGGAAAGCACTTTATCTGCCCTTCCATTCTAAATGATAGCTTTGCTGGATAGAGTAATCTTGGTTGTAGGTCTTTGCTTTTCATCACTTTGAATATTTCTTGCCAGTCTTATAGGCAACCCTTTGTAGGTAACTCCTTGGTTTTCTCTGGCTGCTTTTAAGATTCTCTCTCTATCTTTAACCTTTTTCATTTTAATGATGATGTGTCTTAGTGTGGTCCTCCTTGGGTCTAGCTTGTTTGGGACTCTTTGTGCTTCCTGGACTTGTATGTCTATTTCTTTCACCATATTAAGGAAGTTTTACTTATTTTTTCATGTAACTTTTCAATGTCTTGCTCTTCCTCTCCTCCTTATGGCATCCCTATGATTCAGATGTTGGTATGTTTAAAGTTGTCCCAGAGGTTCCCAAGCGTCTCTGCATTTTTTCAAGTCTTGTTTCCTCATTCTGTACTGGTTGACTTTATTTCTTTCTTATGTTTCAAATTATTGATTTGAATCCTGGTTTCCTTCCCTTCACCATTGGTTTCATGTGGATTTCCCTTAGTTGCACTGAGTATAGCCTTCATTTCTTCCCTGTCATACTTAATCTCATCTGTCAAGTCTGTGAGCATTGTTATCACCAGTGTTTTGAACGGTGCGTCTGTTAGGTTTGCTATCTCCTCATCTGTTAGGTTGGCTATCTCTTTATCACTCAGTTCTCCCACTGGAACCTTGATCTGCTCCCTCCTTTGGGACATACCTCTCTGTCTCCTCCACTTGAAAGCTTCCTGTGTTTGCCTCTGCGTCTTGGACATTACAATGACAACAAACTTACAACTAACAACAACAGAATCTAAAAAATAAAAACAAAAACAAAAACAAACTAAGCAAACAGCCAGAAGAGGATGAGAAACATAAGTATGAGGATCATTTAGAGGGGTATGAGCTGGGAGGGTGAAGGGGGAGAAAGGGGGAAATACTGCAAGGATTAAGAAGCATAATTGGTAGGTACAAAATAGACAGGGGGGATGTTAAGAATAGTACAGGGAAGAGTGAAGTCATAGAACTTACCTGCATGATCTATGAACATGAACTAAGGGGGGTGGGATTATTGGAAGGTAAGAGGTAAATGAGTAGAGGGGAGCAAAAGAAAAAGAAATTGATACATTTGTAATAACATAATTGATAAAATGCACTAAATTTTTTTTAAAAATTTACTAACATTTTAGAAATTTTCTTAGTGTAAACTACTGATGAAAATGTATGTATGGGTTTCTATCAGATATTTCAAAATTTCTTACTTTACTTACATTAAAACAATTAAAAACTTAACAACAAAAAAGAGATTATGGGTGTGACTCATGGCCACAAAGAAAGGAAAGAGTGGCCCTGGGATTCGAACTTAGTCACTGAAGTTCTAGAGTTTGAGTTTTAACATTAAAGCTTCCTTAATTATTATTTTAAAGGCTTTGGTAAGTTTTTTTAAAATTGAATTACTCGTATTTAAAATCTCAAATTTATTTCGGTATCACACTTTGTTATTCATAGAGAATATATGAATATATATATATATATATGTGTGTATATATATATACACATACATATATAAAAGTTCTCTCTGGTAAATGTCCAGCCATTATTAAGATAATGAGAATGGTTTGTGCAACATCAATGTAACCAGGCAGTTAAGGAGAGTGGATTGGAATGTCCATGCATGAACAATGACAACTTCATTGTACTAGTCAGTGGGGGCAGTAGATGCCATTGAGTGAGAATGTGTCTGTGTGGCTGTCTCATTCAAAATGACTGAATGAGTAGAACAACAAATATGCATCAACTTTTGTGTTAAAAAACATTCCTCCATGAAAAATATTCAATCTCCAGCTATGGGCAACTGGTGATTGGCAACTTCATCATGACAACAAGCCCAATCATGCATCACACCTCGTGTAGAGTTTTTTTTTTTTGTGAAACATCAAAGCATCCAGGTGATGTAGCCCCCTTACAGCCCAGATTTGGAGCAATGCAACTTCTGGCTTTTCCTAAAACTAAAATAATCTTTGAAGGGGAAGAGATTTTATACCCTCAATGAGATCCATGAAAATATAATGAAGCAGCTGATGGTGACTGGGAGAACTGTGTGAGGTCTCAATGTGCGTACTTTGAAGGGGACTGAGGTGTCATTGTCCTATGTACAATGTGTCATATCTGGTATCTTCTTCAATAAATGTCTCTATTTTTTATATTACATGACTGGATACCTTCTGGTATCTGGAAAGACCTTGTATACACACATATGTGTGTGTATATATATATTTAAAAATCAATTCACTTCTGTTTAAAATCTTCACAGAATATGTATATATGTCTATATATAAAATATAAATGTGTGAACATATATTTTTGGAGATGTGTGTGTGTGTGTGTGTGTGTGTGTATTCATGTAGCACATATTTGGGGATTTTCACACCCTTCTGTAGAACAGATTTCAGAAGACTGGGCATATGAGGTTTTTAAGAGAAGTACAGCGGTGGCTGTAATATAAATGGGAGACTTGGTCAGCATGAGAATTTGTATCCATAGTACAATATGAAAGCATTGGAAGTCTTGTATTTCCTGGAGTGAGTTGAGTAGTAACCTATATTTGGTAGAAAGAAGAGAAAGGTCCCCATGTCTCACTGTAAATATTTCATAAGGGTTTTAATATATAGGGGTTGAATATCATTAGAAAATCATACAGATATCTGAAATGAATTAAAAACTGGGAATAAAGCTTTGTTTTTGTCAGTAGTAAGCTCATTGGCAGCTTTTAAGAAAAGCATTTCAGTAGAGTGGTCAGAAAGTTCCAGCCTGTTGCAGCCATTCATTAAAGAGGGTATACTCACCAGATTCCTTTCCTCCTCCTTCCTTTTCCTCTTCCTTTATCCCTTCTCCTCCTTCTCCTTCTTCTAGTTTCATGCATCTGGATTTTTATGTAAAATTTCCATTGTTTTTAAATATTGGAGAGTACTTAAGAATTAAGTACTGTAAAGGAAAATGAAAGTGTTTATGCACTGAATTGACTTCTAAAACCTCTTGTTTGTAATCTATGGCTAACACGGTCACACAGTGATGAAAATAAAAAGACTAAACGGGTCCCATTACAGAACAGCTGAGGCTGGGTAGCAGACACATACAGTGCAGCCAATCAGCTTCGTCATACTTAGCAGTGTTGGATTGAAGGAAAGAAAATAGCTCTACCTAACAGAGAAAGTTTATTATGTGAGTTTGGCAGGAGATAAGAGAGGAAAGAAATCTGTGAAGAGGAGGGGCATTCATAAAGAATATGGTTAACAAGCTGAGAGATCCTCAAGGCACATTTTTCTCCTTCAAGGACAGGTTTGTAGAAAGAATAAATAATAGATAAATTTCTAGAACCACTAGATGAGACAGGTGACATCCCTAGAGTACAACATTTAAGGAGGCACTCATTCTTAGGGTCACTCAGATTCAGGGGGGCTTGCACAAACTTAGGTGTGAGTGCCTTCTTACATGGTGTGCCCTAGACACATCCTTCGTCTCATGCTAGTGCTGGTTCTGGTGCTTACATTATTTCAAAAATATATATATTTTTTCCTTTTGTGACATGGCTATATTTCAGGTTTTAGACTAGAAAATCTCCATAAATATAGTAAAATGTACTAAAAAAACATAGGCACTTAGGTGGTCTATTTTTCAATGATAGAAGAATTTACAACCATATTTGTGTTCTGTATTTTTATTTACAATTATAGATATTCAGTTATACCTCCAAACTATGTTACAATTTTACTTTCTTGGTTTACAGATGTATTTATTCAACTATGTGTATGTATTGAGTGCCCACCTAATCTGCCAGTCATTCACTGCCTTCTTTGAGTTTATGGTAAGTATAAAAGAAAGAACTATTTAGCAGGTATATAGGTAAATTAACATGTACTTATTATGGTAAAGACAATGAATGAAACAAGCAAGATGTAAGAGCATCTACTGTTACTGGTTCATATTAGATAAGACAGTCAGGGATCACCTTTAAGACTTGGATAATAGGGCAGATCAGTCGTGTTGAGGTGCGGTGTTGGGGAGCATTACTGCCAGAAGCTCTGAGACATTTGAGAAAGTAACTATGTAACATCCTTTCTTTTTAAATATAAAAAATAAAAGGATAGCAATTCATGCATGCTGTAAAAAATCAGAAATATTTTAAATATTGGAAGAAAAACCAAGCATGTATAATAATACCATTACATTCTACTGTTAAAGTTAGTTTTTCTCATGTCAACATGAATAAAATACACTTTTCTCTTTTTTTCATGCTCCTCTTTATTCTCACACATTTAGGATTTATCAGACTTCAAATGTCTCACCTAAACCATCCTTAGATATTTTAAGTGTTTTGTTGCTCTTGTGAATAAGATCTTGTCTCTATATTTTCATAATATATTTACATAGTCTAAAAGTTTCACTCTGGAAAAACTTTTTTAAAGAGTAAAAATTCTGAAAGAAGAAATAAAAATCACCAACAATCACATCTCTTCTTAATGTTTTCAGCATAATCTTCCAGGTCTATGTCTTATGTAAAACAGCACAGTTTTGTTGATCATAAGGAATTAACATGTTTTGTAATTATTATTTACTTATATAAAAAAGTTGAATTCTACTATAGGTAATTTGCATATGTCATCATTATATCATATCTAATCACTATGATTTTTAATCAGATGCTTTATTTTCATTTACTAAAATACAGCAGGTTCTTGATTAATGTTTCATTCACTGTTGTTTCATTATAACATTGATGAGATGCTGTAAGAACTTAAATCTTGTTTCTGTCTATGAGTCTACAATAAAATCTGTGGTGTCATTGTATATTGTTTTTCTGAAGTTCCCAAAACCTATTGATGCAAATGTGAGACCTTACTGCAATCATAATTTTCATATTTTACCAAATTAAATTCATAGATACTCTAAAATAGTAATGGCCTTGAGTTCTTGGGATAGAATTTACCTATTCATGATAGGTTAATTCTACTTAATTGGTATAAACTTACAGAGATTCTTATCAAAATTTACTATAATTGCAAACTTCATATATATTATATCTCTAAAGAAGTGTTCTTCTTCTGGTAGAACTAAGTAATTTCTCTATTTCTGCTACTTCCATTTAAAGACATTTCTTTGCCTTTTCATATCAAACTCTATTCTAAAGTCCATTTATATAATGTAAAATCATAATTTTATATTTTATCTAGTTTAATAGTGAAATTGTATAGAATAAACAATGGAGTGCAGGAAGAAAAAAGGTCTTAATTTTTAGCATTGGCTGCTTTTTGGCTACCAGAGAGACATTGCTGAATGTGGATTTGTAAAGCAAGGCACACAATTGACTTTCATAAACTTGTAGGACCCAGCTCTAGCACAGTATTCAAACTGGTGGTGCAGGAATTAGTCACTGAGATGACTGAATATAAAACAGGTTTTAACAGTCCTAATATTTATAATGGATTTGGCCTTATGCAATAAGACAGAATTGTCTGTATCTCATTTGAATAATTCAAGAAGCTTTTGAAGGCTTTCTTATTCAATGTATTGTAGTAAAATAGTACTGGCACAGGAGCAGGAGACCTAGACATCAATTTGTTTTAGCTTTACCACAGACTAGAAATTAAGTTCCTGGGTAAATAACATACATTTTATGGATCTTTGTATTAGAGAGAAATTTACATGTGTGTGTGTATACATGTATGAGCACACACACATGCATACTTAATACCAAGTTTCTGTGGATGTGGCACAAATGTATGATCTCCTTCATAAACCATAGATATGAACATTTTCCTGGTTGTTTGTAGAAATTTCAACTACCTTTCAAGATCATACTCAAGTTCCTAAGTCCTTCATCAAGCCTTTCCTCACTACATTAAATTTTCATGTTCATTCATTTCCTTCTTTTTCATTTCCTATGTGTCCACTTTATCACACAGTTCAATGCATGTATATGCATCTATTGCATTATTCACAGCTTCATGTTTCCTGATCTTCCCTTTTCTGATACATTTTAACCCTTTAATGACTGGAATCCAAAGCATCCACATATTTAGCATACTGCCACACATACAGCAGTGGTTCAATTAATAATTATTAATATAAATATAAAAATAACAAGTAACTCTGAACTTGAAAGGGTAAGTGAATAAAAGCAAATAATTGTGCAAAGATAATTTAGACCTGTGTTGTATTTTTGAGCTTGAATCATTGCCATGTCTATTGTTTGTTGCTTAACATAACAATGTCTGACAAAATTATTATGCCTATAAATTATTAAGGGATTCCTACATGTCAAGAATCCTACTAGGAACCTTTATTATCTTTTTTCATTCTTATAATAGCTTCAGTAAGATAGGTCCTTTGATTCCTTATTTTTGAAACAAAGATATTATACTCAAGAAATATAACAGTGTCAAGATTATAAACCTTAAGTGATCAATCCAAGAATCAAATCCAGTGTGTCTGACTCCAAAACCCACGTCTTAAAATATGGCATTATAGGTTACTAACAGTATCTTCCAGCAGTTTAGGCAGAAATTAAGAATATTCAAATATATGGAAAAGAGAAATGAAATGCTTTTAGCCTAAATAATACTAATGGTTGGTCATATAGGAAATCAAAAGACACCTGCTTAAATTTAACCTTACCCTAGAAAGAACTCTAATTCTAGCCAGAAAAATGGAATCAGCCATTAATAATGTAAAGTGATGTGCAGAGAGTCTCTTAGCCTGTAAAAGTGATTCATTCACCCTCTTTCCGGAAACAGCATTTTATTGGGGCAAATCAATGCTCTGAACAGCTACTGAAGACACTCTCTACACAAGCCAAAATCACTGAAGTTAACTTTTATTCTTTGATTGTGATTCTAGAATGTACTTGGCAAATGTTACAGGATGTTCTGTTCAAGAAGGCAAGTGGTAATAATTGGGGAAAATTAGGTATTGTACAGGAGTGAACTTCTGAGGGATCCCTGGCATTAATTTTTGTTGTATTCCTTTTTATGAGTTTTAATTGAGGGATGGCAATAAAACAAATTTATAGAAAAAGGGTTGTGTTTGAAATTATAATCTAGGAAATATGAAAAATATAAAATAAATATTAAAAGAAACATACATAAAACAAAAACCTAATACTTTTAGAATTATATCAATGCCTATTTCCTTTGATTAGGCAAAGACTTGTTTCTCATGAGCTTGATTTTGAGATTTGTCTCCAATTTTTAATAAATTTTGAGCTAACAGAAAGGATGGGCTTGGTTCACATTTGTTAAGTGAGTCAGCTTGCCTACTCTTATTAGTTATTCAATAAGTTTTTGATAAATGAATAATTGAACATTGACTGTGAATATGTTTATGTGTGCATTTGCAAATGCATGTATATACATACATACATATTTCTGTGTATGTATATATTATCATAAGCAGAGTTATAAACACAAATAAATTCACAGGCAATTTTATATATATCTATGCACATATGCATATACATATATACAGAATAAATATATATGTGGATGTGTTATTGAAATATAGGCCTTGAGTCAGAAATATTCTAAATCCTTGACCATTGTGTGTTCTGTGTTATAGAGGAAGAACAGATTTTAGAAGCAAACACACTTGGCTTTGAATGCAAATTCTACCATTATCCACATTCTAACCTTGGACAGTTTAATATTTCTAAGCCTCAGCTGTTATCTGTCAGTTCAGCTGTTTTTTCAGATTTGTTGAGATGATTGCAAAAGATAGGCTTAATACAGTGTCTGATGCAGAAAAGTAACCGAATATAACATTTCCTTTTTTGTCCTCTTCTATAATATAAAAAAACTACTCAGTATAGTTAATTACATCTAATGTAGATCTTCACATTAATTAATTTATCCTTCCCATAAGCTTCTTAATACTGCCAAATATCATCAGTGCTCTGTAGTACTGTTAACATATATGGACATTTTATGTTTACCTTCATTCTGGAGACACCATTTATGCCTTTTCAACCACCAGCAAAATTGGTACTCTTATTTTTGCCAAGTTAAATTCTCCACTTTTTCAAGGTCCATCTCAAAACTTACTTCAACTCTACATGATCAAATCTTCTTTCCTTAAATTAATCCTCTCAGTATTTGTATTTCTCACTGGTTCCATATAATTTTCTAGTGTGCTTTGGTAGCCTTTAAAGCTTGGTATTTCATTTTATCTTCTTACATGTGTTTTGTTATAAAAAAACAACAATTATCTCAGCTTTTCAAGGAGATGAATGTGATTTTAAGTTTCTTTGGTATTCTAAACCTAGCTGAGTGCTGGAATTTGTAACAACAACAACAACAAAAAAGCAAATAAACAAAACACTCTATTGATAATGCTAGACTTCCACATTGCATGGTGTAGGTAGGTTGGCTCAAGCAGCTACTTCCCAATTTATTGGGTTTACTCACCTCATACCTGCTGTCCTGGAACATGTGACTTTCAACCATTAGCTGTATCTCTAAGTTGACCTACCTGAGACTGTGGCAGAGAGGGTCTCCCCCATTGAAATTAATTAAAATCATTAGACCAAGGTCTGAGTCCTAAACTTTACCTTTTAGCACACATTTCCAAGACATTATATGCTAAAGACATAATGCCTGAATATAGGAAGAATTTAGTATATTAATCATTTTATTTTTGAACCACCTTTAGAAATACCTTACATTCAGCATTTATGATTCCTTTTTGTCATGATGACAAGATTTAGATTACACAATATTTTAATGTTAAGTGGTCTTAAGTTTTAGTTTCACTTTTGAAAAATTTCAACATTTCATTATAGCCATTGGGGCTTCATTTCCCATGCATGTCACAACTTTCAAGGAGGACACAGTATTGTGCAATTCTTCTTATAATGATATTTTAAATGAAATAAATATATGATTATGAGAAGAAAAATACAAATACTGAACATACAGATTAATATGACCAAAATATTCCCTTTACTTCAGGATTTCAAAGATAGAGTATTACCTTATAGGCTACATGCATATTACTTGTATTAAGATACATAATCTTACTTGTTTAGTTCTTTGATTTAGCACAATTTAGTAAGTTCAAATGCAATATCTTTTTTAAAAACATATTCACTGATTAATTAAGTTGTTATTCTGCTAGAGTATAGACTGCTTTTGTTTCATTGAGTATAGACTGCTTTTATTTCATTTTACAGTAGAGTGTGATTTCAGACATTCTATTAAATTAAATGGACTTGGAGAGAAACCAAATGTATAATTCAGTGGGAAACAAATCTTTAAGATAAACTAATATGCTCTTGGAATTTTACAAATAAACATCAGAAATTTGGAACTAATAAGTATATACCATAATTCTCATTACAGAACTTTGGGAAAAATGTGACTGAAAAACTGGTTAACCATATAAGTGGACAATAATAATTTTAATTAAGCAAATAATTTTAATTAGTTAATATAATTTTCTTAATATTTTATTGCAAATAAAAGTAGCATTAGCAAACCTCTGTTTCTCATCATAATGAATAATTTCCAGATGTAGGTACAGTTTTTTAATATTTATAACTCCAAAATTAGTGGATTGTTTTCAGTCTTCACCTCTCCCATATTTGTTAAACTCAAAAACAATATAATCACTATTAATAAAAAAGAATATATCATATTAGAATGTAAGAAAGGGGAAGATCAGTAAACAAGAAACTGAAATCTATTGCCCACAAAAGTTTTTTTTTTAAGTATGAGGAGTGGCATTTATTTTTATTTTAGTATATTTTATTGATTATGCTATTACAGTTATTCCAATATTTCTCCCTTTTCATCTGTCCACCTGGTATCTCTATCCCCAAGCAACCCCCCACCCTTAGTTCATGTCTATGGCTGATGTATGAAAGTTCTTTGGCTCCACTTTCTATACTATTCTTAACATCCCCCTGTCTATTTTGTTCCTACCAATTATGCTTCTTTTTCGATCATTCTCCTTCTTCCCCCTCCCAGCTGATAACCCCCAAGTGATCTCCACGCCTATGATTCTGTTCCTGTTCTGGTTGCTTGCTTGTTTTCTTTTTTAAATAATAGTTTTTAATAGTTGTGAATTTGTTGCCTTTTTAGTGTTCATGGTTTTCATCTTCTACTTTTTCTTAAATAATTCCCTTTTAACATTTCATGTATTGACAGTTTGGTGATAATGAATTCCTTTAGCTTTACCTTGTCTGGAAAGCACTTTATCTACCCTTCCATTTTAAATAATAGCTTTGCTGGATAGAGTAGTCTAGGTTGCAGACACTTGCTCTTCATCATTTTGAACACTTCTTGCCAGCCCCTTCTTGCCTGCAAAGTTTCTTTTGAGAAATCAGCTGATAGTCTTATAGGCACCCCTTTGTAGGTAACTCTCTGCTTTTCTCTTGTTGCTTTTAAGATTCTCTATATTTAACCATTGCTGTTTTAATTATGATGTGTCTTGGTGTGGTCTTCTTGAGTCCAACTTGTTTCACTCTCTATGCTTTCTGGATTTGTATGTCTATTTTCTTCACTAAATTAAGAAAAATTTCTTTCATTATTTTTTTAAATAAGTTTTCAATTTCTTGCCTTTTCTCTTCTCCTTATGGAACCCCTATAATTCAAACGTTGGTACATTTAAAGTTGTCCCAGAGATTCTTAAGCTTATCCTTATTTTTAAAAATTATTTTTTTCTTCCTGTTGTTCTGATTGAATTCTTTTTTCTTCCTTGTGTTCCAGACAATTGGCTTGATTCTTGGCTTTCTTCTCTCCACTGTTTATTTCATTTAGTGTAGTCTTAATTTCTTCCCTTATGTTTTTGTCATACTCAATGAGTTCTTTGAGCATAATGATCATCAGTGTTTTGAACTTTGCATTTCATAAGTTGGTTATCTCCATTTCCCCTAATTCTTTTCCTGGGATATTTTTTGTTGTTGTTGTTGTTTTTTCATTTAGGCCATATTTATTTTTCTCCTCAATTCAGCAGTCTCTCTTGTTTGTTTCTGTATATTAAGTAGAGCTGCTTTGACTCCCTGTAAATGGCACCTGTAAATTTTGTGGGGTGGGGCCTTATGTAATTATCAGGGTGGGTCAACAAGCTTCACTGCCTGTGGCTCTATGTGTGGGGGAATGGCTTGGAAAGGAGAAAATGCCACTGTCTGGCTCCTGGAGGTTTGCCTGGAATTTGTCATTTCTAGTCACTTCACCCACTTGCCATATGCAACTGGGACAATTCCAGCTGCTGCCCTGGAAATAAAACCCAGAATGGGTTGGTTTGTGCACATTATAAGTCAATGTGGATCCTTAAAAGGTGAAAATATAGCAGTTTCTTCCACTGTCCCAACCCTCACTTCTTTTTACAGCCAGAGGTAATGGGGACTTATCTTAATAGTATTGGACCGCTGTGTTGTGTGGTCTGGCCTGGGGCTGAGATCACTTTTTCCCAAGGTATCCCTCCTGATTTTTACCCCCCATAGGTGAATGGGGGATCATCTGTTCTGCTGTCCCATCTCTGTACCACACAGCCTCTCTGCCCATTTCTGCAACTCTGCCCCTTCTACCTGCCTGGATGAATGTGGCTTCTTTAAACCCTTGGTTGTCAGACTTCCATACAGCTCAATTTTCTGTTAGTTCTGGGTGTTATATGTTTTGAGATCTGGTTGTAATTCTTTCTATGGTTGCACAAGGAGGCAAGCATGCATATCTATGCCTCCATTTTGACTGGAAGTAGAAGTATCATTTCTAACTCATGACTACTATTAGGAAAAAATGTCACCCAGTGAAGCCCACAACTGTTTCAGGAAGTTGCAGTTCAAAGTTAGAAGATGCTGCAAAAATGTGTTACAATAAACTTAATCACCATGTATTTAAGAATATCCACGTTTATGAAACTAATGAATTTGACAGATAGAATTTGCATTCAAAAGAAATAGAGAGTTAGTAGAACAAATAGGCACCGCCTTTATAATAGTGTATGTGTCAGAGAAATAAAGGAAAACTTACATCTTTAGAAATAAAAACAAGTAAATGTAAAACATAGAAAGGTGATTGTGGGAAAAGACTCAATTTAATGGGTGTGTATAAGTTTTGAAAAGTATTCTTATTAATTTTAAAAGGAATGTCTCAAAAAATGGTAGTAACTGGACTTCATTCTTCTTTTTCATATTTTTCTAAATTCCAAGTTCCTTTCAGTTGTTTTGATATTCTTTTTCTTTTTTTACTTTTTTTGTGTGCCTGAAACTGACTTTTTATTTGTTCATTAGGAGAGTCCAAAAATTTGCATAATTACTTTGCCTCTGTGAGTTATAGAAATTTTGGCTTTCACTGCCATTCTGTATTCCAAATTACAAATAAATAGATAAAGGCTAAATATAGCAAAGTAGACCCAAATGCTTTAGCTTGAATAGTTTTCTACTTCCTATGAATACCATGCCATCATTTAACTCTCTGATGTCAGCCTCAATTTTAATGGTCACTACATTCCACTTTTTATTCCTCCTTGCTCTCCTGTGGACACTGCTTATTTTGCACTCTTCTCTTCTTTAAAAATATTTAATATATTTATTTTTAGAGAGAAGCAACTGATGTGGGAGAGAAACATCTGATGCGATAGAGACATTAATCAGTTGCCTCTCATATGTGTCCTGTCATGATGCCCAATCAACTGAGCCACACCGGTCAGAACTACTCTGCAGTCTTCTTAAGCAAGTAATTTATAAGATTCAAACTCTACTTTAGACTGATTCACACCAATGAGCTTGTGAAATCTATTTTTATCTTCCTATGCATACAGCTCTACATGCCTCCTTCTGGATAGTATTAACTTACCTTGTGGAATCCACATACGGTGAAAACTTTGGTGTCTGGTTCAAAGGCTCCTCCACTCCTACTTCAGTTCAGTGCAAATAACATCTCCAGTATCACTCACCCATGTAATGACACCCTTATAGAGTCACACTGTAGGGACTTGCAATCACCCTAATTCTCCCATTTCCCAAATTATTTACTGACACATTCCATGCATCAGCCCCAACTTCTGTCCCTTCCAGACTGCTCATTTAAATATTTCCACAAGAACTTTTCTTCTCTTTGGCCTTTTTGGGATTTTCAATTCATTGATTTTTCATCTTTCTCATTACCCATCATTACCTCCTTTCTTCACGCCCTTCTGCATACAGCTTAGATTGCATATTTTCACCACTGTCTTCCCAAACTGAAACTCTGCCTCCTGGACAAGCTCAACTGGTGCTTGCACCTCCAGCTGGGCCAGGGACATTGATGAGATAAATTACACAACCATATTGGAATGACATTATTGTCCATTTTGTTCACCAGTACAAACATTGCTTGAACTTTAAATGGCATTTTTCTATTCACAATACCAAGTTCACATCTTTCCAGTCTACCCAGGCTCCCAGCCTCTTTGATTCACCACACTCAGCAGAGTTTCAGATGTCTCTTATCTCCTTTATAACATAAAAACCAGTACTTTGGAACTTTTTCAACCTCCCACCACTAAATGTAAATACCTCCCTGAATCCTCAGCGGTTCTTTTTCCCCATGTTTAAAGGAAAGGAAACATTGTTTCTCAGGAACTGCTTAGAGCTTCCATTTTCTATACATTTCTTCACACTTTAACTAATTGCAATTCAAATTATTGAACTCAAAGTGACAGAGCCACTTCAATAAATGCATACTGGTTAAGAAAATGTAGGCAATTTTAATTTACTAAGTGACTTAATTTCCCAGCAGTATGATCCTTTGTTTTATAATACACACCTATTAGTTTTCTTCTTACATTTCTTTACAACTCAGCTTTGTCTCTTGCCTCTTTATTTTCTTCAAGACCTGTGTATTTTTCTACATTCTTTCCTTTGTAGCCTAACTCCCCCACATGATCACGTTTGTTTCCAGGATTTCAATCAATATTCTCCAAGCCTTATGTTCTGAGTTATAGATCTATATAATTATTTGCTTACTTGACATTTACACTTGGACTTTCCAGAAGCATTTCTTATTTTACACAGACAAAAATGAACCAACGACTAAACTCTTCTTTCTTTTCATGGTCTTCTATCCACCCCAAACAGGATTTCAAGTCAGAAATGTGGAAGTTCTTGATACTAATTCCCCAATTCTTATTATGTTCTATCTGTTTTACTTCACTTATCACTGGATGTTATTTATTCCCTTTTCTACCCTAGTCAGTTATCTTCTAAATATTGCAATAATCTTCCTACTAATTTACCTTTATTCAAATATTTGTTTAACTAATGGCTTAATAATTAAAATAATAAATGAGTTATTCCAATGATTAATATTGGAAAAGTGCATCCTCTACTTAGAAATTAACTCCTAATCTAAGATCTGAAACCAATTTATTTTATTTTATTATTTATTCTTTACAGGTATTTTGACCTTAGGTCCTCTTTTGCTTGATATTATGTATCTCTAGGGACTCCTTTTGGATTGATTCATGAAGTTCTCTTTCATAACTTCACAGTCTATGGTGTGAGAGAAAGATCTTTGTAGTACTGGAATAGGGGCATTGAGTGTTTGCCAAGGTCAACTGCTGTAAGCTTTTTGTTTAACCTCTTCTTGCTATCAGAGAAATTAGATTTCTATGAGCAAGATTAGTAAATAATGTCCTTTTACAATGTGTCAGCTCTGCTTGCTTATCATTTCCAATGTCTCTACATAAGTATATGGAACTGACAGTTATCCTTTAGAACATGGTTCTGTCATGTGATGATTTGGGATTTGGCTATTTTTAACAACTTGGAATTTATACAAGTTCTTCTTCTTTGCCATACCCAGCTCCTTTAACTGTGCAATTTTATTTTCCCCCATTTTGATTGGGGTATGGTATCCTGAGACAATTCCTGAGACAAAGGTCCTGCTTACCTAGTCCTCACTCCCTCGGAGAAATGGAGTCAACTCTGAGACCCATTCTTGGTTCTTGTGTCCTTGATTCCTGTTGGAAACTTCTGGCACTAAGCTTCTGGCAGGCTGCTTTTATATTCCACTATACAACTTAATTTCCATGCCTGTATTTATTACTGGAAGCTTGCTCACAATCTTTTACTGATCTTGGGAAAGTTATGTTCATTTCATAACTGACCCTTGGTTACAGCATGCAGGGCCCATGGAGTTTGTGTTTGTTTATTTTGATCTGATTAAGAAGGGAATATGTAAACAATATAAAAATATTTGGAAAGTCTAGAAAAACTTTCAGTCACAGTAACACAACACAAATATATATACATGCTCATAGTCAGAACTAGCATTGAATTGAGGTGAAAATGTCAAAATTTAAGATTTTAGAAAGATTTTAATACCACCTTGTGAGGAAAATGAAATCTAATCAGTATTCCTTACCCTGGATGCCCAGGCATGGGCTGTCTATAGATAACATTAGATTCGCATACACCGCACACTTGCAGTTATATAAGCATTGATGTCATATTTTGGCTAGTAGTCGGCTTTGTCTAGGCATAATATAAAAGGGGCAGGTACCCCCAAAGGAGTGTTCATGTTCAGGCACAGCAAGGAGCAAGTGTTGGCTCAGTGAGCAGGGGCACAGTGAGCAGCAAGGGTTGCATGGTGAGCAACAGGAGCATGGTTGTTGGCTGGCTGGTGGTCCAGCGCATGCGCATGGTGCTGTGCACTTGTAGATGCTGTGATAATATATGCAATAAAGGGATGTCAGAGATTCCAGATTTACCTCATATATTCTTCTTATTGCCAGACAAAAAGAGTCTGCCTTGGAGATTCAACACACCCAATACTTTGATACATGTTGAATATACTATACACAGTATGAAACATTATCACTGCTGCTTATTGACCAAGTGAAATTAATGTGAAAGTAATTTAATAAGCTGAGGGGAAAAATTTAGCTGGTGACTTATTTAGTATATGAATTATGAAATTATAATAAATATTATTCATGCTTTATTTTATTCAAATATTTTTTAAAATAGTAATTTTTTCCTTTTTGACTGAATAAAATATCTATACAAAGATGAGTTCTATACACCAATAGTAAAAAATTTAAGATACATAAAAATAGAATACTAAAATTCAAAGTGAAATAATTTAATCCAATATACAAAATGCAAATTCAAATAATACAAATGTATGTGAAATAGTCTAATCAAGTTATTACATTGTTATTTAAAAACTACAGCGGTATTTTAACTGAATTTTATGAGGGAATTTTAAGAACAGCTTCATGTTAAAATAAAAAATTTGGTATTTAGAAAACTTATTTAAGGCCACCATTTATTTATTAAAGGACTATTGATCCTCTTGTTAAATTCTGTCAGTATTTTAATTGATATGGCATAAAGTTGCTAGGTGTATTTCTTGCATTCTCTTATTGAATAGAAAGGACTTTTTATTTTTAATTTTTTGCACAAGGCCTGATCCCAAGTAGGTATAAGAGTCTAAGTCATGAAAGTCTACCTCTCATAGAAGGCACACATAATTTAGCAATCCTTCCTCTACATTTTTCTTCCAAGGTCCTGCCTTCTCGATACATTTTCCGGAACACTTTACTACAATTCATGCTTTGCTAAAAAAATGACTCAGCTATTTCTTGAGATAAATTATATTGCCTTTCCTACTTCACAGCTGAGAATAACTAAATAATGAGTAAATAGCCCAAATAGAGCTTTCGACTTGATCGTCGTCGGCAGCCGTCCGTCTCGAGAGACGATGGTGTAGCTTCTTAAGAGTCTATCTGCACCGCCGAGAATGGCTGTGCAGTCCAACTCGGGAGTGACACGGTATCTGTCTCCTCCCATGTTGAATCGACATCTTGTGATGACGCTGGAGTGTCCTCTCCAGTGAAGCTGAAGCTACAGAGCCTGGGCAGGGTGATATGGAGGGTCCGCTGTTGCCCATGCAGCAGACCCCCCCTCTCTTCGCAGCTGAAGGGTCCAAGGGAAAGACGGAGTCAATACAGCTTGGCTTCAGGTGCGCGGCAGGAGTTGCCGGTGTTGACTACAACGTCGAACCGCCTTAGGGACTCCGGCTCCGGATTTTCTGTCGGGGTTTACTCCCTTAGCCTTTCCCCTGAAGAGGTATGCCGCAAGGCAGCGGAGGTTTTTTGGAGTCAGAGTTTTCCTTCTCTGATGTGCCCTGACTGGAAGATCGAACCAGCGACACTTAGCTCGCAGGCTGACGCTCAATCCACTGAGCCAAACCAGCCATTACGTTGGAATTATGCCAGCTCACCCTGAGTATTAACTTTTTCACTAATATTCATTTAATTCTTCAAATTGCAGTTTAAATTCTGGCTATTTTATTTTATTTTATTGTTCAATTACAGTTGTCCCAATTTTTCCCCTGTTGTACTCCCCTGTCCCCCATACCCATAGTTAATCCCCACTTCATTGTTCATGTCCATGGTTCCTTTATACTTGTTCCTTGATTAGATCTTTCCCCTTCTTTTCCTTATTATCCCCCTCCCCCACCCATCTTGTGGGTGTCAATTTGTTTCTTATTTCCATATCTTTAGAACTATTTTGCTCTTTTGTTTGTTTTTGTTCATTAGATTCCACTTATAGGTGAGATCATATGGTATCTGTCTTACACTGCCTGGCTTAGTTCACTTAGCATAAAGTTTTCCAGTTCCATCCATGCTGCTGTGAAGGGTAGGAAGTCCTCCTTTCTTTCTGTTGTATAGTATTCCATTGTGTAAATATTCCACAGTTTTTGATCCACACATTTATGGTCAAATGTGGCACTTAGGCTTTTTCTGGTTATTTTAGATTTAACAATAGAAAAATTCAAATGTTTCACATGGAGTTGGAGAATTAACTTTTTGTGCTAACAAGATTTACTATGTCTTAGAATAGAAAATAAGTTAAATATTGTGTGTGGCTTAATAAGACCCAAAGAAGGGAAATGGAGTGAATATCCTTATATTTACACAGAAACTTCTTTATAATAGTCTTTTAAGATATGGTTTAAGTCCTGATTTCTCCAATGGTTTAATTCACCTTATTTGCTTTCCCTTACCACCCTTCTAAAAAGCAATATATAATCCATTTGTTGGATTTTTTTCTTTTATTTTTATTGTTGACACTATTTCAGATGTCCCCAATTCTCCTCACCCTCTTTGCACCTTTCCTCCCAGCTGCCACTCCCCTTCCATCTGGTCATCACCACACTGGCCTTAGCATCTTCCCTATGAATGAAATTCAGAACAGCTTCAATAGAATTCACAATGGTTCCAATTCAGTTTGTTTCTTTAATGCATGGAATAAGATATAAAATCAGGCCAGGCTGCTCTCTCAATGGAATTTTTAACAAACAGTTCAAATACCTACTGTACTACTTTGTTTTTCTTTCTATCTTTGGAGCCATGACCTGAGAACAGGGTAGAACCTGTAACTTGATCTCATTAAGCCCTGGAGAAGAGCTCATCATTGAGTTCATCATCTTTTTTTGTTTGTTTCTACTTTGGCTCTCTGCTGATGCTCTGTGGGAGCCAGTACTAAATATGCTTGTTTCATATTTAATTTCTATCCATTAATGGCTTACCTTTCTTATTTATAAAAATAGCTAACTTGCTAAAAGAAAAGTGCTGACCAGGATTTGTAGTGTGTTCAACAAACTTTTAATTGATGTATGATAGCGTATATTAAAGATTCTGAGTACATAAACCTGTACATTTCCTTCTCTGTAACAATGAAATTAAACTCCAGACTGACAAAACCTTCTCTGTCAAGTGAACTCAACATCAACCTCACCTTTTCTTAGCAAGTCCATTAGGAAAAAGCCATTCTTCTACCTATACATTCTGAGTGCCTAACAGGATACATACTTAATTGAGATAATCATATGACTTATTGGTCAAATGGGGACACTTTGGAATAGAAAACAAGATGTTATTAATCAGTAAGTAAGGCAAAAATAGGGAAATTTCAAGAAAGTCAAGACATAACATTACTCTAGAAATTGTGATAAAGTCGTCGGCAGCCGTCCGTCTCGAGAAACGATGGTGTAGCTTCTCAAGAGTCTATCTGCACCGCCGAGAATGGCTGTGCAGTCCGACTCGGGAGTGACACGGTATCTGTCTCCTCCCGTGTTGAATCGACATCTTGCGATGACGCTGGAGTGTCCTCTCCAGTGAAGCTGAAGCTACAGAGCCTGGGCAGGGTGATATGGAGGGTCTGCTGTTGCCCATGCAACAGACCCCCCCTCTCTTCGCAGCTGAAGGGTCCAAGGGAAAGACGGAGTCAATACAGCTTGGCTTCAGGTGCGCCGCAGGAGTTGCCGGTGTTGACTACAACGTCAAACCGCCTTAGGGACTCCGGCTCCGGATTTTCTGTCGGGGTTTACTTCCTTAGCCTTTCCCCTGAAGAGGTATGCCGCAAGGCAGCGGAGGTTTTTTGGAGTCAGAGTTTTCCTTCTCTGAATTTATATGTATTGCTTACATAATAGGAAAATAATGGTGCTCCTATTTTTTTTCAGAACAAGAAAGTCTGGGTTTAAAATTTTTTTCAATTAAATTAAAAATAACAACAACAACAACAAAACCCAAATAAACAACCTCTGCCAAAATCCAAGATTATAAATCCCGACTAGGAGCAACTCAGAATGGGACGATTATAAAGGACTGGTTTCAGCTACCTTTCTTTACATAAAAATAGGGAAGTTGGTTGGACTTAAAACCATAAAAATCCTAGAAGAAAACATAAGCAGTAATATCTTGCACATTTCTTATAGCAACATTTTTTCTGATATATCTCCTTGGGCAAGGGAAACAAAAGAAAAGTAACAAATGGGACTATATCAAACTAAAAAGTTTTTGCATAGCAAAGGAAATCATCAACAAAATAAAAAGAAAACCCACTGAATAGGAGAACGAACATATTTGCTAATACATCTGATAAGGGGTTAATATCCAAAATTTATAAAAGAACTTTTAGACTTCTAACCAAGATGGAGGCCTAGACAGACACACTGTGACTCCCTCTACAACTAAGGAGTACAGCTACCTCAAAACTAAAGACAACCAGAAGTTCCAGAAATAGAACTGCATGGAAGTCCAACAAACAAAGATACAAAGAAGAAATACTCATCCAGACAGGTAGGAGGAGTGGAGAGAACATGGTGCTGTGGCAGCAGCAGCAGTGGCAGGACGGTGGAAAGCATGTGATAAAGTAGGCCAAGTAAACTACTGACCTTTAATTTTGAGAAGTGAAACCTGAGTTTCATGATTACAAGATCTCTCTAGAGATACTCTGTACATCAATATTTCACAATTACTTAAGCAAAACCCCAACTTTACTATTCCACACTTTCAATAAAAGAAAAATATGCAGTAAAGTTGCCAAGGATTCTGATAAGTTTTTGCTTGACTTTCAAGGGTTTCTCCTTGCTCTTTTCTCATAACTTTCTTTGCTTTGTTCGCTTGTTTTGAATCAGAATTATGGAGTTATAATTTACATGCAGTATGATATATTCTTTTAAGGTATATATTCACATGAATTGTCCTACCAATATCATCATGATTTAGAATAGACCCATTGCCTTATATAGTTTCTTTATACCCTTTAATAGTCACTAATGGAGGATTTTTCTCAAAGTTTTTGTTCCACTCTTAGATTCAGTCACCTCTGTGTGCCTTTGCTACAGAGGAGATCTCTTACACAACTTTGTCCCTTACACAAGATTGGCTTTTTCTTGGTGCTTGTGCAACTGGTGTTGGGGTAGTTCACCTGTAGTCTTGGGTAGGCTCCTTGTGGCCTCAGTAGTAAGGTTCTCACAGTGTTCCTACTCTCTTTCTACGGTCAGCAAACTGTGCCTTGTGACTGTAGGGGGCCTTATACAATAAAAAGTTCGTTGTCTCTACCCAGATGTAGGAGATGTCTGCTAGCATTGGCGTAAGATGTTGTGCCCAGGACTGTTAGATGACCCTTCCCCTGGGGTAGAGGGCGGTTTTCCCCTCCAGTAACAATGGACTTTGTTTCCCTCTGGGAGCAACAGTTTGTTGCCCCACCGTCAGAGATTTAAGGTTGCTGAGAAAAGCAGATGGGGCTTTGTGGCTTTCCTAAGGGGAAAGTCCCACATGTCTAAAACAACAGCAACAATGACAAAGACCATATCTCTCCACTTGTCCCCATTTTTCCTTATGAGCACCCAGCAGAGGTCTACAGATAAGAGTCTACCCGTGGGCACAAATTCTTCTCGTTTTGTTAGCTCTAGGGGTTCTATGTGGTTTTCTTACCCTACACAAGCCTTTAAAATTTATTAAAATTTTAGCTGACTTCTTCTTACTTGCTTATCAGTCTTGTTTTTTGATTTGGTGAGCCTGTTTCTCCTTGGCTCTCAGGCTTCTTGTTTGATTCAGGAATTCAGATCCTTGATGCATTAACAGAATTTACTTTGCATTTTATTTTTCTGGCTGTTTTTCATTGTTATTAGAGTAGTCACAACATTTTTTCCCCAGAATTTTGCATTCTAGGTATAAAGGGAAACTCCATGATTTTTTAAATCCTAAAACTATGTGAAATAATTAAGTGAAGGAATGAAAAACCGCACTTATATACAGCATAGTTTATTTTCCCCAAATATGGAAATTTATGATAGAAGTCCCTTCATGCCTTATAAACAAGACATCTGTGACACAGTCATTTATTTTAGATGTTGCCAGTAAACATTGAATTTATTAAAACATAGTTACCCTACAAGACAGTGTTTTTATTTTTATTATATTATCAAATTGTAATACTGCCTGCCTTAAGAATTGTTTTTAAAATGTTTGACCCATGCTTACAAAATATATTAGGGGGTGGAAGGAGGATCTTTGTCTCTATATACATTTTATTTCAATTGCCAAACATTCATTTAGTTTTATCCATGAGATGACTTACAAGGCTTAGTTGTCTTTAACGTCATTCAAAATAATTTTGTTAGATTGTATTGTTGTGACAGCTGCCATATCAGCATGCATTTAAAACAAAACTTATCAAAACTGATAAATATTTGTGTAGTCATTTTAATATTAAATATGGGAGAAAATATGTAACATTAGGAATATTATGTTTTATTATTTCAAAAAAGATAAAAATGCAACTGACCTGCAAAAGAATATATAAAGACTTGTGTAGTGTATGGAGAAAATGTTGTGACTGATCAAATGTGTTAAAGGTGGTTACAGAAGTTTTTTGCTGGACATTTCTCACTGGACCATGCTCCACAGTTGGGTAGACCAGTTGAAGTTGATAGTGATCAAATAGAGACATTAATTGAGAACAATCAACGTTATGCCGTGTGGGAGATAGCTGGCATACTCAAAGTATCAAAATCAATAAAGTTGTTGGTGAAAATGAAAATGTGTCTTTTATCTTATGGAAAAAACCATACAGACTTTTTGGCCAACTCAACATAACGTATTTTAATGAATTAACTTGTCCAGGTTCCTCTCACTTGATAATTTGGGCAATTTTCACCTTCAGCTTCTATCCTTTTCACAACAGAAGCATTTTATTATGAAACATAAAGGTCTTTTAAAAATTATGTGGCAAATTATATGTGCATAAATCTTAGAGCAACACCTCAATTATTTCCCTTATCATTATGCTGTTCTTTATTGAATTATTTCTTAATTCACGTCCTTTATTCCATCCAAGCATTTGTTTAAATTTTTCATCTTTAATGTCTTGGCTTATCCAATCTAAAATAATAGCCATCCTTCCCAATATCACCATTAATTCTGCTAAACTGTCTTTTGGTTTTCCTCAGAGCATATTGCAACATAATATGATATATTTTTCCACCAAGTAGTTGGAACCTTTATGTTTCACAGAATTTCTGTGTATCAGTAGTATGAGAGTAATCCTTATTATGAGTAGATCTGATTGCTAGAAGAAGCAATGGCAAAACAAACTAATGTTTAATGTAGTAAATCCATAGGAGCTTATACTTCAACTCCAGGCAAAATGTCTGTTACAATCTCTCTCAGCTTTGCATCTGACTTTTCTGATATGTTTCCTTCAGTGCTAATAATTTTCCAATAGGACTTAGTATTGGCAGACAGCATGAGCTAAGAAAGATTTCTCAAATGTTGTAATCCTGCCAGACTCCCTCTTATTAAGATACCTCTTTAAACCATCATGAATGACAGCCACCTGTTCTTCCACAGCCAAGAAAGACTACTGTACTTGCTTCAGGAACCCAGTCCTCACTCCTCATTCACACACACATTAAAACTCATGAGTTGTTAGTAGCGGCATTGAGGTCAGAACTGCATTGGGCAAAAGACCACATGATCTTGAAGAAATTCATGATATTTGCCCCTGTTTCATGGTCCTGATGTAGACAGCAGACCTGACATGTACAATGGACAAACCAGTATTAATTAAAAAGTGGTTACCTTGAAAGAACAGTTCTGTCTCACCACAAGAATTAAATTTCAAGAAGCTGGGACGTTATGGTGCACATAGATTTATCCTAATGCTGGAGAAGTACCTGGTAGACAGGCAAATTTAAGAGCAAATGTTCATAAAGTATTTGTTGAATAAATGAATTAATGAATCCAAGTATGATTCTTGGAAAAAATTTATAGTATTAAAAACCTTATTTAAAAATGTATAACAACATTAAACCATCAGCTGGCATATGAATCCAATGAGACTCTTTTCTGTACAATTTCTAGCATTTAAAAGTTCCTTTGTTTTATTTATTTTGAAAACATGTTAGTTTTCTTCTCACGTCCTTACAATTTTTATTTTCTTTTAATCCAACATGGACACAAGAAGATCACTAAATTCCTATATTGATATCAGCCATTTCTGAACATTTTTCTTGACTACTCTGAAATACATGAATTCCATAAGAAAAGTCTAAGAGAAAGGGAGAAAAATATATAGATACTTTGTTCTTTATTTCTACTTTAAATTATGTAACACATAAATTTCCTAGGCAAAAATTAGATAAATAAATAAATATAATCTTTTCCTTATTTCATGGTTTTCTTTATTTTTCTTTAGACATTTTGTCTGGAAAAGTGTTACTTATTTTCTTCCTCTGAGTTATGTTCTTCCAAATAAATTTGCTAATCTCCTCCTACTGGAAACAGTGTCATATCATGCCACCTTCCACTGGCAGCTGTAAATGGATGAAGATTGCTGTGCTTCATCTATTTAAATTGGATTCCTTACATTGCTAAATAAAATGCACAATGATGTGGGGAGTAAAATATGGAAATAATAACCTTTGATATTATCATTTTACAAAAGAAAAATGTAAGGATCACTACCCATACTGTCGGGCTCAAACATCTATTAAAACTATATCCTAAGATTTTAATAAATTAAAAATGAGATTCAGACACTCTTTATATGAACTCACCTCCACCTCAACAGCAATGAAAATTAGACATAAATCTGGAAATCACTTTAGAAAAAGTCAATTATCTTTGAAATGCTAAATCTAATAAACAACTTTAACTCTCTCCTTATTTAAACTTGCTCCAAAATACTCATATAAAAACTTTATCATTTTCTCTTTCTTTATAATGACTTTTATTATAGACATAACACAATAATTTTTTAAATGTGGAAAATGCACAAATCTAAAAAGAAAATAAAATTGTTTAAAAGTGCCACCATTTAAGAGTAATTAACTTTTGCATAACATATTTCTGCTCACAATCATAGAATTTAAGAAATTTTATTTCAATTGTTGTTCTCTATTTTCTTTTTTATTGTTATTGTTATTTTATTACAGTTGCTCCAGCTTTTCCCCATTGCCCTCCTCTGCCCAGCACACCCTCCAGCTCCCACAGTCAATCCACACACCGTTGTCCATGTCTGCGAGTCATTCATACATGTTCTTTGACAAGTTCCTTCCTCTTCTTCCCACCATCATTCTCCATCTCCCCCCAAACCCGGCTGCTGTCATTCTGTTTTCATATCTCTGGTTCTGTTTCACTCATTGGTTTATTTTGTTCATTAGATTCCTCTTACAAGTGAAATCATATGGTATTTGTCTTTCACTGACTGGCTTATCTCACTTAGCATAACGTTCTTCAGTTCCATCATGTTGTGAAAGGTAGAAGTGTTTTTCTTTCTTTTTGCTGAATTCTATTGTGTAAATGTACCAAGTTTTTTTGATCCACTCATCTTCTGGTTGATGATTAGACTGTTTCCAGCACTTGGCTATTGGACATAGAGCTGCTACGAACATAGGGGTGCATAAGCTCTTTTGAATTGGTGACTCAGTATTCTTCGGTTATATTCCCAGCAGTGGAACCACCGTGACAAAGACAGTTCTATTTTTAATTTCTTGAAGAAATTCCATACTGAACCAGTCTGCATACTCACCAACAATGCACTAGGGTTCCCTTTCCTCCATATCCTTGTCACTGCTTGCTCTTTGCTGATTTATTAATGATCGCCATTCTGCTAAATGTGAGCAGACATCTCTTTGTGGTTTTAATTTGCAACTCTCTGATGGCTAATGATGTTGAGCATCTTTTCATATGTCTATGGGTCATCTGTATGTGTCCCTTGGAGAAGAGTCTATTCAGGTTCTTTACTATTTTTTAACTGGATTGTTTGTCTTCCTAGTGTTGAGTCATTTGAGTTCTTTACATATTTTAGAGTTTAAAACCTTGTCCAGTGTATCATTGACAAATGTGTTCTCCCATATGGTTGTTTCCCTTTTAACTTTGATGATCATTATTTTTAGCCATACAGAAGTTTTTTTTGAAAGTATATTTTATTGATTATGTTGTTACAGTAGTTCCAATTTTTTCCCCTTTGCTCCTCTCTGCCCGTACCCCTCTTCCCTCCAGTTTCACCCTTTCTTATATTATTCTTAACTTCCCCTGTCTATTTTGTACCAACAGATTATGCTTCTAAATCCCTGCACCATTTCCCCATTTCTCCCCCTCACCCCTACCAGCTGATAACCCTCCAAATGATCTCCATACCTACAATTCTGTTCCTATTCTGGTTTGCTTAGTTGGATATTGTTTTTACTTTTTAGATTCTGTTGTTGATAGTTGTGAGTTTGTTGTCATTTTAGTGTTTATAGTTTTGACCCTCTTTTTCTTAAGTAAGTCCCTTTGACGTTTCATATAATAATGGCTTGGTGATGATGAACTTCTTTAGCTTCACCTTGTCTGGGAAGCACTTCATTTGCCTTTCCATTTCAAATGATAACTTTGCTAGATAGAGTAATCCTGGTTGCAGGTTGCCTTTCATCACCTTGAATACTTCTTGCCAGTCCCTTCCTGCCTGCAAAGTGTCCTCTGAGAAATCAGCTGATAGTCCTATAGGTACCTCCCTGTAGGCAACTCTCCACCTCTCTCTTGCTGTCCCCAGGATTCTCTCTTTCTCTTTCACCTTTGGCATCTCAGTCATGATGCATCCTGGTATGGTCCCCTCTGGGTCCAGCTCACCCAGGACCCTCTGTGCTTCCCAGGCATGTATGTCCATCTCCTTTGCAAAATTTGGGAAGCTCTCCTCGTTTTTTTCAATTATTGCTTCCTCATTCTGCACTGGTTGACTGTTTTTCTTCATTATGTTCCAAATTATTGATTTGAACTACAGCTTTCTTCTCTTCACCATTGGTGTTGTGTGGATTTTACTTCGTTTCACTTAGCATAGCCTTCACTTCTTCCCTTATGTGTCTGCCATACTTAAGCATATACGTCAAGCCTGTGAGCATCTTTTATCACCAGTGTTTTGAACTCTACATCTGTTAGGTTGTCTATCTCCTTGTCGCTTAGTTCTCCCACTGGAACCTTGATCCATTCCCCCTTTTGGGCCATACTTCTCTGTCTCCTCATTCTGACAGGCTCCTGTTTTTGTTTGCCTCTGAATCCCAGGTAGAGCTGTCATTCCTGTTACATTGTAAGGGGCGGAGCCTTAGGGATTCGTCAGTACAGGGAGACCTGTTTCACCACGTTGTGGCATTGTATGTGGGGGAGGGGCCTGAGAGGGGCAATGCCACCTTCCCAGCACTTGCCCATTTTCCAGGCACCTCTCCCACTTCTGCACTGGACTGGCACTTCTCTAGCTGCTGCCCTGGCTGTCATTCCCAGAGTGGGTGGGTCCGTGGATGTTCTAGGACTGTGGGAGCCATTTAAATAAGCAGACTCTGCTGAGAGACTGGCAGTTTCTGCCTCCACCTCAACCCCCACTGGTCTGCACAGTCAGAAGCACTGATTCTTGATTTTTCCCCAGTACTAGGACCGTGAGCTGCAAGGTCTGGTGAGGAGCTGGGAACACTGTCCAGGTGTCACTCCTGACTTTTTAAAATGTGTGACTGTGCTTTCCACCAACCTGCTGCTGCCACCGCTGCCGCCACCACCACACTGCGTCCTCTCCTCCCTGGTTCCGCCCCTCCTACCTATCTGGATGTTTCTTCATTATATCGTTGTTTGCTGGACTTCCATGCACTTTGATTTTCTGGAACTTCTGGTTGTTTCTAGTTCTGAGGTAGTTGTATTCCTTCTTAGTTGTGGAGGGAGATGCACCGTGTCTGTCTATGCCTCCATCTTGGCTGGAAGTAGTCCAATTTGCTTATTTATTTCTTTTCTTTACCTTGCCCTAAGAGATATATTGACAAAAATATTGCTATGAGATATCTTAAAATTAACTGCCTACGTTTTCCCCTAGAACTTCATGGTATTGTGACATATTTAAGTCTTTTATTCATTTTGAATTTATTTTGGTGTATGCTGTAAGTTAGTGGTCTAGTGTCATTTTTCTTTTTTTTTGCATGTACCAGTCCAGTTTTCCCAACACCATTTATTGAAGAGGCTATTTTTACTCCATTTTAGGCTCCTGCCCACTTTTTGAATACTAATTTACCATAGACACATGGGTTTATTTCAGAGCTCTCTATTCCATTCCACTGATCTACGTGTCTGTTCTTATGCAAAACCAGGCTGTTTTGACTACAGTGGCCTTGTAGTATAGTTTTATTTCAGGTATTGTGATTCTTCCACTTTATTCTTCTTTCTCAAGATTTCTGAGGCTATCTGAAATCTTTTCTGGTTCCATAAAAAAATTTTAAGTATTTTTCTAGATCAGTGAAATATGCCATTGGTATTTTAATAAGAATTGTGTTGAATTTATAGATTGCTTTAGGTAGTATGCACATTTTAATGATTTTAATTCTTCCAATCCATGAACATGGTATATGCTTCCATTTAATTGTATCTTCCTCACTTTCTTTCTTCAGTGTTCTGTAGTTTTTCAAGTGGAAGTCTCTTACCTCCTTGGGTAAAGTTATTCACATGTATTTTATTTTTCTTTTTACTATGGTAAATGGGATTTTTTCAAGTTTCTCTTTCTGATAGTTCATTGTTGTTGTAAAAAATGCTATCAATTTCTGAATATTGACTTTGTATGCTACCATTTTGCTAAATTCACTAATTAGCACAAGTAGTTTTTTGGTGGAGACTATAGGGTTTTCTATGTACACTACCATGTCATCTGCAAATAATGACACTTCTGCTTTTTCCTTCCCAGTATGGATGCCTTTTATTTCTTCTTCTCGTCCAATCACTGTGGCTAGAATTTCCAGTACTATATTGAGTAACAGTGGCGAAAGTGAACATCCTTGTCTTATTCTTGATCCTAAGGGCAAAGTTTTTAGTTTTTGCCCATTGAGTATGGTGTTAGCTGTTGGCTTCTCATATATGACCTTTATTATGTTGAGATATGCTATCTCTATTCACACTTTGTACAGTGTTTTTTTTTTTATCATAAATAATGCTGGGTTATATCAAGTACTTTTTCAGCATCTATTGATAAGATCATGAGGATTTTGTCCTTCATTTTGTTTTGTTTGCGGTATAGTACATTTATTAATTTGCAAAGATTGTATCATCCTTGCATCCCTGGGATAAATCCCACTTGATTAGGGTGTATGACTTTTTAATATATTGCTGGATCTGGGTTGCCAATAGTTTGCTGAGTATTTAAGCATCTATGTTCATCAGATATTGGCCTGTAATTTTCTTTCTTTCTTATCTTTTCCTGGTTTTGGAATTAGGATAATACTGTTCTCATAAAAGAAGGTTTTGGGAGACTTCCCTCTTCTTTAAGTTTTTGGACTAATTTGAGAAGAATAGGAGTTAGCTCTTTTTTGAATGTTTGGTAAAATTCACCTGTGAAGCCATACAGTCGGGAGTTTTCTAAATTACCGCTTTGATTTCTCTAGTTGCTATTGGTCTAGTCAGGCTTTCTGATTCTTATTGATTCAGTTTTAGGAGACTGTAAGTTTCTAGAAATTTATACATTTCGGCCAGGTTGTCTGATTTCTTGGACATATAGTTGTTCATAGTGATTTCTTACAACCCTTTGTATTTCTGTAGTATCAATTGTTACTTCTCCTCTTTCATTTCTGATTTTATTTATTTAGATTTTCTCTCTTTTTTTCTTAACAGTCTGCTTAAAGATTTGTGAATTTTGTTTACCTTTCAAAGAAGCACCTGAATTCATTTATCTTTTGAATTTTTTTTGTCGTTGCTGCTTTTGTTTTTATTTTTATATTTTAGTATCCATGCCATTTAATTCTGCTCTGATCTTGATCATTTTCTTCTTTCTACTCACCCTGGACTTTTTTTTTTTTTTATTTTACCTTTAGTATTTTTTAGATGTAGGGTGAGGCTGTTATTGGAGATTTTTCTCTCTTCTTTAGTTAGGTCTGTATTGCTATGAACTTCCCTCTCAGGACTGCCTTCGCTGTATGCCATAGGTTTTGGGTTGTTGTGTGTTCATTTTCATTTGTTTCCAGGTATTTTTTGATTTCCTACTTGATATCACTATTAACCCATTCATCATTTAATAACATTCTATTCAGTCTTCATGTATTTGAATTTTTTCCTTGAGGTTGTTTTCTAGTTTCAAGCCACTGTGATCCAAGAAGATGCTACATATGATTTCAAGGTTCTGAATTTGTTAATTCTTGTTTTGTATCTTACCATGTGGTCTATCTTTGAAAATGATCCATGTTCATTTGAAAAGAATGTACATTTTTCTTCTTTGGGGTGAAATTATCTGTAAATATCAATGAAGCCTATTTGATTCAGGGTTTTACTCAATGCCACAATATCCGTATTGATTTTTTGTTTGGACAATCTATCTATTGTTGACAGTGGGATGCTACATATATAATTCTTATAAAGTGTTTTACCAAAACCCCTTTTGATGAACTAATCATCTTTATGAATGGTCAGCCTGAAACAAATGGCCTTCTCTTTTTGTTGTACTTCTTTATATTTTGGCCTAACTATATATAATAATAAATTGGAAACACTGATAAGATTCAGTCTCTTCAATTTAAAGAATTTAAAAGGCATTTGGAGAGAGACTATTAACATATGTTAAATAATATCAAGATCTTTAAAATAAATGTATAAAATGTAATAACGACTATTAGCACCCCATGAATTTATGAAAGAGGGAAATCCATGTGTCATGAAGATGCAGTAACAGTGGACTAGGAAGCACCTTGAAGGAGTTGACCAGGATCTTATTAAGAACACACTTCCTCTCCGGAATAACATGCCTCACAAGTTCTCTCTAGCAGCTTTTGAGCATTGTTGTGAGCCCATTACTGACATATGCTGTCTACTCTTGTCCTTCTTAAATGTGAATATTTACTAATATTATCATATCCCTGTACTATCATTTCCTGTTGTATATTAGGTGGCATGGAATTTGTTTAGTTCATAAATATGTAAATAAAGGTGAGTCATATCCTGACCTGATGTAGATACAGAATACCCTAAGATAAGAGTGTTCTTGCATGTTGTGTGTTGAGCTGTGTCTTTTGGAGAGGGAGTGAAAATAGTTTGAAGGCAAGATGGAGAAAAGTATGTGACAAAGAAAGTAGACAATAATAGACTTCATAAAATTTAGCTCTTCCTCTTTAAGAAAATCCTATACATCCCAGTTCTATTGACATCAGACTTAGCCTGATGGGATTTCGCTGTGCCTGTCTATGTGAAAAAAAGATACATGCCATTTCACTGACATCAAGGTTCACCAAATGACTTTCTTTGTCTAGTGAAATGTGAACAGATGTGAAATGTCATGGTTCTGAGCAAAAGCTTTAATAGCTCCTACCATGTGCTTGTTTTGCAATCTAAAGCAAGAACATCATTTTCCCAGGGGAGATTAATCTATTAACTTGAATCCTATAATAGAGATTACGTAGAAAAAAAAATCACAAGGTAAAATTAATACAACATGAGTGAAAAATAAACTTTTTGTTGCTGTTGTTGTAAACCACTAAGAACCAAGAGTCACTTCATACTACAGCATCACTTAGATATGCTACCCGGCAGAGAGTGATAAGATCTGCACTGGTGGAAGGAAAGACACAGGTGCCTTATAACAGCAACAGACATGAGTAAAGGGAAGATGCAGATGTGCACGAGGAGCAGCGAAGAGGCCTGAACAGAATGGAAGTGTTACAAAGAAGGGAGGTATGAACATTTGTACGCAGATTAATTTTAGGCCTTGGGAAATCTAAACATGAGGTGTGAAAGTTTAGATTTGCTCTAATAACATTAATAAGCATTTAGACTTTTAGGCAGCAGTCACATGAAAAAAATCCATGTAATGACAACTAGTTTGGTTGTGATAAGTCAGAAAAATTGAGTGAGGAGGTAACAGGAATTCTGGAAAAGCTAAAGAAAGTATTGTAATGGCCATTCGATTGTGGGTTAAAAGTGACCCCTAACAGTGGAAAAAGGAACAAGGAGAAAAATAAAATCATTTTTAAAGTGAAGGCATGGAGTTCTTGGTCATTTACAGAATAAATATAGAGAAGAAAGGAAAAGGATGAGTCAAAGATAACTTTGTAGTGTGAAATCTAAGGAGCTGCGAACATGTGAACACCTTAGTCAGAGGTAGGTAAATTAAGAAGTAAGGCTAATTTTGAGTGAAAATGTTGTGAGTGAAGTAAATGTGTTAGTTTTTTTTATATTTGAGATGGAGCATTCAGTAGAAGGTTGGAAGGCTTTACTGCCTGGTTCAGAAATTTGGTCCCATGATAGAAATCGGAGTCATCTACACAAGTGTTATTACTAAAAACAATACAAAGAATGAGTCTTCTGGCATAAAGCATAAAACAAAAATGAAAGAAGGTTAAGAGAGAAGCCATAGTTAAGGGGCGAGGAAGAAGTAGAGAAGTTTTAGAATTAAGAAGTTAGATGTATATATATATACTAGACTTATGTATTATCACAGAATTGATATTCTTTCAAAATATAATTTCTTTAGGATTTTTTGAGCCACGAGAGAAAGCAAGAATTGAGAGGATAAAAAATTCATTGAATATATCAATTTTTAGGGTTTGTCTAAAGAGTCACATAATGTTCAAGAGAATTGAGGGGATTCATGAAGTTTAAAACTCATATGCCATAGGTAGGCATTAGAAATCAAAGATTCTCAAGGGAAAGGAAAATGAGTTAAGTGTTGATAAAGCAAGGATTTTTTTTTTACCAACTAGGAATGGATGAGATGAGGGATGCAGGTAGAAAGATTAGATTAGCTTTAGGTGAGATAAGTGTTTTCACTTTTTTTTTTTTTTTTTTTTTTTTTTTTACTGTGGGCTGATATAAAAAGAATAGACAACATATATTATTAAGTCCTTACTATGTGTAAAGCATTATATTGAGCACTGGATGTATATTATATCATATCACCTTCCATATAACCATATTGGTTAAGTAGTGTTGTTATTATCCATAGGGAAAAACCCTATAGACAGTGAAAGGTAAAATAAATTAGCATAGGTCACTAGTAAGTGGCAGAATTGAGAATAAACCTCATGAGTCTGGGTTCAGAGCCATTGCACTAAACCACTATATTTAGGATGAAAATGATTTGGCCATTATAACACAGAATTTGATGAGACTAACACCGTTTTAAACAGAATTTTACTATGTATATCTTTTTTAGTACTAACCATTTCAATTACTGGGACATTTTATAAAAGAAATACTCTTAAAAATCTTTAAGTGATTTAGCATAATTTCATAATTTATGATTCACCTATATTATTTCATTTGATTCTTACAGCAAACTATACAAACTATAAAAAATTATATTGGATTTTTCTCCTTTTTTTCCTCTATATTTTTTTAACATATGAGGAAAATCTAGGGAGGATGGGGGAAGAAGTTAACTTTGTCAAAGGGGCCCTGTTAGAATGTGACAGAGCTGGAGCTCAAAGCAAGGTCTATCCTTTTATACCAAACTCAGTGTTCAGAGTTTTTTCCACTTTCCTAACTGGTCTACCTAACACCCTTTTCTTTTGAAAATAACTATATATATGTTATCTATCTATCTATCATCTATCTATCTATCTATCTATCTATTTATCTCTCTATCTATAAACACAGAGATATATAATTTATATATAATATCTTAAAAAACAATTAATTTATAAAAATATATATTTATTCTTACATGTTTAAACTTCAGTCACCTTCAAAGCACTCTCCATTTGATGCAATGTACCTATTGAGATGTTTTCCCACTGCTCAAAATAGTTTTTGAACTTGTTGATTTAGATGCCTTTTAGTGCTACTGACACTCTTTGTTTCACCTTTTCCACATCAGCAAAATGTTTCTCATTGAGGACTTCTTTCATCCAGGGAAACAAACAAAAAAAAGTCACTCAGGGAAAGACCAAGTGAACAGGGAGGGTTAGAGATGGGGGTCATGCAGTTTTTGGTCAAAAACTACTAAACTCTCAGTGTGGTGTGGGCGGGTGTACTCATAAATCACCCATTATGAAATGGGCAAATGCATTAAAACCGTCTTCAAAAATGTAACTGAAGATGAATGTAGCCTCTCACAACAATGCCAATGGGTGTAGTGTATTACGAGAGGCCCACCCTCCAGAAGATAATTCCAGTTTTTTAGGGTCCCCCCTTATATATACCACGTCTGTCTGGAAAGTATTCACCCATGTCCTATGAAAAAGAGACACCTTTATTGAAGAAGATACAAGCTACAAGAAACATTGTACATAGGACAATGACACCTCAGTCCCCTTCAAAGTGGGAACCTTGGGACCTCACACAGTTCACTCAGTCACCATCAGCTGCCTTGCTGTATTTTCCTGAATCTCATTGATGGTTTGAAATCTCTTCCCTTTCATAGGTGATTTTAGTTTTGAGAAAAGTTGCAGGGCACCAAATCTGGACTGTAGGGTGGCTGAGTCACCTGGTGATTTGATGTTTCACCAAAAAACTCTGTACAAGATGTAATGTATAAGTGGGAGCATTGTCGTGATGAAGCTGCTAATCACCAGTTGCCCATAGCTTCAGCTTTCTGAATCATCTGAATAGTTTCTGTGGAGAAATGTTTAAGATTAACATACAATTTGATGCAGATTCATTGCTGTACTTACTCAGTCATTTTGAATGCACCAGTCATACTGTACACATGCTCACTTAATGGCACCTACCAGCCCTACTGACTGGTACAGTGAAGTCATCATTGTTCTTGCACATGCATCCCAGTCCATTCTCCTTGGCTGCCAGGTTGTACAAACCATTCTTGTTATATTAACAATGGCTGGAATTTTTGCTGATAGACTATATATAATTTGATAAAGTCCTCTAATTTTTAAAAAAATTATTCCTGAAGAGAGCATAATATGGAAATGAGAGAATTCTAATCCTCCAAGAGATATGTCCTTAGTCTGGACTGACTTCTTGACTTCCCCATTCTCTGCGTAAACCATTTACTGTACTGACTCAGATTCATAGGGAATGCTTCAGACTTATTTCTCTATGACTTTTGAGAACAAGTTCCCTGAGATAGTAAGGAAGCTCCTGTGTAGCTCTTTTATCATCACATCCAAAATAAAGGTATTACTTTTAAGTTTGCAAATGAGCATCACTGGGGCTGAGAAGGCATAATTTTTTCCTTCTTCCCATGAGTCACATATTTTAACAAAGTGAAACTTATAATCTTTTGCCTTAAAGCTGTAAAAGCTTCTCTTCAGTATTATTCTTATTCTTGCTTAAATTATTAGGAATAATTTGAGTAAAATTAAAAATAACATGTTAGTTCCCATTCTTTAAGTGGGCACTTTACAAATTATTTTTGTTTACTTCAGTCAAGCACTGTGTGTTTAGATTTTGGTCCAAACAAAATAAATTATTTATTAAGTACAAAATATAAAAAAAATGAAATGTCTATTGTTGTTAGTTGCCTTCTTTTTCCTACGATTAGCTAAAAAAGTTAGCATCATAAACTCCCATACTTCACTTTGGGAAGCAGTCCTAAAATGTTTGTTTGCTTGATTGAAATCAGATGTTTAGGTTCTTGGCCAACAATATATAAAAGTGAATATCCATAAGCAGGTGTTGCTTAGTATCTTGTGCAGGGGTTTTCTCTGCTGACAGTCCAAAACTCCAGACTGTAGCTCATATCCCAGGAGCTGGCATACAAAACTCTAGCAGCATTCTATTTAAAGAGTTCATTGGAACAAAAATCTGTTTATACCCTCATAGCATAACATTCAAGAGAATAACATAATCTAAGTAGAGCTGAATTCGAGAAAAACTTATAAAATTTGAAATCATCTCAGTGTGTCTAGAGCCAGCTGTGAGGAGAAAACAGGGTGTGTGTGTTTCTTGCTTCTGGATTAGCAACTTCGGAGTTGCTAATCCAGGAAGATAAGCCATTTTAATACTGCAAGGTAATAGATATTTCTATTCCAAAATTGCTCCTTTCACTTATGCAGAGTCATACCAACTGAAACTCCTCTCCCAGATTCATTTGGATAGCATATCATTTTTTTAACAGAAATATCATAGAGCAATTAATGGGTTAATACCTTAGTTGGAAAACTTTCATTCAGAATGCTTCTCTCCTAACATTGAACAAAAAGTAAACCAGTCTGAGAACAGTTAAAGACCAGACTTCTGAGGATCTTGAAAGTCAATTAGCCTTGGTATTGGATGTGTTAGACAACCACCATACTTTCTCATTCAAGAGCAAGAATGTTGTTTAAGGAAAATTAGACAGTAAGATGTTTGGGATATGGATTGAAACACTACAAAATAATAGACAGACGTAACCTCAGACTCATTAGTCAGTGAAATTTCCCTACTCTGTCACGAACCTTAGTTTTAATTTTATCACTTCTCAAATGAAGATGTTAAGTTAGATATATTTTTTAGATTTATACATGTGCATTAATTTTTTAACTGAAATGAAATGGACAAATAACATATATGAGTTTCAGATATACAACATGATTTAACATGTCTATATTATAAATGGACCATCACAATAGGTCCACTTAACATCCATCACCACATACAGTTGTACTATTTTTCTTGTGATGAGAACTTTAAAGATCTAGTCTCTGAACAACTTTCATATATACAATATAGTATTATTAACTTTAGTCACCATGTTGGCCACAATGAGATATTATCTCACACCTGATACAATGGCTACATTAAAAAAGACAAGAAATAACAAGGGTTGGCAAGGGTGTGAAGAATCATTAGACTGTGTTAATTTTCCTTATAGCCCAGATTGAAAATCAAAACAATCTTCAGAGCAAAATTGGAAAACCATGGACACTTAAAATTGGATCATACCTCAGCAATCACTTCACCTCTGTCCAAACCAGAAATTCTTCTTTAATATCATTGAGGAAATAACCTGTAGCTGAAGACTAACCTGAGAAGAAGTGCTCCATCTTATAAGGCAGCTTCTTCTAAGAAATAAGTGGAAGAGCTTCATGTTATCAAACAGAGCTCTGGAGTTATATGCACCAGAGTGAGGATCACTGCTCACTCACTGAGTGACCATGGAAAGGCTAGATCATATCTGCATGCCACAATTCCACCATTTGTTTAAGAAGACAATATTATTGGTAGTATTAAAATTATTAACCACATCTCTTTCCTGATTAAACTTTAGTAGGCTCCTTTGAGCCCTCTTCTCAACTAGGTCTCCATGCTCATCTTTGACAAGCCCAGTTCTAGCAAGAATCCTGCTAAGTCAGTGTAGCAAGAATCTCCCACCCTTGATATCTGATCACTGCTGAAAGCAGATCATATTCCTCACCCCACCCTTAATGTCTGATCACTCTGGTCTGCTTTCAGTAAGCCTGCTGTGAAATAAGTTTAGTAAGAATCCCCATATTTTTTATGTCTCTTCTAATTTTTCCATTAATTGATACCCTTACCTTGCTTACTGGCTATAAATCCCCAGCTTTCTTTGTTGTACATGGGGTTGAGCCCAGCCTCTCTCCCTTATTACTATACTGCTATTGTAAGAGTCTTGAATAAAGTCCTCTTTGCCATGGTTATATGTCAGAACATTTTTTTTTAACATTTTCTCTAATTATTAGAAAGTTCTCCTTCATGTTGAGCTGACAACTTGTCTGTTATCACTTCTTCCCACTGGGCTTAGCGCTTTCCTTCTGGAGAGATGAATAAAATTTCTATTTCTTCTTTCACATGAAAATTATTCAAGTGTATGAAGAAAGAGATCACACATATGAAATCTTTATTTTAGGTTAAATATATCAATTTTCTTCAGCATTCCTGATCATTGCCGTTTTGACCCCTCTTATACGAATATGTTTGAAGATGTCACTGTGGTACTTCCAAAGTGATTGTACAATCTTTGGGCACAGAGACACCATTATCTTTCTTGGTCTAGGCTGTACTATACCATGAAGCTGACCTAAAATGTAGCCCACAGATGCATTAATTTTTGGCAGCTGCACCACACCTTGGCACACCGATACTGAGATGAATCTGAGTTTACTCTAACCTTGAATTTTTGCAGTTCATTTTTTAAAACTAAGTGCAGGATTTAATAATAGAATGGGATCGTTCAGGATACGCTTCCAGTAAAAGGCATTTACAATCATCTCATCAAATAATGATGGACATGCATCTTGTGAACTGAGGCTTGACAGAGATGATGGACTCTGCAGTGGAGGAAAATGAGTATCCCTAATGGCAGGATGGAAGAAAGAAAGGCATGGGGATAGGAATTAGCAAACGTCATGTGGGAGAGAAGAAAGCAAAACAGTGTGTAACCTTTCTTTGAGAAACGTTCCTTGCAACCCCCCCTTTGATATTAGGGGATTTGTCTCTAAAGCACCTTGGACCACAATTATACCAGTTTTCAAACTGTATTTCTTTGACACGCATTATTTGTTTTCCCAGAACATAAAAGGAATTTGTTAGAGAAAGTATTGGAAGTGTAGAAAAGCACATTTGATCTGAATTATATAGATATATATTTATTTTTTATAATACAGACACAGAAAAACTCATAAAGATATATAAGAAAATTTTATTTTCTTTACTACTGATTCCACTTCCCAGAGGTAACCATTACAATTTACTTGTCTAGGTCCAGCCTTCATTTAGGCTGTAAATTCCTTGACTGTGTAAACTGGGTTATGTTAAAGATTGTTAAACTCTTGATAAAAAATGAAGTCTTTATGAAGATGAAATCCTTTAAGAATTAACTCCTACCTGGCAACATTTCAATACATAGTCAATATTATATATCATATAAAAATACATGGAGGTGAAAGAGAAAATTCTACTTTATAGTACAAATACCAGGAAACTGAGAATATATTTTTGTCTGGAAGAAACTTGGCACAAGCTAGGGAAACTTGATGCCATTTAGATTTTTAAAAAATTATTATTGGAAATAAGCTTAAGTTGCATTTTCATAGAGGAACTTTGCCTGAAGACACAGTGTTGATAGCCTTTTGTGCATCTCGGCAGGAAGGAACAGCACTAAAAATGACACTGGGTTGAACTATAGTGACAAACATTGTAGCACAGGGTAGACAGAACGAAAGTAGCCAGGAGAGTAAGCTTTAGTGATGATAAAAGCTCAGTTCTTGGCAATCTTTTGTGTTGTGTTACTTTTTAAAAAATTGATAATATTGTGCTCTAGTTCTAATTTATTTAGCCACTTACTGAGTGATAGTAACTTTATACATACAGAAACTATGTGTCATGATAACATTATAAGTATTTGTTAAATAGAGTAATAAATTTATATTTCATTCATTTAGTTGTGCTGTGGTGGGCAAAATCATTCTTAAAATGGTAATTAACTTGATTGGCTCAACTGTGTTGCCTAACTGACAGGTCACTATTTTGTCCAACCATTTTCTTAATTTTGAGAAATATTTCTTAATATTTCTGTTAAGAAAAAGCAGAGAAAATATGACTTTAGCTAGAAATCTCTTTTAAAGAACATTCAGCAGTTTAATTTATTAGGTACAAAGGCATAAATAAACAGGGTCATTAAAACACAAGCTAATATTTATGGTCTGAAAATATTATGCCAGGCACTTTCTTTCTGAATATTATGTATATACAAATGCATTTTAAAAAGTTTGCTCTTCATAGGGTTTATTGGTCAGTAGCAAATAATAATCTCATATAATTTCATGATTTATATCTTTCATGGATCTTTTACATCTACCATGAAGGGAACAGTTGAAATATTATTTATATATGCTTCCTTACTAGCTGGCCTCTCAGAATTGGTTGAGAAGGAACACTAACCTCTGTTAAATTCATACATTTTTGCTGCTGCTCCGCTCCAGGGCAATGGATTGTGGATGCACAAAGCAGCTCAAAGACAAATCAAACACCTTTGTGAATCTTGCCTCCCTCTCTGTTCTTCAAGTGGAGCTTATGGGTTGAGTCAGAGCATCTAAAACCTCTCTCAGATTTGTGGAACTCTGACCAGGCATTTTCACATGAGGCTGTGACAAATGCGTAGTGTCCTACATATTTTGATTTAAAGACTTATCTTACTATAATAACCATCAAACATTCTCTTACAATGCAAACAAATGTATGTGGTGCTCATTAATTTCTTTTTCCATGTGATTTTAAATGTAATTTCTTTTCCCAATTAGTTATTCTCTTAACTATGTCACTATGCTCAGCAAAGTAAATATTTGTTAAATCTATGAATGAATGAATAAATGAATGAACATTAGACTCTGCTATCCCCTCTAGAGCATGTCCCACCTTTGCCTGTTCTTCTTGCTATTCTTTTAATAATGCACCATAAACACTATAGGTGCAACTGGAAGCTATCCCTTCCCCTTCTTCCTCCACAACCTAGGGACTCCAATGCCTTCTGTTATTTTGCTTTATTTTCTTTTACATTTCTCTTGAGTGGTTCTGTATTTTTGTTTTTGTAAAATATTCCATATCACAATGATTTCTATTAGGTACATAGAAACACTTCTAAACCTTGCAAGTTCAAGTTCTTCAATTTTGTTTTGCTATGTTAATGTTCCTCTTCCCCCATTTGAATTTTTAGGTTTTAAAATTCCACCTCTACCAAAATCTTCCCAAATATTTCAACACCTGCTTGTTAAGTACTTTACGTATATTACCCCTTCCACTCTCGCTATAACTTTAGGATACACGTATACTATTGCTATCTTCTTTTTACATATGAAAAGGAAACAGAAACTCCTGTTGGGGTGGGGAAGGGGCTGGAGGAATTGAGCAAATGAAAAAAATTCATGATATGGACAGGAGTGTGGTGATTGCCAGGGGAGTGAGAACTGGGGAAGAGGTAGAGCAGGGTCAAGGGGAGATAAATGGTGATGGAAGGAGACTTGACTTGAGGTGGTGGGCACACAATACAATACACAGATGATCCATTACAAGATTGTATACCTGAAACCCATATCATTTTGTTAACCAGTGTCACTTCAACACATTTAATGAAAAGGGAAAAAAAAAAAAACCTGATTCGATGAATGTGTACCTTTTTATACTGAGGATTATCCAAAACAACCCAGGCTATATAGAGTTCTCTACTCATCATCATCAATTACCACAATAATTTAAAATATTTAAAAATGTTGACAATGAACACAAGGGTGTGTCAAGATATGGAAGCAGCCCAAGTGTCCATCAGTAGATGAGTGGATAAAACAACCATGGGACATTTACACAACGGAATACTAATCGGCCATAAAAAAGAAAAAATTCTACCCTTTGCAATAGTATGGAGATGGACCCGGAGAACATTATGCTAAGTGAAATAAGCCAGGCAGAGAAAGACAAATACCATATGATTTCTCTCATATGTGGAATCTAATGAACAAACTAAATTAATAAGCAAAGTAGAGACAGATTCATAGGTAGAGAGCAGGCTGGCAGTTTGGGGCTGGGGGTTAAGGGGGTGGAGGGATTGAGCAAAAAGGAAAAAAGATTCATGGACACGGACAACAGGGTGGTAATTGTGGGGGGCGGGACAGAGGGCATAAAGAAGATAAACAATAATGGAAAAATACAGTAGAATATTTTAAAATGTTGACAAGAAATAAAAAATAGATCTCTGAAAAAAAACCCAACAAAGCCTCCCCTTGGGTAGGTAACTGACCCAGCCTTACAGCTAACGACAGTCAAGTCCGGTGTCCAAGGGGCTCTGAGGCTGCGGGAACTGCTGCCTTCTGGTGTGCAGTGCATGGTCCTGTCTCCCAGTTTGTGCCCCCTTTCACCTTGATGTATTTGAAAGACAAAAACAGTGACTGATAAAGTGCGTTGATATTGATCATTTCACACTCTTGAAAGAAATGCAAAGCACCCTGTTAACTGTTCTTGTCCGCAGTTAATCCGAGTGGGGGTGCGGTGGGGTGGGGTGGCCAGTGGGACAGTGGAGAGCAACGGGGAAAAATCGGGAGAACTCTAAATGAACAACAAAATTAAAAGATGAAGGAAAAGACGAACTTCCCTGAAACACTTTTATGTAAGAGACAAATATTTAACAGTGGCCTCATAGAATCAATGCTGTCTACGGCAAAGATGTGAGTATTTTAGAAGAGGAAATCTCAAAACAAGTAGAAAGTAAGCAGGAGGGGGAAAAGTAGCAGCGGAGAAAATGTTTTAGGGAGCCAGGGAAGTGAGGCTTTGCCTCTCCTGCGTTACCCAGGAGTCTGCCTATAAAAGCACAGGTGCCATAGAATTCTACAAAAATATTTTCTTTATGTTTGACCCACAAGCTTTCAGTGTAAGAGGATCCTGTTTCTAAGTTGGTTATTGAGCAGCTCCCTGCTTTGTGTAAAGCACCGTGAGGACATTTAACGTGCAGTAGTCTCCCTTTATCCTGTCAGGGTACGTTCCAAGACCTCCAGTGGATGCCTCAAAACCACAGACAGTGCCAAACCCTAAATATACTATAGTTCTTCCTATACATGTGTGCCTATGATAAATTTTAATTTATAGATTAGGCACAATAAGAGATAAACAACAATAACATGACAAAACAGAACAATTATATCAATATACTGTATCGTCGTCGTCGTCGTCGGCAGCCGTCCGTCTCGAGAGACGATGGCGTAGCTTCTTGAGAGTCTATCTGCACCGCCGAGAATGGCTGTGCAGTCCGACTCGGGAGTGACAATCCCTGCCGCACTTGGTACAGGTGAAGGCAGATGGCCGTTGTTGCTGCTGTTGACGCTGCTTCCGCCTCGATCTTTTCTGGACCGCCTCCTCGTTGCGCGCAGCCTCCGCGCGTGACGTACCTTGCCTGACCGCGAGCCTCCAGGCTAGGCGGTCGTCTGCTTGAACTTCCCATGTGTTGAGATTGATGGAGCACTGTGTCATGTCCTTTTTGCAGATGTCTTTGAACCGCAGTTTTGGGCGCCCTGTCATCCTCTGGCCTTCTGCTAGCTCGCCGTAGAGGAGGTCTTTGGGGATACGGCCTGCATCCATTCTTTTGACATGGCCGAGCCACCTGAGGCGTCTCTCGCTAAGAACTGCCAATATGAGCATACTGTATCAAAGTTATGCAATTGTGGTCGTATTCTCAAAATATTGTAACTATCTCTTGAAATAAATGGCTTGCTGTCACACATTAAAAAAAAAAAAAAAAGCAGCTTTCTTGTCCATGTTGTTCTATGAAGACTTGAAAGCATTAATGAGGGCGCTGCATGCAGTTGGTGGGAGATGTAAGTGCAAATATGAATTGGAGCTTGGCAATGCTTAATTCTATGTGCTATAACCTGCTTCCTAATAATTTTCAGATCCCTCATGTTTATGTTCCTCTTCTCTTGTCCTATTTTTATGGCACTAATGTCATTTTGCATCGTCTTCCTCTCAAAACAAGTCAAGCACTGTCAGTGGCCCATTCTACATTTCAATATCTTCAGTATTATGAGATCTCCCTTTGTTTCATTTTCCAGCTTCGTGACTCCTGTTTCAGTTTTCCTGGAGCACCCTTTATAGAATTAAAAATATTTTTAACTTTGGTTTGTTGTTGTCGTCAAAATTACATTATCTGCATCAGGTAACTAAGCTGATTAACCTATGAAAGCACCTCCTTTTTAATCATTTTCATTTGTCTTCTCCCCAGTTTTGTATTTATTTTCTTTTGAGGGGATTTGCAGGGCACATATGAAAATAAAGGCCTATGTGGGTAGGCTTGCTCACTCTCCTTGTCACAATAATTGATTTCGTCCCCTGCCCGTTCAGCATTAAAATGTGGGTCACTTTGATATAGAACATCCACATTTATTTCAACAACCTTATCTGGCAAACACTATTTTGGCCCCAGATTTAAAGAAAGAATTATTATAGTGAATCATCAAAGCCATATTTTTGAATAAACTAATTCTTGATTTTCACACCTCTTTATTTTGGCCTGTTTCAGATCTCCCTTGAAATTCACAATCAACTAATTTAGGATCTTTGGTTATAATTTGTCCTGCATGTCAAGCCTTCTGCTAAACTTGCCAACCTTTGCAGTGAGATGTCTCTACATGTCTTGTGATCAGTGTTCAGTAATGTTAGTGATCTCTAGATTCTAATATTTTTTCTCTCTCCCTCATGCTTAATAGTAAATTTCCATATAGTGGTCTTTCACCTTTTGGTAATACACCTTTCATCCATAGGTCTTTTAGTATTTTTTTAAAAGAGCTGAAAGACTAAACAAAAAGCCATCAAGTATCAACCCCAAGAGAAACATTCAATTCTAACTTAATCACTCTGTGCAATTTTTGAGTTGATATGCTTGTTGTAGAATAATTTTTAACCCTTCAATTAATTTCTTGGTATCGGCCCACATTACTTCTGTTTCATGTGGCATGATTTTCCTACAGAACACTTCCTTGATTTCTAATTTCTCTTTCTATGTCATTGTAGTGTTTATTTTTTAATAGCATAAATCCGATCTTTTCTCTTTTCTCTGCATGTTTTACATTATATTTTATTTTATTCTTGTTTGACATTTTCTTAATACTTTCTTACCTTGAAAGAATGGACAAATTCTCTCACCTATACTTTGAGTGTTGCTATTTCAGCTTCAATCTTCTCTTCTTTGTTTTTCTACTCTTGCTCTCTCCACTAAATGTCTCTGTAGTCATATGGAACATTGACTTTCTCCTTGGAAGCCTTTTCTTCACTCACTCGCTTTTAAAATCATTCTTCACATCACTTTCAATTACCCAGCCCAACATCCAATTATTCCACTTTAGAAATCAGGCTTTAGTTTAGATGGGCTGTTTCCTGTTCTTATTTCTTAGATTGGATACCTCTCATACGTATTTTCATAATACCTTATGCACAGCCCTGTTCTGCTTTCGTCCCTCTGTATTATAACCATCTGGTTCTTCACGCCAGTCTGGAAGCTTTTGAGAGCACATGGTCATCTCAGAGGCATCTTTAGCTTGGTGGCAAAGGGTACGGACTTGAGTCAGGCAGCTGTGACATTTACTAGCTTATGGACTTGGGAGAGTCACCACCTCTCGGTGCCTTATTTCTTCAGCTACAAATCAGAGTTATTATTATACTTGCCTTGTAATTTTTTGTTTGTGAGAATAAGGTTCTTAGAACAATTTCCAGCATAACTCACAGCAAATGTTCTATAAAGTTTGCGATAAATTTTACTATAACAATAGTAAGAATTACTAGTAACAGACACATTTCAGGGATATCAAGCATGATGCATGTCATAGAATAGTACTCAAGTAATTTCTGTTGAATATGTGAACTAATAAAAATGAATGATAGTAAAAATCATGCACTCAGATAAACAATCTAAAAACATAAGGGAGTGTGCATATATACTGTAATATGCAAGAATGGGAACTTCCCAGAGCCTATACTGATCTCTTATTTTTCTTATGACTGGCAGATATATCTAGAAAGGAGTAGATGTTCTAGATAAAACTTCACCTAAACATAGCTGGGCTTTGATAATTAGTATGCACGTTAGAGATATCTTTACTTATCTCAGAAAACTTCTTATCTGGCTTCTTCCCAAAGTATTCTTCTGCCAAATATTCTCACTTAGGATAACTTTCTGACATTATAAGAAAGGGAAACGTCTGTATTTTACAAGCTCAATTGCTTCCTACAAACAAATGCTATCAATTCTGTCACGTTTCCCTCTTTACTGAATTTGTTACAGAGTGTTAGCTTGGACATGCAAATAAACATCTTACAATCCTGTGCTCTTTCAGGTTGTTTCTAGCTATTTCTTGTGTCAATCTTTGTTGCTGCCACTCTTATTTTCTTTTCCTGTTGTTGCTATTATTGTTTTCTATCTCCTCATGGATAGGCAGCCAAAAGCCTCTCAACTGATTGTATACTTAAAAAGGCAGGGTGTTTGTACATTCCTTGTTCTTTTGCCTTTTGAAAAATATATACAGTCACACGTCTAATCACATGTGAAATATACTCACACATAAAATTTTTCCTGCGATGACTCTATATGCAAATCTTAGTTTTCCACAATCTCTTTTTGCATCTGACATTCACTGGTTTGATATGTATTGACAACTCAGGATTTTGTATAAGAAATACATAGACAATAGGCCTTTTAAAGAAGTGTATAGTCTTTTAGTAATGTTAATTTATAGTGTTTTACATAAAATAATAATAATTCTAATAAAAACTTAACATTTACTTAGCCTTCCTTATGTGCCAGCATTGTTCCAAACATTTCATATACATTAACTTATTTAGTTTCCTTAAAAAAGACTCTAAGTGCTGTTTGTATACGCATTTGAGATATGAGGAAACTGAGTACCAGAGATCCTAACAATTACTTGCTATTAAACATGGATTAGTTGATAAAAATGAAAAGTTAAGCAGTATATGATTATGAATCCAGTGAGACAAGAATATCTGATTTTTAATACAGTAGCTTATACAAGTTCCAAGGAGGGACAAAGTGCTACAAAATGTAGTGGCCAGAAGGAAGTTTTGAACCATAGTTAGTTTGGGCATTGAAGGGTAGATAAGGTTTAAAATGGGCATGAGGAGAAAAATAAAATATTAAAATTAAAAGTATTGATTTTGACATTGCCCAAATATTTTATACACATTATCTAAAGTAAGCCTCAAATTATTCTCACAATGTAGTTCCTATTATTGTGTGCATTTTATAAACGAGGAAATTGAGGTTCAGAGAGGGTTAGTATGTTGTTCAAGTTCACAGACAGAGAAGTGGTAGAGGAAGATTCAAACCAGGCAGTCTGATGATAGAGTTCTACCTAACCACTGTGAACAGCTGAGGAAGAATATTTTAACTTATTGGGGATTACAGGTAAGAGAGGAATGAGCACAAAAAATAAACAACAACAAAAAGACAACATAGAAGGGAGAAATATTATGTTCAAATAGCCAAGAAAGTTTAAAAGTAGCGTACACCAATCAATAGCAGTAACCTGTACAATTACCAATATTGTTATCAGATATCATAAAATAATAAAATTGAACTTTGAAACATACTTATGGAATTTTCTGAATGTTTTTAGCTGGCGTTTATAGGTCCTTCGGTAGGTAAGCTTTGGTAGAGATAATTAGCTGTCAGTCAAAGGAAGAATGGAGAAAGAATTCCAGAGGGCCAGGAATCAGCATGTCACCTTCATAACAGCCCCAACTGAAGGAACTTTATCCTGAAGTAGAACTGGCAGGGATTCCTTAAGCACCTTCCCACTGTCTTTATTACATATCATCCAGTTTAAAGTCTGTGAATCAGTTTAACTGGCTGCAGGGTATAAACACCCCCAAAACCTCAAAAATTTAAGACTTCTTATTTCCTAGCTCTTATAAAAATAAATCTCATTTTTATATCTGCAAGACATAATTTCCAAGTAGATTAAATTAAAGTGGTTGGTTACATGCAATAACTGGATTCCATGGTCTATTAATTTCCTGTTACTGCTATAACAAGTTGTCACAAACTTCATGGCTTAAAACAACACAGGTTTATTATCTTATAGTTTGGGAGGTTAGAAGTCTGAAATGGCCCTGATGACGAGAAAATTATGGTGTCAGTGCAGTTGTGCTCCTTGTGGAGGCTCTCCAGGAGAATCTGATCCTTGCCTTTTTCCAGCTTCTAGAGTCTGTCTGCATTCCTTGGCTAGTGGTCATGTCACTCTGACTTCTGCTTCCATCATTAAATCTCTTCCTCTGACTTTGAGCCTCCCACTTCAGATATGAGGAAACTGAGTACCAGAGATACTAACAATTACTTGCTATTACACATGCAGTAGTTGATAAAAATGAAAAGTTAAGCAGTATATGATTATGAATCCTTTAGTGAGGACTCTTGTGATACATTGGGCCCACCTGGATAATCCAGAAAAATCTCCCCATCTCAGGAACCTTAATTTGGTCACATCTGCAGAGTCTCTTTTGCCTTATAAGATAACATTCATAGATTTGTGGATTAAGATGTAGGCACCTTTGGGTGGCCATCATTCTGCCTACCACAAATAATAAATTAAAACTATAAAAAAAAGAAAATACTAATAGATATAAAACTGTTTTTGGATGAAAAACAATATTATAAGTATGAAAATGAATGAGGAAATAATTAAAAAGAGGTGGACAGACTTAAACCAAGTATAAGAAATCTACATACATGGGAATAGCATACCACATTATATAAAATAACAGGCAAATTAAAATCTAGAGTGATAAGTACAGCAAATAAGGCAAAATTAAGAAAACTATTGATTAAAAAATAAAATTTATCAGTAAGAATAGATAGATGCCTCAGTAGAAGAATGAGCAGAGTACCTGAACTGTTAATTTAAAAAAAGAAATTTAAGAGACCAGTACAAAACATGGAAAAATTCAACCTTATCAGTTAAGAAATGCAAACTATACAAAGAAATACCATTTCCTCATCAAATCAAGCAAGATAAAAACCATTTTGATTAATGATAATAAAATGCTTATGGAACATACATAGCTAATAAGAGTTTTAAAAGTTTCAAACTGTATAATGAATAATTTGGGAATATATACTAATGGTCCTTAAAATAGTTAATTCTTTATCTCTCTCAACGATTACAGTTTCAGAATTCATAAAGAAATGAACATGAAATATAAATATTTATTTACTTTTTTTTCTATACCTGAATTTATATTAGACAAAAATTTGAAAAATACCTCAAGTTAGAAGACAAATTAAATGACTGGTTGTATACATTACAGTGGACACCTAAATACTGAAATATTTATTATATTGTCATAAAGATGCTGTTTTCAAAGATGACTTTTCAGAGTACATTATTAAATGCTAAAAGTCAGGCACAAACAACATTGTATTAGTGTGATTAGGCTCTGCTGCAATAATAAATATCAGAAGCTCAGAATCTTAAAAGATTAAGATTCATTTCTCAATGATGTAACATCTGCTGTGAGTTCAGTGATGTTCCATCGCAAGTGGTGACTCACAGCCTCAGTTGGCCTCCACGTGGTGCCCCTGACAGCTCAATATGAGACTTCAAGATTTACCTCCGAACTTCAATGCCTCAACCCAGTAACCTGAACTAGCTTCACAGTCTGGTTAACTGCAAAGGAGGTGGCAGAAGTAGTCCTTCCACCTGCCAGAGAATGAGATGAAAATTAGACAGAATTAATAGTTTCTCAAACAGGTATATATTGTTTGTCCCCTAGTCTTTTATTAATTGTTTGTACAATGTATACAAATATAGCTATATCTACTTATTTATTTCTATGTGTCTAAATGAAGAGTCGGCCCAGTATGGCCTCGCTCAAATCTGGCCAGCTGCTTGTTTTTGTCTAACCAGCCAGTTAAGAATGGTCTTTAACATATTTAAATGGTTGGATAATATTTAGTGATGAATGAAAATAGTCACAAATTTAAATTACAACGTCTACCAATAAAATTTTATTGAACACAGTCTTGCTTCTTCATTTACATATGTCTTCGGCTGATTTCAGATAGAACATCAGAGCTGAGTCATTTCTGTGACAGATCACAAGACCCAGAAGCCTAAAATATTGACTATGTAGGCCTTTGGAGAAAGTTTGCTGGCACCTGCTCTAAATACCTAGGGAAAGGAGACATTAAAATGAGATTTTCACAGTAGTTGCTTTTAGGTTTGGGATTAAAATTATCCTCAATTTTTATACTTTCTATTTTCTAAAATTTCTGCAATGAATGCTATTACAGCCACATTTGGGAGAAATTGGAAAAAACAATGAAGATAAAAATAACTCACATGTAGAATCCCTAACAATAATCTACACAATTAGTTCTAGATAGCTGTTTTTTCTCTGGAGGCCTCCAACTTAGCCCAAGAGACAAGAGAATTATCACTAACAGTAAGGCTTGGGTTCCTTTCCCATCCCTTCTTCAAGGCCCCTCTCCCTCATTCTACTCTCTAGCCACACTCCCTTTTTCTCAGTTCTGCAAATAAACCAAGTTCATTCTGTCATCACAGGCCTCTACCATTTCTTTTACCTGGAGAGCTCTTCCTGAAGATTTTCACATGGCTGACAACTTTGTCATTCAGATCTTAGCATGAATGTCACCTAAAGAAAGATCTTTCCTGACTCCTGTGTGTAATGTGGTACAATATCACCATTAGTCTCTATTATATTTGCTCTTTTATATTTTCTATGCACATATCACTCCCTGCTTTATTTTATTTGTGTGTTTATATTTTTACTGAAAGTTAGAATGGAAAAATTCACTAACACAGATGCATCATCAGTCTTTTATCATTGTTACATCCTGTGAAATATTATAATTTTTTATAACTCACTTCCGCATGACCTAGGATATAGCAGTGATAAAAGACTGATATGTGTATGTATTATTATTATCCATTTATTATATATTATATACACACTGACACCTTAAAGAATCCTAATGAAAAGCCAAATCCCTACTGAGGAAACCTGTAGCTCAGCAAAACCCCTACCTTTGTGTTCGTCATCCATTGACACTTGAATTTTGAATTGAACTCTGCCAGGTACAATAAAAAGTTAGTGGTTCTTACATCAGATATGATATATTGTTGATTGAAGGTAAATATGCAACTCTGAGCAAATTTATTGAAAAGAATTAAGAATTTCTTTGAAAGATTGTATGGTTTGGGGGCCACTAATTTGCTCTTTGTTTTTATGACAATATGTTGATGATAGGAAAAAATGTATGAATATCTCCCTAATCAACATCAACACACATTTATTAGATATCTGTTTTGTAAAGAGATAAATGAGAAATGTTACTATTTTCAAGAAACATACAGAAAATGAGGGAGAGAGACCTGTGTATACAGGTTGTAAATATAAAAAGTTATAAAAATAAAGTACATTGTCAATATAAATTTAAAATGTTGTAATAACCAAATTTGCATTATGACAGCCAATTTCCAAATCTTAACTGCTAAAGGTAGACAGTGAGATATTTTTAAAGGTCAAAACTAAAATAAAGTTTTTGTCATTTAACCTTTTGTCCAAGAGATTTCAAACTTTCTTTACTTCTAGAAGAGGACAGATAATTCTATGGATTAACCAAAAATTAAGTTTCCTACAACTCATTATTCCTAGGGACTAAGACCTTACTCTCTTCTTCAAGTGATAGCCTTGAAAATGTCATCTTTAATTTAATGCTATATTTTTATATGACATCTTTCAAAATATTGTAGAGAACTAGCAATTGTCATAAATGGTTTTACTGAATTTGAGGTATTCATATAAAATAACATATAGAAAGAAGCAAATTATTTATGCAGGGCAGCTACAGAAGTTTTTCCTCTTTCTGAAGTCTATTTCAGTTCCATGCCTTTGCATTACTTTCAACTTTTTACAATTTTTACCTATTTTTTTATATACATCTACTAAGGTTAAACATCAATCTTCATTTTTAAGGGGTCCATACATAAAGATTAAAATTTTATATGTGTGTCAATTAAATGACAATCCTATTAAACATAATTGGTGGAAGAAGAGTGTGTTTGTCAAAAAGCAGAAAATACGACATTTATAAAGAGGCAGCAGTTGTGACCTGCTCACACTGGAAAATGTTTAGATGCTTAGTGCAATGAGAATGACCTTGTTCTGCTGTGTGGAAAATGACAAATCTCACAAGCTGCTATTTACTGCTTAAAGATGTATTAAACCCCAACACGGTGGTCACAGAGGGGTATTTAAAGTCTTATTATTACTACTTTTACAGATAAAGTGTTTTGTCTATATTTATAAACATCTTGCAAAAGCAGCATTCATTATACAATTTAACGTAATGATTTTTATAAAATGAATGCTATGGTTTCTCTTCTAACATTGTCACAAATCAACTATGTCCATTAAAATCTATGTTCTATTCCTCTTGTAGATAAGATAAACAACTGTACTATATTCACAGCCTGAGCTATTGTCAGCTGGAGCTGTATGACTAAGCTTGTCAATGGGAGGAAAACAGAAGTTATGTGTACCACTTCAAGACCTAGACCATAAGCAACTCACCTCCCAGACTCCACCTGAATATTCACCTAGGCTGCCCAAAGTTTAGCTATCTTCAATGCATTGCTCCCAAACTTTCTGGTCTCTGAATATAATATGAAGCAGTGTTGTCCCCATTACTCCCATTGCCTTTAATGTTCACTTGACTATAAAAAAATAAACTACTATCCTCTGAATCACTGAATATTAAAAATTATGTTTCTTTCACAGTAACTCCTGCTCACTGTTGAACAATAGGGATTAGGGGCACTGGCCACCCATGCAGTCATGAATCCATCTATAATTTAAGTTGGCTTGCCATGTATGTGGATTCTCAACTACCAGTTGACCCTCGAACAAGGTGGGTTTGAATTGTCTGGGTCAATTGAAAAAAAAAACCCATGTTTAACTGGACCCGTTCAGTTAAAAACTTCATTGGTCCATGGTCAACTCTAATTATATTAATTACAAAAGTCTACAGCAATACATTTTACAGTATTGCTACCCAGCTTTTCTCCATGGACACTGGTAAGTCTCTTAATTCCTTTACTATTTGCCCAAATGGACTTTGAGAAGTATACTAGAGAAGAAAGAATATCCATTCATCTCTTCAATAAATATTTATTGAATATCTGCCTCATGCTAAACACCAACTACTAGATACATGAAGATGAATTGCACAAGTGCTGGAATGTACTGTAAGTGAAGTTACATGGTCCTGGAGCCAGTAACTGTAGCATCAGTTCACTGACTCCATAGGCAGCATTTTTATGGTAGAGCAACAGCAGCGTCCTTGGCTGCTTATTTTTGTCACATCTTTGGGAAACATTGCTACTGAAGCTTATTTCTTTTGTCCTCCCAGTGATTTTGCAAATTATTTCATAATTCTCTGTACATTTGTTTTTTTTTTTTTTTGCTTAAGCTATCTTTAGTGGATTCTGTTTTCTAAAACTGAAACCTGTACTTCAAGTATTCAGCATTCTAAGAATATATCCACAGGCACCTCAGTATTTGGGTTCCAGTTTGAGAAACATTGCATTTGATGTTAAATGCTGTTATTTATTAAATAATATGTCATTGCAAACCCAAATTCCAAAGTAAGAACTGAAATTTATTGGTACTCAATTGTAATCATTCAGATCATTCAGAATAAGTTTGTATTGCTTATTAACAAAAAGAAATACTCTAAAAAATTTAATCTGTGAACTTGCAGATGTCCAGGGGGCTACTGAGCCAAGACTGAAAAATCCTGGTGTGAAGAATATAGCTCCATAGTGCTTGGAACAGTCATGAGAAGACACTCAATCAGTTTTTTTATTTTTTTTTGTAATTTTAAACATAATGTTGTTATTGTTAAATACCAAGTGAGACAATAATGTGCAAGCACTTTGTAAAGTGGTAAAGTGCTGTAAATATTGTTGATCGTGTCATTTGTATGAATGTCTCACATTTTCTTAGTGCATAGTGATGATGGGTCAGTGCCACATTACTGTAACCGAAGGACCATACGCTGTATATTTTATCTACTGAAGGCATGGATAGAAATTACATAAAGGACCCTTCACTCTACAGAGAAAATTCAAGTTAAGTAGCTTTAGTATAAACAAAAGAGGAGTCCAATAATTGAAACCTCATAGGAATTCTCTAGGTCAAGGAGGCCTACATGTAGAAAAGTTTAAATTTCTGTCTCTCAGGCTTTACTTTACTCTGGAGAGCTCAGGTTGCCATCTTTTGCTACACTGAACTTACAAATGAAAATAAGTCAATCCTGAGGTGATTGAAATTACCATTGCCTGACTTTTCTCACTCTGTCATTCTGCAGGAAGTTAGTATTGTCAGTGGATCGAGAATTAACTGACTTTTTTTTTTTTTTTGACATCAAGAGCTTCAAGAAGAATGAATTATAGCATTATTTTTTGCCTAAACAACACATGGATTACAAATGTAACTATGCCTGCCATAGTTATTTTATGTCTATTTTTCTCAGTTTGTCTTCTGAACTCAATATTTAAATCTCCTTTGGGTTCTAGACCTTAAACTTCAAAAACACACAAAAATTGTACACACTATTAATGTATATATATATTAAATATATGATATTGATATGGTAGATTTACACATATATGCAATATATTTATGTAAGTATATAAATATTAATATCATAGATGACCCAAGTTCCATGGATAATCTTCTTTATTAATTTACTATTTGACTAATTTCTACTTTCTTCAAGTTGATTAATTATATTTTGATTCTGCATAGCATCTACATATTCATTCATAGATCTTTATTTTTGTCCAGACTGACATCCTTAAACCTTCAGTCTCACTCTTTTGTTCATTCTTTTATATTCAAGCAATCAATATGTTTTTTTTAATGTCACTCATTGTCTCTCAGGTGGCATCTTTTCTTATCACTTCCTCTGCACCATACAGGTCTCAGATTCATTGCCTCACACCTGCACTGGGGCATTAGGTATCCTGCCAACTTCCTGGTGTGATTCCCCTTTCCTCTCCACCTGCACACATTTCCTTCTCCAGGCTTCAGCCTCGGAAAAAGGATCCTCCCCATGCTGCAATCTTGTTCAAGGATCTGTACTTATCCCCACCGTGTATTGCAAGCTTTTCCCAACCCAAAAATTGTTAATCTTATGAAAAAGAGTACAGTGAGTTAAGTGAATAAATGTAAAGGCATTTTGTTACACGACTCCATAGAAACTACAACTTGCTAATACTCACTATAAATTGTTGTGAGGGCATTGGTAGGTAGCAGTTCCCAGGTTGAATATATTATTATTTTGGAGGGAAAGGAAGATAGCATTAATATCTAACAGAAGAATAATGTTTTAAAACACATCATTGAAAGAAAACTAATCTCTGAAAATGATTTTGAAAAACCCTATTGTTAAAGACTGACTATTAAGCAGTTTCCCCTTTTAAAAAATCTCTTCAGCTACTGTCATGAGCCATATTCTAGCTGGTCTTGTCACACGGCCTACACAAGGCCTGTTCATTCTCACTTCTGTGACTTTGTGCATGTAGCCTTCCCAGCAAGAACATCTCCCTTTTCTTCTTCATTAAGTTTTGTCCAACACCTTATAATTTAGGTAGAAGTTTTTCTATTCCTAAAAGTCTTTTTTGTTATCTCTTTTAGGCTATTATGTTATTATTTTAGAGCCATTTTTTATTCTTCCATCTAAGAATTATAATTTGGAAATATCATGCTAAGCAGTTCAGACAGAACATGTCAAAAGCCATATGCTTTACTTTGTATATGGCATATAAAACTGAAAGCAACAAATGAACAAATAAGACCAACCCACAAAAACCATAGACACAGACAATAGTATGGTGGTTGCCAGAGGGAAAAGGATGGGGTAGCAAGTATTAAAGGGCAAAGGGGGTCAAATATATGGTGATGCAAGTAGATTTGACTTTGGGTGATGGGTACACAATGCAATATGCAGATTATATTATAGAACTGCACACTTAAGATGTAATTTTATTAACCAATGTCACCCCAATATATTTTATTTTAAATTAAAAAATAATGGTATCTTCTTAAATACCAATCTTGTCTTTCTGAAGCAATGGAGCTTCTTTATGAGTGTGAAATTTCTAATTATTTTGCTTGCTTAATTCTTCAATTTCATGTTTATGTCTCTAGGATGACTTATTAGTTGTAGTATCTTTTATGTGGTATTTTCCTCATTTATTATTTGTTTGTATCTACAACCATGAATATCCTTCTGGCTGCTATACTGAATCAGCACACTGTCACTGTCCCTGGGTATATTTTAAACGGACAGTAGCAGCACAGTGAGTCAACAGCTGACAGTGACAGTGTGGCAACAGACACTCAGTACTTCCATAGAAATGAACATTCCTCTGACAGCTTATGCATGACTCAAGAAAACAACTTGTAATATACTACAAATGGGAGAGTCCTCAGTGATTTTCACTAAGGACTTCACTTACAGTTTTTTATAAGCAAAGGGACGATGCATGCATTTATCATATGTATAATTATGTAAATTTAAATTTTAATAAATTAAAGTATTTAAGAGCAAAATATATCAAAATTTTAACATTTGTTAATCTTAGGTGATAGAAATATAAAGAAATATGGTGTCTTTTGTGAGTTTTTATCTATTTATATTTCTAAATAATAAATGATAATGGCAGGAACCATCCTGCATAATTTGCAGGATTATTTTGTGAGATCAATAACAATTTATACCTTGATGTCATTTTACTTGATTCCTACAGATCATTTCTCTTTGAGTCTATATTTTCTAAGCAGCTTTCTGGTTATAATTGCCTGCCATGATGACCTAAGTGTCATCAATGTGTTAGAGAAACATCGACCAGTTGCCTCTCACGTCACCAACCTGGGATCTGGCCCGCAACCCAGGCTTGTGCCCTGACTGGGCATTGAACCAGCAGGCTTTTAGTTCACAGGTTGCTGCTCAATCCACTGAGCCACACCAGCCAGGGCTAGTTTTCATTCTAACTAATATTTTAGCATTTTTTATCTGCATTGCTCTCATTGCACTTGGGTGATATGAGAATGTTTCCAATAGATAGACCCATATTTCATGTACTTAGAATTTTTGTTTAGCTTTCTGAGTAAGTAACAGTGAGAACCATACTCTAAAACTGTCTGACAACCATCTGAATGAAGGTCCTCTGTTTCGGTCTGGTGAAAAGGGGTTTTTCATGTATAAATCTCAGGCATCTGCTCCCCACATTCTCACATACACAAAGGAGTATTTCCCCTGGACCACTGAATAAATACCACCTTCTAAGTTTTGTTTACTGTAGGTATCAGGCTTCTCTTGGTAACGGCTCAATCTTAGCAAATTCTTTTGCATTGTAACTACACAAAAACTCATTACTCCATGGACAAATTGGTGCAAAATTTTCTACAAAATTTATTATCCAGTATTCGTCGTCGTCGTCGGCGGCAGCCGTCCGTCTCGAGAGACGATGGTGTAGCTTCTTAAGAGTCTATCTGCACCGCCGAGAATGGCTGTGCAGTCCGACTCGGGAGTAACATCGTATCTGTCTCCTCCCGTGTTGAATCGACATCTTGCGATGACGCTGAAGCTACAGAGCCTGGGCAGGGTGATATGGAGGGTCTGCTGTTGCCCATGCAGCAGACCCCCCCTCTCTTCGCCGCTGAAGTGTCCAAGGGAAAGACGGAGTCAATACAGCTTGGCTTCAGGTGCGCCGCAGGAGTTGCCAGTGTTGACTACAACGTCAAACCGCCTTAGGGACTCCGGCTCCGGATTTTCTGTCGGGGTTTACTCCCTTAGCCTTTCCCCTGAAGAGGTATGCCGCAAGGCAGCGGAGGTTTTTTGGAGTCAGAGTTTTCCTTCTCTGATGTGCCCTGACTGGAAGATCGAACCAGCGACACTTAGCTCGCAGGCCGACGCTCAATCCACTGAGCTAAACCAGCCAGGTATCCAGTATTAAAAACAAAAAAATTCTTCTATTTAGATAATTCTGTAATCATAAATTATAGTTTTATAGTAAATATTTCATTTCTTATTATGATACTTGTGGTATAATAATTTCTTAATAATTTTTATTCTTGAGAAATTTAAAATCCTTGCAAATCAACATATTCACTGTACAAAATCTTTTCTCTTTATTTAGTAAATTGTTTCATTGAAGTTACACTGAGGCCCAGTCAACATTTGTTTTATTTATTTTATTTCAAGTAATGTGACAATAAAGTAAGTCAATAGCCTAAGGGTTAAAACACACACAACTACCTCAATGTCTTGAACTTAACCCAGACTTTGGTTTCAATTTGACCCTTCCTTGAAAATATATTGGCATAGAATAAAATTGCAACTTATTTCAAATATTTTCAAGGGATTTTATTCAATGTACACTCTGTGGACAGTGGGTGACTATGTTCTGAAAGAACATGTTTAAAATTTCATTTTTACTAACATTTGAAAATGAATTAGCATTGCTGTTTCCTAAGTGTGTTGTCGCCTAGTTATTTTGTGCTAAAAGGGCAGCAGAGAAAAAAGTTGTGATGGAAAATCTTCTCAGAACTATTCTGCTGCATATGTGGGCTTTTTCTGCTGAAGAGTGTACCTTAATTTTGAATAGAAAATTGGGAAGTTTATTTCCACAAAAAGTAATAACTGAGATAGTTTTATCAATGGGAGAACGTAGGTCATGAATGTTTTACATTAATTTTCTTCATTGAAATATAGAATAGTGTTATTATTATTATGCATTTTTATTATCTTACTTATTTTTTGGTTTAAAATAATCTTAATGCCCACACTATTTTGATTGGTATAATATCTTGCTTTTCCCATTATAAATAATCAAATATCACTAAAGCTTATGACTTAAGTCATTAAAGGAAGTCATGTTAGCATTTTAAAATATTTTACATAAGTATAAATTGCCTTTGTGATGAAAGCTACACCTTTCAGTAGTTTAAAGTTTATGTTTAGTAGACAATATTTTTTTCTCAATAAAGTTGATGTTCATCATCATTTAGAATAAGCTGAACTAATCTGATTAGTAAATGCTAAATGTACTATTTAGAGAAATTGGGCTATTTAAAGTCAGGGGACTTGAAATCAATTTGAACCATTTTGCAAGCCGCAAACATATAGACAGTTGTGAATTTGTGAATAAAGCCTTTGAGCCTAGATTAGAAGAGCACAGACAATATTTGCGACAAGTAATTCTGCTTTCTTGTTTGCTTTTTGCTTTGTTCAATGTGCACAAAGCAAATATCTGCTGACTGATGCTCACTTATGCCTAAGTCAATAAAATGGATGGCAGGACAGCAAGTGATGCCTTTATGGTTCACATTGCCAATTTCATAATCAATAGCATTAGCAAAAGCTGCAGTGTCTGGCACCGACTACTAGGAGGCATAGAGAGGAACCATGAAAGCTGTTTTCTATACCCTTGTTGTATTTTCTCTCCCTCACACTTCATGAAGTGGATTCACTCACTAATGATCTGGTAGGATTTAATCTTTATTAACCACCCAATTTTCAAAAGTTTCTGTGAAATGATTTACAAAGACAAATATCTGTGCACTGGGATTAGTCTGTTTATAACTTTCCAATGAGACGCTTCCTACACAACTTCTGTATATTATGTTTGTATGAGGTTTTGTTAAAAAATAAAATGATTATATCGGTTTTGCTACCAAGAGTTGGGTACCTTACTTACACAAATTTTAGAAAATGGAAATATGTAATGAATAGATTGAATTTATAGAAATATATTGATGTTTATATATTAAACTTTACATACATGTTTAAACTTTTGCGGGCATGCTCTTATACCATGCTTCTCACCAAGATTTTAATTTTTACTACTGGCCCTATTACCTGTATTAGTTTGAAACAATGTTTATTAGAGATGCTAAAGAGTGCACAAGTTTAGAGATGAAATCTAGCATTAGAAGAACCTGGGACTGAATCCTGGCTACATCATTGACTAGCTTTCTAGAGCATGCTATACTATTTTGTTTATTTTTTCACCTATAAAGAAAAAATAGATAAAAGGATAATAAAAAGTAAGTTTATTTGTTTTTGTTTATATTTTAAGAAGACAATGTATGTAAAGTCACATACCACGGTGTCTGGCATAAGGACGCACTAAAAAATTATAGCTATTAAGTCTACCTTAATTATATTTTTATTTATTAGAACCTGGTTCATTCACAACTAATAATCAAGTCTCAATTTAAAAAGAAATGTTTAAAACTGAAAAAAAACTATTTGAGAAATTCACATATTACATGTTGTTTATGAAATACAATGAAACAGAAGTACAGATAGGGATAAATTGCCTATATCAATTTACTGGCTGAGATATGGCCTAACATTTAAAATATAGTCACACAGACAAAAAATGTGCATTTATATAGAACAGTTATCACCTTGGTTTTGTATTATTCATTGTCTGTCATTTGTTATATAGTACTTGACACATTTTAGGGCAGTTTTAGTTGGGCAATTTATTAATTGAAATTTCAATTAATCTAAAGTTCTCCAAGAAGATTGGAAGCTGCCAGATTTGTTTTTTCTTTCTTTGAAAACTACATAGTGCAGTAATATTCATAGCTACACCCACTCTCCAGCAATTTTGAGTTGTGTGGAGTGAGTCATACAGACATATGCATGTGTATTTTTATCTGGTTAGAAAATGTCATGCCCATCGAATTCTCAGTCTTCCAAATACATGCATTTCTGGTCCTCAGACCATTCTCACATGCATGGAATGCAAGATATGAGATACTATTCTGTAATATATGTGAGTTATTTTTCAAATCACTCGATAGAAACTATTTGGTGTATTGAAAATATTCTTTTAATGAATTTCACCAGGTACCCTAGTATGTATAGTTCTTAATAAAATATTTGTTATAAAACCTAAAAGAAGAAAAACAATAATTATTATTTAAAATTAAAAAAATGTAAGGCTGCCTGTAAATAAAGAGAGATTTTTATATTTTTGTTTGATCTCACATAATATAAAATAGTAACACAAATATGTGCAAAGAGAGATGATATCTTGTATTTGGATTTTTTAAGAAAGTCGAGAGAAGAAATAATAGATTGATCAAAAATATTTTTGAATGCTAAGAAATTTTTACATTAAAATTTCAAATTGATTAATATATCTGTTAACTAGTCAATCACATATGGCATGTCTGTGAAGGTTAATAAATAGAAACCTCATTTAAATTGAAGTTAGGAGAGCGTGGAGGAGTTTTCACACTCTACCACTCATCATCAGTTATCCTAAATAGGAAGGGATGTACTTCTCTAGCAGGTAGATGTTTTTCTCTTGACCTCAGCAGGAAGGGGGATCTTCTCCTCTGCCAGCCACCACTCAACCATTGAAAGGCTGTTCCAACTCAGCCAGTGAAAGCCACCATATTGTGAACTCCCAGCCAGTTTTCTCCAATGGACTCTTTGTTTACAACTCTCTACTTGAATTCCCCTTTCCTGTATAAAAGAACACTTCCTTCCTTTGTTCTCAGGACTTGAGCATGGCTCACCATTAGACTGCATGTCCCAAGTGGCTGTTCTTTATTGTTCTCAAACCCATTTTGCTGGAGAAATATCTGACTGTATTTGTGTAAGGTCAACATGCTTTATAATAGGGGGTTTGGCTATCATATTTAATCTAAACCACAATTTCTAGGTCACTCTTTATTCTGCTCACCTTTTGAATGTAATTTTATATTACTTGCTTTAGTCTAAAGTTTTTTATTTTCACATTTGTGTGGTACCTCTTAAAACCTTGGTACAACCCTGTACTTTGGTTCAAGATTGTCTCACAGTCTACATTAACTGTTGAGTTATTTGAAACAAACAAATCTAACTAATCTTGCTAATATATTCTAATCTCCTCAATCATGTTGATGTAAGCCAAAAGGAAAAGAAATAGATAGCTTATTTCTTCAGATAATCATAGAATAAGAATAAAGTCTTTGCCCCACAACATACATCCATTCCCCCCACTCTCATCTCTAACAAAGTCAAACTTATTTGACTCCAGGATAAAGTCAATTATTTGCATGAGACTCAAATTCCTTTGTATTATGACCACAGTCAGCTTTCCAGTCTAGTCTCCACTACTCTTCACGTGCAATTCACCATTTTCTTGAACACTTTAACACTTCCCAGCTTTTGAACATGCATAGTCTTCTGAGGAAGGGCAGTGTTATTAATTCAGCCAGAGTATTGGTTTTATGCTAGAAATGAGAGAAGATATGGTGGAAAGATTAATTGGATTAGAAGCATGATAGGGTTCCACTTTTTGTTTATGGAATTTGAGTTGCTTTATTAAACAATAGGAATGTATTTATGATATTCCAGTAAGAAAATGTTGTAGAAACATAATCCAGCTATAAGAAAAAGCTTAGAAAGGATAAGAAATGATAAAATACTGACTGAAGAAACTGCATTTGAATGGAAAGAAGTTGAAGGAGTACAATATATTAGATTTATATCTTTGCTCCTCTGCTTAGCAACTGCATGGATTTGGACATGTTACTCGATTGCTCTAAACTTTATCTTATTTTACAAATGAAAATAATAAAGTTACTACTTACATATTTGTATTACATTGAGGATTTAATAAAATAACATATAAAGTATAGACATAGAACTTAGCTCGTAGTAAGTGTTCAAGGAATATTGCCTATTTCATTATTATTGTTGCAAGTTTGAATAAATTTGACAGTATAATTGCTATAAATATCAAGACAAAGAAAAGTAAATAAATTTATGATTCCTAATTTGAATGCCTGTAATAAGAATAACATGAACAGAATTTAAGAATACAGAAGTCGAAGAGATACAGAAGAGAAGATAATAAGCTATTTTTTTATTTTTTTTATTTGAAATGTTGGTGGGACTTATTCAGTAACAAGTTAGAATTGCGGACCTAGTACATAAGAGTGACCCATGAGAACTCACCCTGTTATAAATAGACTATGAAAAGATCTGATCAGATAACTGCATTTTTTACTTTGCTTTTGATTTTTATCTAGTGAATGGTTTTCATTAAACTGATCATCATGATCACACAGTGATCTAAGTCTATATTTAATGAAATCTAATTAAAAAGATGAATTATCTTATGAACAAGGCTTGTAGTCCCATGGGTACAGACTCTGAGTCATTTTCTACACTTATATAATTATATTGTATGTTTATTTATAAGGAGAATGCAGACATAATTTTGTGCATTTTCATGACTAGAAAAAATGTTTTAATTACCTAAGAAGCATTAAAGATTGCTCAGGGAATTACCCCATACTCAATTCAGGGGATTTTCCCAATGGTGATGACTCCAACAACTGAACAGTGTTCTCGATGAGAGTAACGTTATGCACATCTTGGTGATGTGCCAACACATCACTGTAATAACTGTTCTAATGCGTTCCTTGTTCCCGCTCTCTCCTCATTTCATCCCTTTACCATTCCTTTTCAGATGATCACATTTCCTCTTTTCTTCAAAATTAAGTTTGATTCTAAATCTTGCTTATTTTATGGAGGAAAATTGGTGCAATATCTCTCCTCTTCTCCAATTTCTACTTCCCTTTAAGATAACTTGTTATGATTTTCTCTTCTGCTGTCTATAAAGTACATCTTTTAAAAACGTGCCCTTTCAGAACAATTCCAAGATCTTGTCCCTTACTTATCTCTTAATTTTTGCATCTTCAATTTCTTAAATATATCTGGCTTGTGGTTTTGGAATCATTGCACAATGAATGTATATCTCATAATAAGATAGTAAAATTATTTTCTCCTCAAAGATTAAAATACACAGGATAACTCAATAATGAAGCAATACATAAAAAAGTTAGTTACATTAACCTTCATTCTTACCCCTAGGGGGAAAATGTGTTTTTTTTTTAAATTTTTTAATCTTCAAAACAGCTTTAGATCTTATTTTCTGTGTGCTTCAGAAGATGCTGGTCCTACTATGCCTTGTGTTAGATTTATTTTCATGTTCTCTACCTTGCTACATAAGAAGCGCCTTAAAATATGACTTCATTTTCATACATTTTTGTATAAGTATTAGTCATAACATAAAGATTAAATAAAATGTATTGGAAGTAGGGTTGCACTTAGATCTTTATTTTTAAAAGAAGGCTTTTAAAAATGAAAGCTATGCATAAGGTAATAGCTAATCTTTAATGTGAACAAAAACACAGAAATTCCCATCATCATGATATTTTTCAGGCATGCTATGGGGAAGGGAAAGACAAATAACTTTGTGGCATTCATTATTCTTGTGAACTCTTGTCATTTAATTACATATATCATCTGACTATCATTTCATAAACATAAAATGGGGCTGGGAATTTACCTCTCTTTCCTTCGTAATAAATTTTAACCATTAAAAGTAATGTATTTCCTAGGGGAAGGGAAGATAGGGGAATTCCTGTTCAATCAATGCAGAGTGTCAAGTACACAAGATGGTAACAATCTAGAGACCTGTTGTACAACATTGAGCTGATACATAACAATATAGGACTATATATTTAAAAAATTATCAAGGACAGATCTCATTATGTATTTTTACCACAATAAAACAAAATTTCTCTAAAACATGTAAACCAACTTAATCTTTACCAACTTATTTATAAAATGCAAATGTTAATAGAAGATAGTGCGTTCTATCTCCCGTGTTCTATAATAGTGCTGCTCAAAGTGTAATCTCAAGCCTGGCGCTGGCCTGTGAACTGATTTGATGCAGATCTGTAATAAATACAAGTTGAGAGCATTCACAAATTTGACATTGCCACATTTGAGAAGTACTGCCATTGACCTATTCACTGGCATTCTGCTTCTAATTCTTCTTTTCCAATCTTTCTACAGACACCAGGTTTCCCTTTCAAAAACATGATTTGCGCTGCTTCTACCTTGGGTTTTATTCCCAAGATCCTATAATGTTAGAACTTAAGGATATAGCTTGATGCTTGAAAAAATTTTTAGTACAAGAAAGTGAAAATAATTACTTTTTATAATGGAGAGTACTCTTGTAGAATTCAATGCCCCAGATAATATCATACACTGAAACCCTAAATAGATAAAAGCTATGTAAATTATTTTAAAGTTGGTGGAAAATTATGCTATTTTCTACAGACATGGTAAAGGGTTACCCAGAAATATAATTTATTCTTGGAGAAGATGTCTGGGGATCATAGACCCATTTGAGAATCTGATAAATCATATAGATACTTTCTGAGAAAAAAAATTTTTAAAGTCCATATAGTAGCTATTTGCATATGATTTGGGGATGTTTAAGTTTAAATTGGAAGTAGTCTGGTTAAAATCAATACACAGTAGGAGAGTAGATCTTAAAAATTCTCATCTCAAGAAAATATTGTAACTGTGAGGTGATGAATGTTAACTAAACATTGTGGTGATCATTCACAATATATACAAATATCAAGTTATTAATTGTACATGTAGAATTAATGTAATATTATGTCAGTTATTTTTAAATTTTTTAAAAATAGTAATACATTGGAAAGATTTTAGCATTCAGGTTTCTAAAGTGAGTTTCTAAACTCAGGGAGAATTTATTTTAACTTTAGGACTAGAGTCACTTTCTTACCATATAGTGAACACAATGAAACATGCTTTGGTTGCCACAAATTGGTGAGATACAGAGGTTGGTGCTTGGGGAAAAGGATACACTAAGTTAAGGGAGGGGAACGCAGAAAGCCCTTGGATATTGAGAAAAATTGTTGCAGTAGCAATAATTAATTATTTATAGATCTTGGAAAGAATTGTCCTCGCTCCATAGGCTTTGCTCTTAATTTCCCCCATCCACACCCATCAGTTAGATCCTCTCTTTCTTTTGTATGCAATGACATGCCTTTCTTATCACCTCAGTTTCTTAGATAACCCTTACTCATTTATCTTGACTGAGCATAATAATTATGATAATAAAAATGATAATAATTACTAACGTTCACTGAGGGGTTGGTTAACTAGGTAGCAGTCATTACACACATAGACACACACGCACACACAGTATATGAAGTTTACTCTTTAAAACATTCTCATAAAGGAGATACCATTTTACAGTTGGAAAAAAAAGTGGTGCAGAGAGATGTTAATTAACTTTCTCAAGATAACATAGCTATTATGTGATAGAAGTTGAACAGAAATTCATTTTAGCTGAGACGATTTCTCAGATAAGTTCATTTTCTTTCCTGTGTGAACTCAAGCAGCCTTTGTTGACTGCATCATAAACCTTATCACAATTATAGGTTTTGGTAGCTCATACTTTATGGGATCCTTCCCCAACTATATTATGAACTCCAAAGGGGAAAAAGGTTGCCTTGTTCATATTTTTAAGTACCTCTGGTAATGAACACTGAACAGCTAGTACAGAAGAGGCACTCAATAAATATATATTTTTTTAATTTTAATTTTATTGTTTTTCCATTATGGTTGTCCCACTTTTTCTCTCATTACTCACCCACCACCCAGCCCTGCCCTTCTCCCACAGTCATTCCCTACCTCATTGTCCATGTCCATGGGTTATTTATACTAGGTCCCTTACTAAACCCTTCCCCTACTTACCCCCTTCTCTCCCCCCTTCCCCCCTGATAACTGTTACTCTGTTCCTTGTTTGATTTTGTTCATTTGTTTATGTTGTTCATTAGTCTCCTGTATCAGGTGATAGCATATGGTATTTTTCTTTCATTGCCTGGCTTATTTCACTAAGTGTAATTCTCTCTAGTTCCATCCATGTTTCACAAACTCAATAAATGTTTCTTGAATACAAGTATAAATGAATGCTTAGATGATTAAATAAACTTTATAATTAAATACTGTATAAACAAAGGCTGAATAAACGAATCTCATAATTACACACAATCCTAGTAAAAAAAAGGTGACATTCTCGTTTTCCAACTTGGTTAATGAAGGTTATTTCTGTTGTTTATGGAACAGTGAAGCAGAATTTCCCTTGACTACTGCAGTCAGATCCTGCAACCATAAATTAGCAGTAGCAATGGAATGAAGGACCATATGCCATTGATCTCCCTTTCTCTCTTTGTATCAACTAGAAATTCCCACATTGTACATCAAATTCTATCACAATAATAGGGGTTTCCAAAAGAGAAGAATTTATCAATATCATGCTTATTAATCTACATGGTATCAAGTAACTTGCTCTGGGTTTTCTTCTTTTATTGAGTTATCAGTTTCATTCAAGTTAATTTAGTTCTATTTAGCGACTACCTTGCTTAATGATGTGAATTATGAGTACAGCTTTTTCTCTGGGAACAGATTTTGCAGTGACCTATTCACTGGCATTCTGTTTCTAATTCTTCTTTTCCAATTTTTCATACAGACACCAGGTTTCTCTTTCAAAAACATGATTTGCACCATTGTAGTTATATGCTCAAAACCTCCAATTACTTTCTTACCTATGGGATCAAAGTCACATTTCTTAGCACAACGTTCAAGGCTTCCAGAGTTAGTCTATCTAAATTTGCGTGCTTCTCTTATTTTTAACTCTTTTCTTAAATCATCTTTTGGTTTCATATTCTCTAGACATACCTCGTTCAGTCCAATACACTATTATGCACAGTTAAAAAAATAGTATTGAAAAATCTTGCCTCTTCCTTTCTGAATCTCCCTATTCGACTTGTCTAATAGGCATAATATAAACTCCATCATCTCTACAGAGTGCTCCATATTATGCTATTTTTTTCTCTTTCAGTTTGTGAGGTTTAGTTTTGACACCATTCATTTAGCATTTGGTTTTATGCTATTGGTGATATTCTTTTCTTGTATTTTTACTTTTTATTTATTCATGCCTTTTCATACCCTCACGGTCAGCACCCTGAAGGCAGAGACCATTTCTTAGACTTCTGCTATGTTCCACATAATCCTTAGTTTGAATAACGAGTGTCCAATAGATATGTGTTGAATGCATATGCTTATGCTTCTGGGGTAAATGTTTGATGAGAGGTACTCAGAGAAACACGTAATTCCAGACAGGAACCTTGCCAGGCTGAGTCATTCAGTAGCTGCAATGTGTTTGCAATATATTTCCTTATCTGGGTGTGAGAATTAGGAATAAAGAAGTCGCAATTTGGAGTATAGTTAATAAACTTGGGTTTTGTGCCTCTTGTAATTTAATAATGTATTTTTAAAATAATTGCTGTGCATGATTCTTCCCTTTGATTTTTATATAGATAAAGTGGTTTGGCTCCAAGTAACAGAAATGACTTTAATAATAAGGAAACAATCATGCCAATAGGAAAAAAAGCAAAAGTTCAGAGATAGAATTGTTTAAAATTTGGTTAATTTTGTAAATCAATGATGTCATCTGGGGTAAGGTTTCTTTTATCTCTGTGTCCTCTGGCCTCCTCCCTGTGTCATCCCCTCAGGCTGAGAGTCATGTTAATTGCAAAATGGCTGTTACAGGTCCATGCTTTTGTTGAAGATATTACAGTGTTCAGTGGGAGAAAAGAATGATTTCTTCTTTGGTGACGAGTTTAGAGCGAGGAAACGTTTGCCAGAAACTCCTAGCAGACTTCCTCCCTTGTTTCATTAGTTGAAACTGGATTACATGCTCAACTCTAAACCAATGGATGGAAGGAATGATGGCACTCCCATGTTTATGTTGGCTCTGGATGAATTCTGGTCGCATGAGGCAAGCAGATGGATATGAGAATAAAACTGAGGCTTTCCAGTATGTTAGAAGTGCAAACACCTGGTAGCAAAACAACCAACAAACCAACAGTGGACCTGAAATTCAAACTCAATATTGGTCATAACCCCTCTCAGAAAGACACGCTGCGTGCTTCTATCCTATTTGGTTTCTTTTTTTTTTTAATTTTCTTTTTCTTTTTCTTTTATTTTTTGGTTTTTCAAATACAGTTGTCCCATTTTTCCCCCATTGCTCCCCCCACCACCCAGCCCACCCCTTCTCCCCCTATCATATCCCTCCCCGTTGTCCATGTCCATGAGTTTTACACGACCAAATCCACCAATGCATTTCCTGGCTCAGAGGTACCAGCCAGCTGATCAGGGGTCTTCATATTCTACCAGAACATTTTAATAGTCTTAATGACCATAAATTATGTATTGTTGGCTTTAAAATGTTGGCTATGACCAAGCCCAGGGATTTCTCAAGGGCACTTTTTTAAAGTTACACATTTTAGACTAGATGTCTTCCTAAGCCAATTTGTTATCCCCACTCTCCAATTTGTTCCTTTCTTTCACTTAATCAGGTGACTTCAGACTTTCTTCCAGAGGCCCAAAACTAGGTCAAAATCCACTCCTAGGAGGCTTCTATTGCCAGCTATGCTGGAGAGTAAATTTGAACACGTCCTCTCTCTGGAATATGTGAATTAAAATTTAATTTCTAATGGTAGAAAAAGTATTTTATGCACCAATATTGTAAGTATAAGCTAAGAGTGTGATAATTTATGAGATTTTACAAGTTTTCTGGTGTCCTAAGTTACTCAGTGTAAGTTTAAGCTGTTGAAAACATATTTCAATTAACCAGGTAAAATGTTTGTGTGAGAGAAATGAATGGAAAAACAATTTTGAGATACATATTTTATATTGTGATCCTAATTTGGTTTATATAACTAATTCCATCTACTAGTTTATAGAAATTTTACTTCAAGTGCATAGACAAAGTAATTAAGCTTAAGCTAAAGATACAAAAAATGTTATATAGTATGGTGCTTTAGTTACTTTAAAATAAATTTGTTTCTGATCAACTGCTTCTAAAAATACTTTCTCAAAGATTAAGGAAGAACTGATGTCAAAAATATTTTCATCTTTTTTTTTTCTTAAAAATCTGTTTTAACCTATATCATCTGCTTAACTGAGCTGAATGCTACACATAAAACAACCAAAGTCACTGAAGTGTTCAGAATTGTCTGATGAGTTTTGTGTGAACATTAAAAAATATTTAAACTCAGATGATGTCGGATTTCTGACATGTATTCTGCCTCACTAACTACATTATTCTTTTTTTGACATTTCCTTAAGATAGACTGATGAGAAAACTATTTGTCTCTAATTTGTCAAGGAGAAGAAATATTAATTGAAATAAGATTTTCAATAGAATAAATAATAATTTCTAAGACTAAATTATGTTTTATTAATTAAGTCAACTTATAAGAAGTTAAAAAGATTTAATTATACAGAGTTTTAGGTGAAAGACCAATTTGGTACAAGAATCCTTTGTAAAGTCCTCTCCAATTCAGCTACATCAAGTGCAGTATGAGCTTGTCCCAATTTGGGCCCCACAAAATATTTACAGGTCTTATACTTCCATTATTTTACTCACTATTATATTTATTTGTGTATTTTTAACTATAAACCTTGGAAACTCAAGAAGCATTCCTGAGTATCCAATATTCATCCAAGTATCCAGCTCACCACACTAGGTGCTCAATGCTCATCAGAAATGGCTTGCTCATTTTTGGTTCTTTCCTGTGGTCAACTCTGTGTAATCAGTTAGAATTGGCATTCAGTTAGAATTGGCATTATGCTAGACCCTCGTGTAAGGGGACAGCAAAGAAGTCACGGCCACCTTGTTCATGATTTTTCCTCTTTATAGTATAATTGAGGTACTATAAACTGCTCTTATATTCTGCCTTTTCTTATCTCTGGATTTATTCACTCAAAATGTATTTATTAGAAGCCCTCTATATGCCAGTCATTGTTTCAGTCTCTGGGATTCATCTGCTCTCATGGAGTTTATTTTCAATTTGGAGAGACACACATTAGAGAGATAATTAAATAAATATGTAATATAATGCCAGATAGTGATGAGTCATGATGAAAAGTACAGAAGATAAAGAGAGAGAGAGTTTCAAAAGAGCTATTTTCAGATAAAATGGTCAGGTTATTTCCAAGGTGGCAACAGCTGGTCATAGACAGTGGATATTTGGGGGAGAAATGTTCTAGATAGAGCAAAGCCAATGCAAGCACCTGAGCAGAGCATGTGTGGTGCTTCTGACAAACAGTAAGAAGAATCTTGTGGCTTTAGAAGAATAAATGAAAACAAACGTGGTAAGAAGTGAGGTCAGAGAAATACTGGACTTTTGACATTCTAGGATTGTAGGAAATGGTAAGGGCTGTGGATATTACTCTGGCATATATACATATACTCATATATTAAAATTTTTAGATATTATTTTAATGTGACATGGGAAATCACTTATGATTTTGAACAGAGGACTTACTAGGTATGAGTTATTTTTGAAAGGATTACTCTGGCTTCTAAGCTAGAGAAAAGCAAGAATGAAAACAAAAATACTAAATGAAAGACAAATTGACATAACCTAGGTGTGGATGGAATGATGGTAGATTGAATGACGAGAGTAATTGTAGAATAAGAAGGAAATTGTTAGTTTCTAGATTTATTCTGAAAGTGATCCAATAGAAAATGTGGAAGTGAGGTTGAAAAAAATAGAAAATAAAGGATAACTCTATGAATTTTGGCCTGAACAATTAGGAGAATGATAATATTATTTAGGGAAATAGGAAACACTGTGGGATGGACAGGGAGAAGGCAGAAATGAAGCTGAAATCATAAATTTATCTTGGGACACTTTAAGTTTATAATCATTATAATACACTTAAATAGATTGTCCTAGATTTCAAGACAATAGGCAAGTCTGGAGTTTTAAGTTTAGGAGTTATCAATATCATCAAGCCATTGGAATCAAATGAACCTGCTTGGGATTAACTATAGAAAAAGAAGACGAGATGTGAGAGAATTGATGTATGATGTCATAAGGTGCTCCAATATTGTTAGAGAAGTAAAAAAAAAAAAAGAAATAAAATAAAGAAGGAAAGATGAAAAGAAAGAAGAAAGGAAAGAAGGAAGGAGGGGAGAAAAGAAGGAAGGAAAGGCGATAAAGAGAAAAAGGGAATAAAAGATAGTAATATCTAGTGAAAGTAATATCTACTTTCTTTTTAATTTGAATATTTTCTTCCCATTTTCTATAAACCTTGAAAAGTGAGGCTGATCTTGTGATTTAACCTTAGAATGATTCAGTCTGAGACTAGCACATTCAATCTCCCCAGCTTGTGAAGCGATGGTTAAATGATCCATTTTAGAATTGCTGTTCCTGCTTTAATCAGTTAGGTACCTAACATACCTTAACCTTTACTGTGGATGGACCAGATGTTTACACTATGTCCATTAGATTAACTCAGACTCAGTCTCTGGAGGACATTTTGTCTTTTAAGATTAATTTATTTCTTAAAATTTATAAAGGCTTTAAAATTAATTACATAAAATAAATGCACATATACATTTTTTAAGTTAAAATTAAAATGTTAGGAATTATGTTTCACTTTCATTAGAAGCACTGCAAAACTGACTTTTATATCAACCTCTGGTTTTCTTATACTAGTATTAATGTGTATATATTTATTTATGGTTTAGAAGAAATGCTTATTTTTATTTTAAAAGGACAAGTGTTGCTACAAAACAACCCAGACAAAAACTAGCTTATGATGATGAAAAATTTTTAGAATCAGTTGACTTGTGTCTCTTGGAACCATCATTCTATTCTTGTCATTACATATTTTTCTAAATAAAATTTAAAGTTAAATTAAAAACACATGTGGTACACTGTACAGCATAAAATTAACAATATTTATCAGTTTCTTGCTTGTTAACTTTGAAAAACATAAGACACATAATTTAATTTGAAATAGAAGCTGAGTCTTGTAAAAAACAAAAAAAAAAGGAAAATTTGATTCTGAAGGAGAAAGAAATGGCACAATGAACTACACAGAAGAAAATAAAATAAATGGTTCCTGTGTCATTTTGAAATTTTCAGAATAAAACGGACTTGTTTTTAGTTATATAGAGAATTGTGCAGCTCTCAACTTTTTTTTTTTTTAATTTGAAAATCTGTGTTAACCTCTCTTTATGGACTTTAGTGAAAGCTCCAAGCTTAGATTTATTGTGAGAGATAGTTACCATGTTCCTGGCTGGTTTGGCTCAGTGGATTGAGCGTCGGCCTGCGAGCTAAGTGTTGCTGGTTCGATCTTCCAGTCAGGGCACATCAGAGAAGGAAAACTCTGACTCCAAAAAATCTCCGCTGCCTTGCGGCATACCTCTTCAGGGGAAAGGCTAAGGGAGTAAACCCCGACAGAAAATCCGGAGCCGGAGTCCCTAAGGCGATTTGACGTTGTAGTCAACACCGGCAACTCCTGCGGCGCACCTGAAGCCAAGCTGTATTGACTCCGTCTTTCCCTTGGACCCTTCAGCTGCGAAGAGAGGGGGGGTCTGCTGCATGGGCAACAGCAGACCCTCCATATCACCCTGCCCAGGCTCTGTAGCTTCAGCTTCACTGGAGAGGACACTCCAGCGTCATCGTAAGATGTCAATTCAACACGGGAGGAGACAGATACCGTGTCACTCCCGAGTCGGACTGCACAGCCATTCTTGGCAGTGCAGATAGACACTTAAGAAGCTACACCATCGTCTCTCGAGACGGACGGCTGCCCACGAGTTACCATGTTGGAGTATCTAAGCCAGGAACTGTACATATCCCATTTAACCTTAAAAACCCTTCCAGGTAAATATGGTCATCCTCATTTCCAATGTGAGAAATGGAGACTAAGGAGGGGGTGAAGTAAACAGAGTCAATGACAGCCTCGGGGTGTGCGTTAACTCCAGCTGGATGACAAGGCTGTATGGCCACACCCTGCACTATCTCACCTCCTCTGGGTATGCCTCCACTTCCTCTGTAATTTGAAGGTAAAGGGATCTGCCTTCCTCAGAGTAGGTCGAATGAAATAAAAAATAAAACAAATTCTTTGTGCTTTGCAAATGTCAGGCAGTGTTTATTATTATTATTATCATCTCTCAAAGCAAATTGGAAAACAGCTGGAGAAAAACTGAGTAGAGGAGCTTGTCCCAGAAAAATGAAAAGGTTTTCAGCCTCCAGTGTTGACCAGCGCTTCCACTATGCCCCGTCTTGTCACCCCCATCCTCCCAGCAAGGGCTTCACTGGGCTGGACAAGTTTTCCTGCATTTTCCTGCTGCTTATCAGTGGGTCAGAGAATCGTCAGATTGATTTTCCAAATAACTTTCTTTTGTAAAAAGGAAGAACTATAGGTGGCGAAAGTTCCAATTCTGTTTTTAACAGCGAGGCTGTTTCATCTACCTCCCGCACTTAGGAGAAATTCCTGCTGAAAAGGAATGGTAAAATGAACACTGCAGGGGGTCATTCTACTGTCTAGTAGGGAACAGGTAGGAACACTATTTTGAGAATACATTTGATCACAATAAAATTGGTTTTTTTAATGTTTGGCCTCAATGATGGAACATGTATAGCATTCCTAAAACAAAATAGAACAAAACCAAACTAAAACCTGGATTTATTAAGGAACAAAATTCTGTATGAGGGAAAACAAAAATTTAGTATCTTTTTCAATAGGGTCACATTAAAAGCGTTTTGAAAAAATTGTCGCTGAGCCCTGGTTGATGTTGCTCAGTGGATTGCATGCTGGCCTGCGAATGAAAGGCATGCTGGGTTGAGTCCCTGTCAGGGCACGTGCCTGGGTTGTGGGCCAAGTCCCCAGTTAGGGACACACAAGAAGCAACCACACATTGATATTTTTTTCCCTTTCTTTCTCCCTCCATTACCCTCTTTCTAAAAATAAATAAATAACATCTTTAAAAAATGTGTCATTGAACTAAATTTTTTAAATTATATCAGCAGTAAATAAGTAAATAAAGGTCATAGAGATTAAAATGGATGGTCAGATAGAAGTGGATTAGGAGTAATTAATTATGTGATATTTTACTAAACAGGATTGAATGTGATGTACATATAAGTATACCTCATTTTATTATACTTTGTCTTATTGGCACTTCACAGATATTGCATTTTTTTACAAAACGAAAGGAAGACCCTCCACTGGCAAAAAGATTACAACTCCCTTTATCACAATATTTGTTTTATTGCAGTGGTCTGGAACTGAATTCACAGTATCTCCGAGGAAGACTGCACCCAGGAGTGAGTTTCAGGGCAGAAAGTGTGAACCCTATCAGTATAAAAGTAATGCCTCAGAAGGAAACTGAGTTATTTTCAGGAACATGTCCTTCAGGAAACTCATTAATGGAGTAAATCTTTATAATTATTGTTTTGGAATTGATACCTCAGTTAATAGGGGCTGAATAAGAAATATATTAAATAAATAATAAAATAAAAGTGTTCAAATACTTATGCTGCGGTGCTTGATTTCACAGTGTCAACAGATGCTGTTTTTTCTAGTTTCCCACAGTGTACTAAATGAGAAAGGTTTTCAAGATACTTTGCTGAAAAAAAAAATCAGCTTTTCAATCTAAATTCAAGTCAAATCACAAAATAAAATAAAAAGAATAGTTAGAGGAAAACTCTTACTATATTCCTGACTCATGTACTGTGATAAAATGGTGGGAAATGAAGGTTTATTCATAAAATTCTCAAATGTCAATGTTCCATAAGATTTTTGTAGGGGAGTATGTGAGCAGTCAAATAGGTTTAGGAATTTGTATTTTAATTTTGGGGAGGATATACATGGTGAATGAGAATTTGTGGTATGAAGACAACAGTCTAATTTTGTTTGTTCTAATATTTTTCATTTTATCCTCCTAAGTACACATTTTTTTTTCTAATGGAGCACTAAATAATAGCTTCCTGAATATTTATGAACTTACCATACATAATTTCGCTGGTTCGATCTTCCAGTCAGGGCACATCAGAGAAGGAAAACTCTGATTCCAAAAAACCTCCGCTGCCTTGCGGCATACCTCTTCAGGGGAAAGGCTAAGGGAGTAAACCCGACAGAAAATCCGGAGCCGGAGTCCCTAAGGCGGTTTGACGTTGTAGTCAACACCGGCAACTCCTGCGGCGCACCTGAAGCCAAGCTGTATCGACTCCGTCTTTCCCTTGGATCCTTCAGCTGCGAAGAGAGGGGGGGTCTGCTGCATGGGCAACAGCAGATCCTCCATATCACCCTGCCCAGGCTCTGTAGCTTCAGCTTCACTGGAGAGGACACTACAGCGTCATCGCAAGATGTCGATTCAACACGGGAGGAGACATATACCGTGTCACTCCCGAGTTGGACTGCACAGCCATTCTCGGCGGTGCAGATAGACTCTTAAGAAGCTACACCATCGTCTCTCGAGACGGACGGCTGCCGACGACGATGAACTTACCATACATAATTTCTTGGGGCCAATTTGTTATATCTCTCTTATATTCTTGCCTGTTGGCATTACATGGGCAGGGAATACTTCGTCTGTCTTTGTGTTTGGTACTCAACACAGTGCTTGGCATGTAGTACATGCTCTATAAATAACTTTCCTTGGTTGATGTTTAGTCAGGCATGTAGTACTAATAATTAAATATTTACCTTGAACATACACACACACATGCATACTCATACGTGAAACTGATATTTTCATTATAAGGTAGAGTTTATGACATAGTTTTCAGTGTATTGACAGATTCTAACCCTATTAACATCTGTAAAATCACATGGAGAAGACAGCTAGCTGGCCACTAAAATTTGGGTTGTGGCATGTAAAAGAAAAAACTTTAAACTATAGACACTGGGTCTGTTACAACTCATTTTCCCAGTTATCTTAATTTTAAACAGCTATTGCTATTACAGTATATTTTAGAAGTTGAAATTTTGGAGTCTTAAATGACTGAACTAGTAATAATTAGGGAAAACTCCATTTCAAATCCAGGCCTTTTCATTACAAAGTCCATGTAATGGATCTGGTTTGGCCAGTCAGAGTTATTGATAGACATGCTCCTTCTTTCTAAAGTCTTGAATTTAATTAATCTTTCATTTTTTAAGTTTATTTGACAACTCAACATGTGAATGGTGAATTTAACAGTGATAAGAATATTACCATTATGCATTTTTAGCTCTTCTAACTTGACCAAGTATTTTCTTTTATAGCTCTTTTAGTCCTCATAATAATCATGCATGGTTAATCAAATAAAATTTAAATAAATATTTTTGCTCCATAGCTTATCATTTAATTTAGAACAGGACAGTGAGGGATGCAGAATAGAGGTCTTTGGAGAAAAAGAAAGAAATAAAGAGAGAGATAGTCTCAGTAGAATTCCTGACATCATGAGTGCTCAAAAAAACTTGGGATATAGCTAAGAAAATGTGAGATAATTAAAATTTAGGGAAAAAGAAAATACTCTAAGAGAAAGAAAATAAAATAAGAATTGCCCTACATGTCCCTCTAGAGCAAAATATTTACCTAACCATAATCATGCATGTACTATTTATTCATTCAACTAGAAATAGTGATAAAATCAAACAGGGCCTATGAGAAGGGGAGAAGCGGTTGAGTTGTAAGAGACCCAAATCCTCAAAGCAGGAACTCTGTGGGTAACATCTGAAATCAAATAATCACAAAATATCAGTCTGTGCATACTGTTGGTTTGTAATGAAATAATTGCTGGAGAAAACAATTTAAAAGGTTAAACATTGTTGCCTCTGAGGTGGTGCAATTTAGGAGAAGCAGGACTTAGATATTCAGTATAGATGTCAGGGTTTAGATTCAGTATAAAGATTCAAATCTCTATAATACTGAAAGATAAATCACACACACATACTTTACACAGGTTAGAAATAACATTAATTTGAATTGACTTTAAGAAATGCAAAATGATTGCCCTGACCCATGTAGCTCAGTTAGTTGGGCATCATCCCACAAAATGAAAAATCACAGGTTTGATTCCTTTTCACAGCACATGCCTGGGCTGTGGGTTTGGTCCCTGGTTGGGGCGTGTACCAGAGGAAACCGATTGATGTCTTTTCCTCACATCAATGTTTCTCTCCCTCACTTTGTCCTCCCCTTCACCTCTCTCTAAAAATAAATGAATAAAAATCTTTAAAAAAAGCAAAATGATTAACAATAGCATGATTACACACAGACATATAGATAGAGAGAGAGAGAGAGAGAAAGCATATGGTGTCCAGGCCTCCTCCCTGGGGGCAACTTAGCTCTCCCATGGCTGGAGGTAGAAGCAGAAACACCTCTTACACAGGGGTGCATGTGTGTAAAAAACTAGGCTGTAAGGAGGCAAGAATAAGTGCAGAGAGAAAGAACATTTATCAGCAATTTTCATAGTCTAAGTAACAGAGTTTAGGTTTGGACTAAACAATAGAGTCAGTGAGTGTGAAGGATTCTAGATGTTATGAAGGCAGAAACAAAAGATTTGTGGATGGATTGGATATTGACTGTGAAAGAAAGATGGGGATCAACAAGGATTTTACAGTTTGTATCTGAACAATGTAAAGAATAAAATTGCCATTTATAGAGCTGAGAAGACTGTGTGAGACATACTTGGGAAATTAAAACCAGGAGTTGTGTATTGAACATGATAAACATGCCGTGCCTATTAAACATCTATGTGGAAATGTCAAGTAAGTGCTTAGATGAGCCTGGACTTCAGGAACAGTCCTAAAATGTGGATGTAGACTGGAGAGTCAGTGTAGAGATAGTATTTAGAATCATAAATGGACAAGGTCACCTAAGGGCATGCACATAGAGACTGGAGAACTACAGTTTGAGGATGGAGGCCTGGTCACTCTGAGATTTAGAGATAGGGAAGATGAGGAGGACCCAGCAAAGAAAACAAGGAAGTAATGGTCAGAAAAGTAGGAGGATAACTCAACAAAGTGATATTCAAGTAGTCAAGTAAGGGTAGCATTTCAAGGAGACAGAAATGGACCACTGTACCAGACACTGTTGAGGAATTAAGTGGATATTGACAAGTAAGTGATCCTTGCATATGGCAACATGTAGACTATTGGAATCATTAACCTGAGCTCTTTCAGTAATGTGATTGGGGCTAATATGAGTCCAAAAACAAGGAATTCAGGTAGTGGAAACTTTGAGTAACGACATCTTTTCTGAGAATTGTTGAAAGAGAAGCAAATTTATTAGGCAGTCACTGTGCGAGAATGCAGGGTCAAGAGGGATTGTTGGCTCTTGTTTGTTGATTTTTAATGAATTATATTATCTTTGTTGTAGGGAATAAGACTGGGTCAGGGAAAAATTCATGGTATGAAACAAATGGGGAAAGTTAGTATAGTTACAAGAGGTCATAGAAACTTGTTCACTACTATAAGAGCTGAGTGCATGTTGGGTTTTAGATCTGTTGGTAGGAGCATGCAAAAGGCTCCCTTATCTTTTTGCTTCTATTTTTTTCCTGGATAATCAGAAGCAAAATAATCAGCAGAGAGTGAGAGAGAGGATTTTTGGACATTTGGGTAGAGATAAGAACGTATGAAATAATCAGGCAGCAGAGTGAGAAAGAGAACCCTGCCTAAAGCGACCTGGAGCACTAGGGGTCCACTTGAGTTCTTTGGTCATGACATTGTGTGTTCATAACTAGCCATATGCAGCTACTCAGGTGTCTGTACATGAGACCTAATACAATGAGATTTAGGTTTAACTAAGACTGGGCTTTTCCAACAATGTAAGAGAGGCGTGATGGAATCTGAGTATGGTAAGAAAATACAAGAGAATGGGCAATGTAAAAGTAGTAGGGTCAACATATCTCTTTTATTTATAGAATTATGGGAATTGAGGTACTAGTAAAAAAAAGAATGAAAGGTAGAAAATTATAGCACCTAGAAAGGGTAAGAAGTTGTGTACTAAAGACACTGGCTTCAAAGAAGATGCAGTATTGAGATATTCAGAAAAACAATGGTCTGGATATTGCAATGAGTAACAAATAGGAGGTCTATCCACCTCCAAGCTGAGTGATACAGAGAGTATAACAGGAACAATGGACAACATTTATTAGGGTGATAGGCCATTTAGCCTTCTCCATGGATGGATGAATTTCATAGCACCTAACAAGAAAAAGAATGACAGTTTATCCTAGAGTTGTTTTTAGAATTTAAAGAATGTGGTGTTATGAGTATGTGTGTATTATTTTATAGAAATAAACATTTCTAATATTTTTCTAATAGTTTTCTGTAAAATGGAAGAGATTAATTTGCATAATATGTGTCTGTGCAGTTGTTCTCTTCTATTTTATAAATAGGAGGTAAACACAAGTTCAAAGAACCATTAATATTAAGCACATCATTACTTGATGTGCTTAGCTACATTTTTTTCTAAATTTCCTTCTTTAATTTCAATCTTATACATTAACAAAAATTTAGCACATTCTTTTTGTCCCCTAAGTACTCACCACTCAGCTTTTTACAAATGACTTTGTAGTACTTTGTTAGCAAGAACTTTCTCTGGCTCCTTTGCCAAGTAGTTGATATCCAGATGCTTGTGAGCACAATAATGTGTAGGCATGAACAAATTATCTGTCATGTGTAACTATTTATATATCCTCATTACATCAGTAAAATATGAAAGCCATTTACAATTCCCTTTAAATAGCCAAATGCACCTGCAAGCAGTTTTGGTTCAATAATGCAGAAATGAAGATAGGTTAGGCATATTTGCTCTTTATGGCTTTAAGGGTTTGAATGATTATGAAAAAAACATTTATTTTTATTAAATTTTGGGCATGATGTTTGTTAATAAGATCATATAGGTTTCAAGCGTACACCTGTATGATACATGATTTGTACATTGCATTGTGTGCATACCACTCAAAGTCAAATCATCTTCCGTCATCACCATATATTTGACTCTATCCCCTTTATTAACCTTCTTCCCCCTTCCTTCTGGTAACCATCATATTGTTGTTTGTGTCTATGAGTTTCAGCTTTATACCCCACATATGAGTGATATCATATGGCTCTTAGCTTTTTATGTGAGCATTTGTTTTTACTTTGCAGCATTGCAAATACTATGACTATCTTCTTTGTAAATTCCTGACTTAATTCTAGTGTTATATCTTGGAGGCGAAGAAACTGGAGTTCTATGAACTTGTAGAGTTTATACTGATAAGGTTGTCATATTAATATATTTGTTAAATTTGGGAGAAGTGGGAAAACATGTGAGGCTGGTGATTTAATGTTGGTCAAGATGAGGGGAATTAGGGGGAAGGGCATAGTTTTTTTAACGTACTGCATAGGCCTGAATTTGAGTGCTGTGTCTATAAGACCAACTTATTAGGCACAGTAGATGGGGTGTCTCTTAATTCTATTTCATCTTAAAATCAGAAACAAACAATTGAATATAATAGTAACAATATATTATAATATATAATGTTATATTATAATATAATGACTATGTAATAGTGAATCCAGCCTGGGAAATAACTGAATTTATATTTGTGCATTAAAATTTTATTTAATTATATTTTAATGGAAAGGGGACACATGAAGACAAAAGTGATTGGGCTTATAAAAGTCATAATACAGTTCTGAGTGGCTTTGTTACCTTTAGCAAATAACTTAACTAGGTCAAACCTTATTTTTTTAATTAAGTGTATTGAAGTGACATTAGTTAGTAAGATTACATAGGTTTCAAGTTTACATTTCCATGATTCATGATCTGTATGTGGTATATATATATATATACACAAAGTGAAATAGTACTCAGCTCTAAGATGAAATACTGCCTTTTGTGACAGCATAGATGCATCTTGAAAGTATCATGCCAAGCAAAATAAGTCAGAAAGATACTTATTTTCCTAATCTTTAAAGCAGTGCTAATATCTAAGAGGGCTCCTATGAAAAACTGGTGAAATACTATATATAAAGTTCTCTGTACAGTTTCATGCACTAGATAGAAACTCAATAAATGTGTATTATTAACGTTTTGCTAAAAAGAATGAATTTGCCTCCACTACAGCAGCCAAAAGGAACTTAAGCTCTGTCCCTCTGTCTTTGTTTATCATTCTCTCTTTTAACCCTGCTTGCTACATCGTTACTGGATGAAGCTAATTAAGAGTTTTGGCCAATTCAATCAGAACAGTTCTTGGTAAAGCTTTTTAATGACTTTATAAATTAACTGCTTATTTTAACTACTCAGACATTAAACTGAAATATCTTGGGCCATACAACCAGGTTCCATAGCTTATGCAGAGGCATGTACTGCATGGAAGTTGTGTTCATTTACATTTATTTTTTTCATTTAAATGATTTATAAATGAGTGGAAGATAAGTTTTTGACAAAAATGTTAAAAAATGACTACAGACAATTTGTTTCATTTGGAAAAATATTTTAAATAAACTACTTCTACCATGTGAAATATGGTAGAGTATTTATGGAAAGTAATAGAAGAAAATAAAGTCATTAACATCTCCTTTCCTTGGCACTTAATGATGAAAACCAGGATTTCAGCCAAGTGGAAAGAACTAGAAACATTACTTATTTTATCTAGCCATTTTGAGAAAGAGAAGATGGGGTATAAGGGAAGGGAAGGACCTGAACTTTAATCTTCTCCAAGTAGGCACTGATTAAATGTCAATCTGTACATGGGGACAACGTAGACCTTCCCAAGGCCAGATGGTATAAGGTTCTGCTGGGTTTCCTGTTTTTGCAATGTTCTAGTCTTCCCAGGTCTGATGATCAACTCATTAATCACGCCCTCCTTTATATGAAGAATCTAATGAAATCCAATGATTTCTGTTAGAAACTTAGACTTGTTAACCTTTCATTTTTTTCTCATGAGCTCTGATCTATGACAGTAACTCTGTGATCTTTTGATTCCAATCTTATGCTAGCATGTGCCATGGTGAGCTTTCTTTGGGGGAAGTATGTTAAGTTAAAATATCTGTTTCATGTGTGTGTGTGTGTGTGTGTGTGTGTGTGTGTTGAATGTTGTTATTTATAAATTTTTGATATTAACCCCTTATCTCGTGTATTGACGAATATGTTGTTATTATGTGGGCTATCTTTATATTTTGTGATGTTTTCCTTTGCTTTGCAAAGGCATTTTAGTTTGATATAGTCCTGTTTGTTTATTTTGTTCTTTTGTTTCCCTTGCCTGGGGAGATATATCTGATAAAATATTGTTACAAACAATGTCTGAGATTTAGTTCCCTATGTTTTCTTCTATGATTCTTATAGTTTTGAGTCTAACATTTAAGTCTTTGATCCATTTTGAATTTATTCTTGTGTGTGGTGTAAGAAGGTGGTCTAGTTTCAATTTTCTGCATGTATCTGTCCAATTTTTCCAGCACCACTTGTTGAATAAAATATCTTGAGCCCATTGTATGGGCAAAGCACCTTGAATAGACACTTAACCCAAGAGGACATACAGATGGCCAATAGACATATGAAAAGATGTTCAATGTCACTAATCATCAGAGAAATGCAAATTAAAACCACAATGAGATACTACGGCACACCTGTCAGAACAGCTATCAACAATAAGTCAACAAACAACAAGTGCTAGTGAGGACGTGGAGAAAAGGGAACTTTTCTGCTCTGTTAGTGAGAATGCAGATTTATGTAGCTACTGTGGAAAGCAGTATAGTGATACCTCAAAAAACTAAAATCGGATCTGCCCTTTGACCCCACAATCACACTTCTTGGAATATATCTGAAGGCATCCAGAACATTAATTTGAAAGAACATAAACACTCATATGTTCATTGCAGCATTATTTACCATCACCGAGATGTGGAAGCAGCCCAAGTGTCCATCAGTAGATGAGTGGATAAAACAACTATGGGACATTTACATAATGGAATACTACTAGGCTGTAGAAAAGAAAGGGATCTTACCTTTTTCAACAGTATGGCTGGACAAATATCATATCATATGATTTTACTCATTTGTGGAATCTAATGAACAAATTGAACTAACAAGGGAAGTAGGAACAGACTCATAGATGGAGAGCAGAATGACAGCTATGGGGAATTTAGGAGGTGGACACATTGAGTAAAATGGGAAAAGGACTCAGGGACATGCACAACAGTGTGGAGATTGCTGGGGGCAGGGGGTATAAAGGAATAAATGGTAATGGAAAAAATACAGTGAAGATTAGATAAAAATGAATTCTAAAAAATAAAAATAAAATATCGCTGGCTATGACTTGAGTATGAACAACCATATTCAAGAGTTACATTCCATGCTATCTACAAGTGTTCTAGAAATAAAGCACCTTTTCTGCACCATGCTCTCTTACATATAGTATAAGCTTCTTTTCCCAGGAAGTTCTTGTCCAAGTTCAAGGGCCTAGGTTCAGAAATGAGTAAGCCTTCTTTTTCTGTACCAATTCCAGACAACCCGTGTCACTATTGCTACCTTTAGTTTGATGCCAACTCTCAAGCCCTGGCAACATTTCCTTAAATACCAGCTGCTCACTCCTTTTTTTCTCATTTTCAAACTCTGCAGTTCCTGTGAACACTTCCAAATTACCCAAGTATGCCAAGCCAATTTGGTCTTTCAGTGCAAGTCAGTTTCTTCTGGTAAATATCAGTGACCAGCCCTGGTTAGAGGGAGTCCTCACCCTGCAACCTCTCTATCAGATATGAAGTCACAGGAAAAGCAAACTTTAAGCCACATTCTGTCAAACAGAAGACATTTTATTAATACATAGATGTACTCACAGAACTTTTTTAGCTGAATTAAGAGAGGTCCACTCTTTTGCTCGTAGGTTCATGGACCAGCGCCATCCATGAAAAACACTCCCTCTGAGTGAGACACAAGAGGTTTTAATGGCAGGTTCTGTGGGCTTTGTAACTGGATCCAGTAGCAAGATGTCTCCAGGTCAAAGGCCCTAGAGATGGAATTCGGCCATCTACAAGATTGGTCTTCTCATGTTTTTGTTTTTGTTTTTTCCTATAAATACAGTGTATTCTTTTAAACTCCCCTTAATTTTTCACATATCTCAAACCCCATTGCTATGACCAACAAAAGCTTATTTCTCATAGGTCTTATGCAAATTAATTAACCCAAAGAGTTTAATTCATATTGAGACATCTCTTTGACAAAATAACTCTCTCTAGAGTGATAGTCAAATTTAACTGGTCCATTCACATATGTCATACTACTTTTAATAAAATATTTAAGGTTAATTATACCCAGAAAGTATAATGAAAAAATCTGGTGGGGTGGTGGTGGTAAGAGAATTCTTCAGTAACTTTCTAGATAATTTAGTAAATAAAATCACAGGAATATTAAAGATATTCAGCATTATAGATTGGACATAGTCCTAGGTAGAAGGGGATGGTAGAATAGAAAGCATCGAGTGTTACATACGCTCATTTATCCATTCTTTCAACAAATATAAATTGAGAACTTGCTACTTTTAACACAGAAGGAGACATAGAAGTAAATCGTTAGCTGCTGCTCCAAGAAGTTCACATTCTCCTTGGGAAGATAGGTGGACATACTTCTGTAATAGAAAATATCTGTAGAGTCTGAAATGTGGCTCAGATGGGGCTGCTAATTAGTCCTGTAGTCCAGCTAAACAAGAATAGATTGCATCATTCTAAGGAGAGAATACTAATATATAGGCAGAGAGTTGTATGAGAGCCCAGGGGAAGGATGCTCACCCACATGGAAGATGCACACAAGACATTTTATTTTAGTGATTTTTTTTTGGGTGCAGATCACATAGTATTCATTAAACTGTTTCTTGAGGGTTGGTGACCCTGATTTGTCTCTGTTTTTTAATTTAAAATACTGCCTAATATCATGCTTTACATACCATGCATTAATTATAAATAAAACATTTTTCACTATTCTTTTGGAAAAATGATAACTATTCAATTCACCAAGGCAGTTCTGACACTAATTGAATAATAGTCACACAGGAACTAAAAAAGAGCCTCCTAAATAGTAATTGTTGAAACAAGGTATAAAGACACTACCCTGTTATACAACCCAATGTTTCTCAATTGCTACTCAGATCACATGGACAACTCTTTGATTTAGTTCAGAGATTGGAAATATTTTTTTGTCTTAAAGGCTTAGATAGAAATGTTTTAAGCTTTGTGGGTGATATAGACTATGTTGCAGCTACTTGCTTCTGCCATTGCAGCACACAAGAACTATTAGACAATACATAAATGAATGGGAATGGCTATTACCCAATAAACTGTTATATACAATAACAGGTGGCAGACCAGATTTGTGCAGCAGCTAAATTCATGACTCCTGAGTCTTAATGGATTAGTTCAGATCATGCTGTAAATGCATGTATGTACAAATATGCAAATATTAGCTTAGTTATATATTTATGTTATGTAAATACATTTCTCTAAGCATACATTCAGACTTAGAGAAATATGGGACAGATAAACAGTTCATTTGACTAAAGAGTTTAAGGTTAAGAATAATCTAAAAAAGTTTCTATAATAGAAATTCTAAGGGGCTTTAGCCTAAAGAGGAATTATTGGATATTGTTGCAATGTTACCATAATGTAATAAATTATTAAATTGTCAAAAAGTGCTGTATTTGCCTTAAATTTTTATTTTGTATGTCTTGAAAACTATTATATTAAAGGTATTAAGATTGTATATATTCTGAGCATGCTTGTCAGGAGGTATTTTTTTTATTTTTACAAAATTGTAATGTAACTATACAGGTGCATTTATTAAAAAGACCCAAACTACAAAAAATCCCCACTTATAATGAAATCCCTAGAGAAATTAGTCTCTTAGTAGATATGTATAATTTTCATAATACAAGAATATTTAATAAATAAAAGGCATCTTATATTTTATCCACTAACACTTCATGACAAAAATCCTTTAAAAATATTTGTAGATCCTGCATCCATATGCTAATTAGTCTTGTGTTCATCTAAATAAGAATAGATCACACCATTCTAGGCAGAGAATACTAAGGCAAGATTTGTTGGGATGTTCAGTTCTTCAACACTAGAAAGTACCTCTACTGTGGACAAATACCACAGGATGAGTAAAAACAGCCTTCACTGTAAACTAATACATGGTTATCTTTCTTACCATTTCCTCTTGCTGGTCTACCTTGATTGAATTTATGACCCGCACCTTGATATCAACATTGTGTACCTTCTTCTCATTTCTCATATTTCAGAGGGTCAGTGACATTGATATCAGCTATTAGTTTACCTTAGATTCTTTATTAATATGGCAATAATTCAAGTTACAGTATTGCAGATTTACTTTTACAGATATGAGATGCTACTTTTGAAAGAAGCACTATACATCTAATCCCGTGTTTGTTACACATTCATTAAGTCCTTCATTTTTTTTCAACAGCTATTTATTGAGTGCTTAGGCTAAGTTAGGCAGTACGCTGATCGCAGGGGATACAATGTTTAGTAAAAATAAGTATGTTCCCTGAACATACAGCATAGTTGGTTAACATGTTAATCATATGATCACACAATGATGAAAAACAGATAATTCTATAAGGGCTAGTGATGGGGGGTTCTATAAAGGAAGTCTTCTTGCAGAAGTGATTCCTATTTTTTTAATATGAAAGATAAATAGGTGCAAATTGGGCATAGGACTTTCCAGCAGAGAGAACTCGAGCTACAATGATCTATGGCAAAAGAAGAAATAAGATAGGAAACCTGGCACATTCCAGGAACTGAAAAAGATTGGTGTTAATGGATCAAGAGAAACTATGGTTCAAGGCTAGGCAGGAGTCAAGGCATTCAGGACTATGGTCACAGTAAGGACTAGGAAATCTCTGAACGATTGATTTTAAATTATACAGTGATGTGAACAGATCTATATTTTGAAAAGATTATTCAGGCCATCTCATAAAGGCCAGACTAGAGAGGGTTAGAATGGACAAAGAAAGAACAGATGAGCTCCAGTGAATAACATTTATAAATTTTTCGATACATCCTTGCATTTATTTATTAATTCACTAATTTGTTTAGTTGCTCATGTATTCTCTATCAACACTTACTGAGCACCTACAAAATGAAAATCAGAGAGATAAAGAGAGATAAGTCATAGTTTCTGGTCCCTTAAGAACTTATTAAAGATGTGTATATTTTTATTCTCACAATTTAAATATTAAATGGCTGCAGTGGTTTGTATTTGAAGGATCTTGATTGACTAGCTAAAAGCAGTTTGAACTTAGAAATGTTTGATGTAGTGAATTGTGTAATGACAACATAATTTGTTGACTGACTGGCCTTTTCCAATTTGTTGAAAATCTCTGAAAATGCCTTTAGAATTCACACATTGTATGTTTAGGTCAGAGTCAATTTTGTTTGTTTTTATTTATGTAGTAGATACATATTTTTAACGCAAATTCTTCTTCAGAACCAGTTTTTTTAATCCATCCTTGTTTAATATCTAGCAGTTGCTGTACCATTCAGACCTTTTTTTTTTTTCTCAACGTTTCTCTTTTCACCATTTTCCATCCCATTTCTGGGGTGTGTCAGATGTTTCAGGAATAGGAGTTCCTGTTGGAACTCAATAAATAACATCCTCTCATCCTTGTCACTGTCACATTCAATATCTGTGCCTTAGAGGAAAGGATAAAGTAGAGGGTAAGAAAAACTCTTTGCTAAAAATAACCTCAGACTTTGTTTTAATTCCTCTTGGTCTGCAGGTGCAGAAAGAAAGTGAAGAACTGTTAAGATATATAAACAATGCACAAATGTTACCGAAGACCAAAGAAATCAACTGGTTCAGAGTCAGGCAAGCAACTATTTATATACTGATTTTACGATCTTTAAGAAAGTCTTTCCTGCCAGAAAATATTTTATGTGTTGCTCCATCATTCAAGATTTGTATTCAAAAGACAGATGCAACCAAGCTTACCCTTCATCCTTCAGCAATCAGGATAGACTGAGTTATTTTGTGATTATTTTATTATGTTATTTTGTGGTTAAACACCACCCCAAATTTTAGAGGCTTACTATGTCCTATGCAAGTCAGCTAGGAGCTCTGATATTTGTCGTTCTTACTGAAGGACCCATTGAGAGGCCACCATTTGGAATATCGTTGTCCACAATCAGGTAACAGTGAAAGAGACCTGGCTTATCCACCTTCCATCTGGAAATGGCCCCTGTCTCCTCTGCTCACCTTTCATTGGCTAGAGCAAGTTCCATTTCCATTTCTCATTCCAAGGAGAGTAAAGAAATTCAGTCTTTTCCTACACCTGGGCTAGAAACTGGTGGTATATTCTGGAGAACACTAATGTCTGTCATAAATCTCTTTGAAAATTTCTCCCTTCCAAAAGAAAGCCTTTAAAGATGATTTATTAATTCCTAATGCAAAAGTTCTTTTATTTCTCAATTCCAAATGAGTAGCATATGAATACGATAAACCTAGAAGTCACACACACACACACACACACACAAAAAGTGAAACTTGTAATTGAATCTAGGGTATATGATTAGGAGGGCAGCTGGAAACTTCTATGTTGATACTTAACTTTGGTTCTCTGGATATTACAGATATGGGGCAGCTGGAAACTTCTATGTTGATACTTAACTTTGGTTCTCTGGATATTACAGATATGGGTCTCTTTCAAACAAAATACCCAACTTAGGATGATTTCTTTAATGCAGCAAACCATTAACCAATTCAAATGAGAAAGTTACTTGATTTTTCTCTTCAATTCATATATGAATCAATAAAAGATACTTGAGTGGATTTGGTAGTATAACTTTATACTGAATCCTACACACAAAACACAGATGGGGATATTTAGGCATTTGTAGGATAGGCACGTACATCCTCATTTGCCTAAGTAGATATTTATCTGTGTATACTCTTACAAACAAACTTTTCCCCCCATATGCCAAAGGGCAAGTGTGTACATCAACACCGACTTTATTTTCCATGTATATATATATATATATATATATATATATATATATATATATATATAAAGTTGGGAGAGGGAGAGAAAAGGGACAATAGAGAATAAACAAAAGATGAAAATGCAGGCCAAACTAGAATAAAAAGGAGGGCCTTATATATTAAAAAAATGAAAGGGGAAAAAGCAAGGAAGAAAAAGAAGGAAAGAATGAGGAAAGAAATGTATTCATAAGAAAAAAGAACAGCAACATAAGAGAATGTGAGTGCATATGAAGGGTTATGACCAGGTTTGCAAAGCTGGGAACTTGAATGTCAGTGGAAAGGGTGGATAGGAACATACAAGAAAAGATGAGTCAAAAGATTCAGTATGTTCAAGGGCAAGGAGGGCAACTAAACCTAATTTACTAAATTTCTAAGCAGTGACCTAACAGCTTTCAAACCCTTTAATAATATCTACAAATGCTGTGTAGTGTTGTCTATGATCCAGGTGCTGTCCTGTGTACATGTATCAATTCATAAACTATTTGCAAACCATATGAGGTACCTCCTACAATTATCCTTATTCTACAGGTAAGAAAACAAAAGCATAGAAAAGCTAAAGGAATGTATCAAAGGCTGCACAACAAGTAAATAATAGAACCAGGATTTGAACTGTAGTTCTCAGCACCAGAGTCTGAGTGCTTAACCACTACTCTCTGTCACACCTCATTTCTCCTGAAGAAAGTATATATATATGAAGGCACAGGTACTCATGCATTCTCACATGTATTCATTAGGTTGTTTATTCGTGCATTGATCCATTCTTTCTGTCATTTATTCCTCAATAATTTCCTGAAACATTATATATATTTTATTCTGTGCCAGGCACTTGAAAAGGGAAGATGATTAAGTTGAGGCTCATTGCCTTTAAAGAGCTAGCAGGCTAATAGAGTGAAATAGAAAAGTTAATAAGATCCATTGTTATTAGGACTCATGTTAAATGCCTCTGCTAAGTTCAGCAGGAGTACAACAGAAGATACAGAATTTTTTTTTTTTTTCCTGGAAGGATAAGAAATGGTTTATAGGGCTAAAGCTTGAAGTGTTCACCAGGGAGACAGTATGAAAGTGGTATTCCAGTAGAACGGGGCAATGAGAACCAAAAGCATAGAGGCATGGAACCACTGGCTGTTGAGAGAAATGTAAACATTTTCATGTTTCAGGATGATGTTGAGAAATGAAGGCCGAATATGGATGTGTGGGTATCTATGACATGGTGAGTGTGAAAAAAGCAGAGTTCAGGCTGGAGATATAAACAGGGCTCAGATAGGACATACAAAAGAGTCTGCAACTTATACTTTTATCGAGAAAGGATTTTAAATTATCCAGTGACACTATCAAATCGGTGTTGAAACACTCTTTCTTGGTCATGTAGAAAACAAACTAAAGAAAACTGAGATTAGGATCAGAGAAGCTAGTTAATAGGCTACTGCTTATTGGTACCAGAGTAGTTCAAGTGAAGACAGAGCTAAGGCTGTGGAATTAGTAATGGGTAGAGTGGATCAGGTAATGGATAGGGAGGAGGTATTTTTTCAGCATCAACTAATGTATGTGGGTGTTTATGAGTGCGTGCGTGTGTGCTGTGTGTGTGTGTGGTGTGAGTGTATGAGAGCACGATGTTTAGAAAAAAAGAATGTAGAATGACTGACTCCCAGAATCAGGATTTTGGTGGGGGATGGTGCAGTAAGATGGTGGACACCAGAGGAGATATCTTTTATAGAAAGAAAGTGTCTACCTGTGATGTACAGTGAGCTGTTAGAGACAGACAGAGCTTTAAGTGTTACCAGTATATTATAGCTGAGACTGCCGAAGGTCACGGCATTTTTGACTCTGGTACCAAAGCTCTTAATTTGTATTCCAAAGTACTCAACTCTATGAAGAAATCTGCAATTATTTACTGTGAATCTATGAGCAAGTCTCTGACAAATACTAAGAGGTCTCTAGTGAGAAATCTACATATTATTATTTAAAATCACTTGATATCAATACATAATTAATTTGCCATGACATTATTCACATTTTCTTAGAAATAACTGGTTTCTATTTTCTCTTTCATGTCTCACTCACTGATCATGAAATAAATACTCACAGCCTGATGATATTTTTCATCTATTTCTTCGCAATACCTGTATTCTCTCTTCCACTCAAGATAAAAGAATTTTGATGTTAAAAATAATGCAACTGAAGGAATAATCCTTCATTTGGGAACTGATCTTATCCCACCTGAGAAGTACATAAATGGGCCTACAATTACATTCTGGACTCCCTCTATTTTCTAAATTTGTTGTTGCTATTGTCATTGGGTTCTTCTGCATAATTTTGTATGATGTTCAGAAAATACCCATATAAGATAAATATTTTTTCATTCTGAACATGAACTTTTCCTGGTCCTAGGAGCTGAAGTTGCTTCTTTGTGTCATTGAAAGTACTTAATCATGTTCTTAAAACAGTAATCTATTTATTGCTATATAGTAGTAACTAGATTTTTAAATTATTAATTAAAGTAAATCTCCTAATACTGCATTATTTTTCTTAAGCTGCAGGTTACTACTTAGTAAAAATAGTGTTGTAGTAGTTTTCAGAGTACACGTATAGGCCTTGGTCTTAATTTGCTTGCAATTAACAACACAGCTTATATTATGCTTCCTGGTTTTCTGTAAGCTCTTTGAGGGTAGGGAACATGCCTTAATCATTATTATATTCAGAATGGCACCTAATAGAGTGTCTTGTACAAAGCACTCAGTAAGACCTGTTGAATGAATACACTGCTGTTATTAACAGATTCACACTTCCTGAAAACATCAACACATCCACAGTGAAATATTTTGTCCCAAAACACTTCCATGGTGAGACTGCACATAAGAAGCTAGAGTTCTGGCTGTTGTGATACAGTATAGTAGTTGGACGTGCAGACTCTGGAGTCACACTGTTCGACTGCTACTCTTGTCATCTCCGTTGGAAGACTCGGAGCCTGATTAATAATGTTTTCCGTGCCTCAAGTTTCTCGTAAGTGAAATAAAAATAATAATCTAACTTTTACTTGTGAAGTTCAAAGGTATTTAGAACGGGATCTATGCTGTTATAAAAAAAGACGTTATCAATTTACTTTTATTATTTTAATTACTATGATTATCATTTAGGGTACCTGCCTCACAAGGAAAAGAGCTGCCAGTGATGTGGCAGCTTATCCTTCAATGAAATTTGTAGGATGTTTTCCAATGAAACAGCTTGTGGCTTGTGGCTTGGATTATTGAAATTATTATTGCTTCAGGAAGCAATCAAATAACCTGAAAATAAATTCTATCAGTAATTTCACAAAAGGAAGGCAAAATAGTTTCCTTCCAAATCACTCTGCATATGTGTTTGGTGTAGTAGTTACATGTTAAAATCTGAGAAACCACCAGGATATCCTGAGTGCATTATATATTTAATTTGCAAGTTGAAAAAGGATTTGTAAAAGTATTTTATGTTATAAACAGAGAGTTACTTTGTTTGAAGAATGTAATGTGCATAGTTTATCTTAGCTGGTATACATGATATATTTAGCCCTAATGAAATGTGACCTAGATACATTAATGTAACAGAGTAGTTTTGGAATTATTTGTTTATAAGGCTAATTATTTCCACTTTCCAGCTGTTTCTTTGTTCAGAATCTTAGAGCCTAGTGGACATATTAGAACTATACATCTAAATTAAACTTACATAAAAAATGGAGCTTGACCAAGCCATGGTTTAGACTTGAGAATTACCAAATAGGTATTTGCTCAAGTTTTTTTTTTTTTTAATGATAATTGTGAATATGTGAGAACAGGCTTCCACTCCAAGCATATTTTAAAATGAGAAAAGCATCTGGTAAGAGTATAGGATACTTAATTCAATGAAAAGAGCGTAATCTATGCTTGAGTTTCTAATTTTTCATCAGTTTATAGTCTCACTTGAATGAATGACTCACATAGTAAAGTGTGTAAAGTATATATAAATTTATTACATGACCTAAATGCTGATATTTCAAAATTTGTAAATACAGTGAGATGCTATTCTTGTTAAAGTAGTCCTGGTACTGCAAAGTATCTAAAAATCACTATGATCAAATTTTGTAATAGTGAGATTAAATGTATTTTACAAAAATGTGTTATATAAATGTTATTCTCATTTAAATCCTCAAGCCTTTTTATTAGTACAGATATCAATCTTTCTATAAATATCTGTATATCTGTATGTTTGTATGTGTATAGTATACACATACATACACACATGCATATTATCTTCTAGAACATAAAAATTCATGAAGGCCCCTAGGGTATATAGAGTAGCAGTTCTGTGGAGCAGTAGTGCCAAAACATAAATAGTTTTGTAATGAATTTTCAAACTATAAATATTATGAGATGTAAGGAAAAAGAAGTCAGATAATACCAAGATCCTGTTAATTCATCTTTCTTTTTATTTTACATTCCCATGTTGAAATTTCCTTAGAGACTTGGTTGTTGAGGATGGGAAATATATAAGTGACCCCCCCTACACACCCCCTAATCTAATATGTGGGAGAATAATTCCAACAAGTTAAAACAGAAGGGTTTGTACTGTTCTAGCCTCGGTGGGGCTGGATTTACTTGCAACCATTTAGTTGTCAATTTCTCTACAAGATTGGCTGCCTTAGGACATGCTCCAAAAAAGTGGCTAGGAAGAGCTTAGTCACGACCAACACAGTCTGGCTTCCAAATCACAGGCAGTTCACTGCACTCCATCATCACAGGGAGGAGAGAAACAAATGAGGCTGGATTTGCCAGATGTCTGTGGCCGCCGGACACTTGCAGGAGAAACTGGGCTGGACTAGTGACAGTAAATTATCAGTATAGAGGCAGCAATAAGTAGAGATCCACTGCCTCCAGTCCGTTTTTCTGATTTCCATTTCCTTTATATCACAGCTATTCAACATAAATAAAATTACAAAGCAGTTTGTGGGGAAAAACAGAAACTCATTCTGTTGTAATGAATTATTTTATGAGTCTCTCTCAAACAAGTGCGTATCCAAATCTATAGACTGTGTTAACATAGAGGTTTAGAAAAAGCAAATGGTGAAAATAATTTAAAACAGCATGAACTTTGTGAAGTTACATATAAGTGGGTCATATGGCAGTGAGATTACAAATCTAATAAGGGAACCGAGTGAATAAGGCTAATTCTTTTAGAACAAATCATTCCAACAGATACAAATTTTGAGATAAAGCAATTAAACTAAAATCTATAAACTGATGTTAGAATCCAGGGGAAAACTGTAAGTGGTAAGTATAGGACTAATCTATGAAGATGTTTACAAAAATTGTGACATTCATAAAAGAGAAGTTTTGTTGGAGCACAGCAATTAAAGTTGGGAAGAAGCCATATGCTGTTTAATTTCCATGACCTAAATATTAACAATTTAGTAGTAAGGTAAATGGTGAAATGATAGAGATCTTGATGAAGACTGACTCATAGAAATGGGAAATGGGGAAATACACTAACAAATGAAGTGTTCACACCAAGTAGAGGAGGTTTAGATCCCCTAGTTGAAAGGTTTTAAATGGCATGCTTTTTATCTTTGTGGATTTCAATTAGACTCTCCAATGGGCAAGTCAGGAAGGGTCTATTAATGATGAAGGAGAAAGCTTCTTCACAGAGCTGGCCACATAGAAGAGCAAATGTTTTAGATTGTAGCATATTAAATACTTATTTAGAAATTAGTAATTAATAGGTCTGTTGTTATGAGAACTTCACCATCTAGGAAAAGCATCTGAATATTTGGTTCATAACTAATGAAATTGAACTGTTTGGCACATATTGATGCTGAATAGAATATGACAGAAACATATCAGCATATTTTGAAATGTTGAAAGTGCCTAATGTTTACAAGGACTTCTTGAAGAGAGAAACACCTGCTCTGCTTTGCCTTAGTAGGATTGCATAACATTGTCTTATGTGCCCCTACAAAAAGGAAAATGTCTCTTTGTTGTTCAAGTTGCACGTTTGGATTTTATCACCTCCAATAAAATAGAAGAGAAAAGAGACAGATCAAACACACAGTGCTGGAAGTGTGTGATGGGGGCTGGAATACAACAGGTCCCCCTTTAACAGAAAAAAAAAAAAAAAAGAAAAAAGAAAAAAGAAAAGAAAACCTCTAATGGGGGAAAACCTCATACTCTGCTCCTTTTCCATTTAGGGGGAAAATCGAAAATCGCAGAGGTAGTAGAAACACAGCAGGTTCAATTTTGCTTTGGGAAAACGTAAACTTTTAAAAGTTGTTGATGAGTTTGAACCAGGTACGGAGGAAAGGATGCCTGTGAAAAGAGATCAGGGAAGGGAAGTACTGAGAGTGTGCGGGGGATTCCTCAGGGCGTGTAATTTGCAAATAGATTTTTACGGACCGGCTCTAAGCAAGTCCCCAACCCTCAGAGCTTTGAGGAGAAATCGGTCCAGATGGCAGGAGGGTGAAGGAATGAGTGATATATCTGGGTGGCTCGGGGAATCAAAGAAACTTCCCCCTGTCTCATTCCACGAATAAGGGTTGAACTTGGTCCTGCGTGGATGTGCTGATGACAAAGTAAAGGCGTGATTAATCCCCTCGCCCTCCAGCGGGAGCGGTACCTCTTTACCTCTCCTCCGCAGCCACGTCGCTCCAGAGCCAGGGGATGTGGGGACGGGGGCAGCAGGGCGCAGCCCCGGGGACCTAGGAACACACAGACACCCACCAGCGTCCTCTAGGAACTTCCGGCCCTCCGGGGAACCCCGGTGGGCCGCCGCGGGGCGCAGTCCCGGGAGGTGCGAGGGCTGTGCTCCTCCCGCGCGGTGTGGATGCCGGGTGCTGCGCTCCAGGCACACCAGGGCTCCCGCCGCCGCCGGGGCTGGGCGCTGCAGGTGCCCGGCAGGCGGCTACCCGGGATCGGGGAGTGGGTGGGAGTCCCAATACGTCCTGAAACCTCTTTAGCCCTCCTCCCGAGCCTGACTCCACCTCCTCCAGGCGTGGGGCTCGTGCCCGCCACTGCCGGCGCGCACCGCGCCTCCGCTTGCGTACCCCCACCCCCCACCCCGCCCGTCCGCTGCTGCCAACGCTTCCCCCTCCTCCTCCTCCTCCTCCTCCTCCTCCTCCCATCACCGCCACTACGGACGCCTTCGCCTCCTTCTACTCCTGGCACCGCCGCCACCGCTCCTCGCGCTCCTCCCCAGCTGCCACCAGCCCTTCGCTCCCCGCTCGCTCGGCGCTCGGCTGCTGCAGTCAGTCTCTCTGGCGCTCTCTTCTCTCTCAAGTTTTCTATCTGCTCAAGATCAGCGCAAAAGGGAGGAAAACACCCAATTCTGCTTGTTGTTTCAGGTAAGGTCGCACACGTTGGTCCCAACAGGGACCCTTCCATTTGCCTTTGCCTCGCATGCATGCCTCCAGTCTCTCCCGCTCCCTGGAAACCCAGGAGGTTCAGGTCGCCCCCACCTCCCCAGCCCATCTAAAACATAATTTTGGTGCCCATCACCAGAAGCATATCTGTAAATACAAAAAGCTCCGAGATCCCCGCCCGGCAGCACGTTAGCCTGGCTTTTTCCAGTCTTCAACTTTGCACGCCGTGCTCGGCGAGCCTGCCAGCCAGGCTGATCCTGGAGCCTCGCGCTTCTGCCGGGGGCTGTGGTCCTCGGCTCCGCGAACAGCTGTCAAACGCTGCGTTTCGCAGCATTTGAACCGAACGCGTCTGCCTCCAAGATGTGGTGTTAGGCAATTGTACACGGACAGGAACGGGGATTATTATATTTTATTTTAGAGCGAGTGAAGAAGTGAAGAGGTGAAGACTGCAGCTCACTGTAATGAAAAGAATAATAATCGAAAAAGTGGGCTGGCTGCCCCCCTTGCTTTTCTTGCCAGTGTCGCGGGGGTGGTCTTGGTTGAGGGGATGATGGCATGAAGTGCCCATCTCTCCTCCCCTTTTTCACTCTGTCCTTAACATACTCCCTTTTCTAGCTCATATGTCAGTTCAGGGTTCCGTGTGTTATTATTACATATCTGTGTGTGCACAAAACAGTGTTTGCTGATGATGGGGCTGGGGGAAGTTACCGGCAGAGCAAAATGTGATTATTTGATCATCTGGCTGTCAAAAAAAAAAAATAAATAAAATAAAATAAAGAAAAAAGGAAAGAGAAAAACTCACCCAATCATCATGCCTGCACTAACTCCCTGAAATTACCTCCATACCATTAACTCCAATTCCCAGTCTTTTGAGCCCTTTGGATGGTGGAACTGAATTTAATTTTTAAAATATTTTGATTTTCTTCCATGGCTTTACAAAGAACAGCGATGAAGATGAAATTGAACATCTACAGCATGCAGTTACTGCTTCTCGTTTTTTTGATATGGGACCCAGCCAGGTGAGACATTTATTGACTCTTTTAATTCAGGTTAAAGGTGTGTTTCTTGAATGGCATCAGGGCAGGGATGGCTTTTGAGAAGCTAGAGTATTTTAAAGAAGTATTTCTAATGAAAAAAGATTGTACCAAGAAACTGAACTCTGAAGTGGCAGAGATGGTAAAAAGTTCACTGCTTCTTGCTGTTAGCTATACATACACAAGTGAACAAAAATAATTTCTTCAAAAAAACTCACTGAAGAAAGCAATATTCTTTGAATGGCATATTCTTGCAAGGAATTGAAGTGATAAAGTTATATGTGCTTACAATAACACCAAAATTCAGTAAAGAAGTCAGCAGTTTGCCTTAAAGCCAAATAAAAAAGCTCAAGCTAAAGTGATTTGAGTGTTAACTTATTTTTTTTCCTTTTTTTCCCTTATCTTTTTAAAAATGGCTTGGCTTTTTTACTCATAATAGAAGCCCAAATGATATGTGAGCCTTAAACCTCTAGGTGGAGGTAGTATACAACTTCACAGTCACAAACAATAAAATAAAATCTTGATTTTTTAATCAACTTTTTCATATTATTGATTTAGAGACCTTTTGTTCTTAAAATGGTTACTGTCATAAAGAGTACTGATTTTAAACATGTAACTATTTTTTGCCTATGTTCTACAAACATGAAATAATTTTTATTGCTTGTAGTAACTTTATCATAGTTGTAGTCTTTTATGATTTTTATCACCAATGGGCACCTTCTATTTATTGCCTTTAGAATAAGTTTTCAAAATACCAGGGACTTAAAATACAAGATTCATAAGACTGTTCATGTAAGCATTCCTTTCTTTTCTTTTTCTTTCTTTCTTTTTTTTAGAAAAAAATAAGTCTATATTATATCTTTATTTTCCTTTAAATTTTTCATTTTTCCTGCCCAGACAGTGGTCAAAGTATGACCATATTTTATAGAAGTGAAAAGTCTCTTTAGAAAGATTTATTTTAATTGGAGAAAATCTAATTTAATATCTAATACTGACTTTAGAAAGGAACTGTGATATGTAATTAAAACACTTTTGATTGAAAATCTCTATGTGGAACTTTATGACTATCTTAGTGACTGGTTTTAAAATTAGCTTAAGGTAACATAGAAACTGGAGGGTATGAACTAGTTTGCTTACATAATTGTAAATACTTATCTTCATGTTAGTGTTTTAATATTTTCTCTGCTTTCAAGACAGTATCTTGGGTGTATTGTAACTATTTTTAGCTACTAGCTGTATAATCATTTAAATGCAAATGGACTGTGTTGATGATATTTTACACAATCCAACTTGATCAGAATGCAGATTACATAGACTTATTTTAAAGGGGTGAACAAATGATGGTCAATTACTAATCATTGAAAATCTTCAGTGCTTAGCTATATATTTCCCTCCATTAGTTTTCTGTTCTATACTTGACCAATAATGCTTATGCCAGTATTTTATTCTATTATATAAAAGATTCTCTCTCTCTCTCTCTCTCTCTCTCTCTCTCTCTCTCTCTCTCTTGGCTAGTAATTTAAATTTCTGAATCATTCCAGGGGGAAATGGCAGTGAAAAGGGACATTCTGTTTTATATATCCAGTTTCTTCTGCACCAATTTGCTGGATGTCACAAAATCAGGTCTCTGCCTTTCTAATGGAGAAATTATGGAGAAACAATGGAGAAAATCACTGTTTTTAACCCTCTTTTGGGGTTTTTGTAGACAATTTGTTCTCTCTGCAAATTTTTCACAAAAATAGCTGGGCATTTGAAACTTAAGTGACCTAGGCTGTCCTCAGAGGTCAGTCTGGAGGGGTTTCCTCCAAGGCTCTCTGCAGCTGTGTAAGTGCTGCAGACCCTTTCAGAGCCCACCTCCACTTACTTCTTGGCTACACTGAAGCTTGCCTGGAACACAGCCAGCGGAGTTCCCCTGATGTCTATATTGCACTTGGCCATTGGGTGGAGGTATACCCAAAGTAAGGAAATCATCTTGGCTTAAAAGAGAAAAAGACATAAAGAGAAAAAGAAAGAGGCTTATGAGGAAGATAGAGAAATTTAGTACCTCCAAGGAAGTATTTTTGTTCCCCAATTTATATTTGAACCACTGAAGAATTATTTCAGGAATCTCTTTGATTATTGTAGGTTTCTAAATGCAGAATAACATTATTATTAGTGTCTGCATGTGATATGATAATCTACAGTCATAGCATATTCTGTGGAATGGGTTTTAGGGAAAAAAGGGATAGTCCACACACAATGCTAAGTGGTAGATATATGAAATAATTTTGTCATTAAACTTTCTAATAATTTGGTATTTAGTATTCATTTCCCATGGCATGTTTACCTTCCCCATAGGTATATTAGTATTTATAGAAATGAAAAGAAGAAGGAAAATGGGTTGCAGTAATAGTTTAGAGAACCTTAAAATTTAAATTAAGAAATAAGTGCATGTTGGCACTTGCAAAACACACATATGTATATATATCAGCTTGTAAAATTATCTGTTTAGGTTGGTGCTGGCTAACATCCAAGAAGATGAGGCTAAAAATAACATTACCATCTTTACAAGAATTCTAGACAGACTTCTGGATGGTTACGATAATCGGCTTAGACCAGGACTGGGAGGTAAAAATAGTTTCAATTCTTTTTAAACTCTCACAGAATAATGCCTTTAGAAGTTAAGGTTAATATTTATATTTTAATACATTTATATATAAATGCATTGCTATATATTAAAAACCATAGATAACAGAAAGTAAGGTATATGAAATAAACATTTTCTGTGATTCCTTTTATACACACTTAATGTATTTAACATACCTTTTGTAGAATGCCTAAAGTCATGTAAAAGCTTAGACCTTTGCATGAATAGTTTTTAAATTAGTTCATTTATAAACTTAGAATATGTAAATGGGTAACATTATTGTGCAGAAATGCTTTTGTAACATCTTTGGGTTTTCTTCATCACATTTAACAAATGCCTGTTTTTAACATCAGTACGGATATACAAAAATGAGTTACATAAATGAAAGAGTATCTGGGTTGTATTTCAACACATACTCACATACTCTTTAGGATTCTCTGATGCAATTCATTATACGGCATGTGACATTTCTAAAATGTAGCACAGGTTTGGCATTCTTGAAACTTTCAGAGACATTTTAGATATACATTAGCTGGAGGCCTAAATTTATTGGGCTGTGGCACAGTTTGACTTCAAATTTAAACATTCATTTTCAACTCAGAAAAACAATCTATTTTTATTCCTAAAGTAAAGAAAATTAGGCTTGGCTAATATGTTAAATTTTCATTATCCTTCAGCCTAACTGGATGGTAACCTAAGGAGATTAGGTGAAAGTAGAGTAAATGTATAATTCATAAAAAGATTCTGAGTCAAAATATCGTTACTCCTCATGCCTAACATGAGATATCTATCTGCAAGCACACATTGGTCACGTGTATGTCATACTTGTTAAGATGTTCAGTTTAACAATTAATTCAAAATTCAGACAAATTAGTTGCATGTGATATTAACCAATGATTTTTTATAGTTATCCTGGTTATTAGTAGCCTGGCAACCTAGCGATATTAAAGTGCTTGAAAAGCAATCAATTACATGCCTGGATGTTTATGGAAATACTTTCTTTGAAAAATGTAGGTGGTTGGTAATTTTATATATTAGTATTTTTATGGTTTGGATTGTCTAGGAATCATAAAAAGTCAGAAAAGACACACCTTGTTTTTAAATAATATTTCATTTAATTGCTATTAGTTTTTTACTTGAATCCAGAATAGTACTTTGCATTTTAAGAGAGAAGTGCTGGAAAGGAATAATGTTCAGAAAGATGGTACAGTGTATCTTCAGAAAGAATTCAGTTGATTATGTTACACTTAGTTTTCTTTAAAAAAAAATTGAGAGGAACAGAATATTTCTGTAGTGATTAATATGTCTCATATACATGAATATAAGGTATTACAGTCCATGTTAGCATATCTGACAGTGAACTATTGCCAAACTCATGTAATAGAAATGTGCCTAGCATAATGCTTTCACAATTCCTCATGGTGGTTTGAGAGGTAAATTGCACTACAGCAGATATTTTTCCTAAACCATAGATTTTATTATTTTTAAAGAAATTATGTACTGTCAAAAACAAAAAATATTTGAGCTAGACTTTGGATTTTGCCTCTGAGACTTTAGGAGAAATAATTACACTCTGCTTGTATGGTGAGTAATAGCAACTACCTGCTGCAGGACATGGATTTTGCCATTTCTCTCTTTATATTTCTTTTGTAAATATCTCTTATACTCATTTTTATTTCCATTGTCAAGACACGAGTATAGATCCTTTTCACTGTATTATTTGTGTTAATGCAATAGATTAAATAGATTTCTTGGCTAGTATCTTTGTTCCCCAGACTTTATTTGATATTATACATATGCTAATATTATTAGTCTTCTTTTATCCTTATGATCTTTCATGTGTCACTCTCTTCTCTTGATCAGATACCTTTGGTGGCTCCCCATTGCCTTCTGTAGATGGCAGTGAAGAGTAGTGGAATGAATACAGACCTTGGAGGCTGGTAGATCTAGATTAGAGTTTCTTCTTCATCCACACACAAAACTGTGCCTTGGCCAGATAATCTCTGTTCCCATTTATTTAAAATAGTCATGATATATCTCCCTTACTACCTCATAGGATTGTTAAGAGGATTATAGAAACAAAAATATACACAAAGCGTGTGCCATGTACTAGTAGTTCAGCAAAGAACTATTCTGTCTCTCTTCTCTTAGATTTCTAAGTTGCCTAACAAAGTTTTCTATAATCTACTTCTCTAGCTTCCTTTTTTTTTTCCCTCTCATCTCCTCTGCACTTCAAATGCATCTATTCATTTTCCCTTGATAATCCAGTCACATCTTCTCCCCTGGACTTTGATTATATTATCCTCTCTAACTGGAATTATTCTTTATCCTTTCTGATGATCTAAACCTTACCTTTCCTATAAAGACCACCTCAACAGGGCCCACTTTAATAAAGACTTTTCTTAACTGAATTGAAGCACATAGATTCAGTTTTCTCTCTGTTGAATTTCTTTAGCAGTTGTTGGCCCTATATCACATTTGGTATTTATTATGTGCTATCTTGGATTTTTTATTACCTTTTTATGTGTCTCTTGTTACTTTAACAAGATTGCAAGCTCATTGAGGCAAGATATTGTAACATAAATTCTGTGTACTCTTAACAACTAAATATTGATTTGCATATTGTGGCCATAAAATAAATGTTGATGGCTTGATTAACTTTTCTATGACCAGTTAATCATCTGTAAAATGGAGCTACTCGTATCTGGCTTACCATGTTGAAGTGATATGTCAAGCAGCATGCTGCATAATTATAGTGTTGCCTAGTGAAGAGAACCTTTAGAGTGTGAGGATTTAGGTAAAATCCTGGTTCTGGTACTGACCAGTCCTATGCCCTTTGAATAGTTAACCCCTCTGGGTCCACATTTGTCCTGTATAAAATGGCATTACTAACAGTAATATTCTTAGAGTTTTGATGAATATTAAATGATATATGCAAATACTTTACTGCAGGGACTAGATATAGTAGAGAGTTAATAAATAATAATAACTAAAAGAGTAAACGTACTGTTGTAAATTTAAATTATTATTATGGTTACTTCTATATTTCAGATTCTTAGCCTGAATGTTCAAGTCATCCCAAAAAGAAAGTTTAGGGAAATTACTTGTTTCATTAAGTCTGAGAAATTAATAAGGTAAAAATGGGTTTGATTCAATTTTAATATATCAAACTGAACATTTCTATTGAGGAATAATTTGGATAATTAATCTCAATGATTATTTTCTTTCTTTTGTGTCTTTTTATAAATAAGTACATAGGAAAGAGCAATCAGTTTTGGACAATGAGTTAGAAAAATTTTCTTTTCACCTGGTTCTGCTGCTTACTGGATTTTGTCTTATCCTAGACAGGTTACTTAGAGATTCTAGGATTTGGTATTTTCTTTGGAAAAATGGGAATAACCGTATTTTATTATGAGAGAAGGAGGGTAAATTGGGATTCATACATATAACAAAGGTTATATACTATATTGAGTGATAAAATTTTAAGACATTTAATAATTAATAATAGACCTTCTTCAAAATTTTAGCCTGATCGTGCCAATCCAACTGCTCATATCTCTGAAATGGTTTTCACTTCATTCAGAATACAACCCAGATTTCTCAAGGTGGCCTCCAGTGCCCTGCATGATCAGTCTCTCTGCTTCCTCTGACTTCACGTCCCACAACTCTCTTTGCTACTGCTGTTGCAGTCACACTGGCTTCCTGTCTGTTCTTTGAATGCCCCAGGACTCTCCTTTGGAAACTTTTCCCTGGGTAGCCATTGATCCCACCTTCTCAATGAAGCCTACCACATAAAGACAAAATAAATTATATCTTTATTAATGTGATATCAACTGCTTATTTATGTCTCTTTTCTAGAATATAGACTTATTGAGGTTAGGGATTTTAGCTCATTTTGTTTGGCTCCCAAATAGCTAGAACAGTGCCTAGTGCATGATAGGCACTCAATTAACTATTTTCTGAATAACTTTTAATTAATTAATTAATTTTTATTTTAGTGTACTACCAGGAGGAGACTCAACTAAAGAAGTTATTCTTAAAGTAAATGAAGCAGTTGTCATTTAATTACCACATTAGACTTTCACTATTTTTTTAATATGCTTTATTGATTATGCTGTTACAGTTGTCCCAATTTCTTTTCCCTTTGTTCTCCTCCACCTAGTGACATCCCTCTCTCCAGTTGTCCCCCCCTTCTTAGTCTGTGCCCATTGGTTGTGCATATAGTTCTTCTCAACATCTTCCTATTTACTCCACTCCCTCCTACTATGCTTCTTAATTCCTGTACCATCTCCCTTCCTTTCTCCCTTTCCCCCTCCCTGCTGACCTCCCCCCATAATGTTCCCCATACTTATAATTCTATTCCCACTCTCATTGCCTACTTAGTTTGCCTTTGTTTCGGTTTCCTAACTTCTGTTGTTGGTTGTTGTGATACAGCTTTCATTTTAATGTTCATAGTTTTGATCCTCTTTCTCCTAAACAAGTCCCTTTAACATTTCATATAAGAATGGCTTGGATCTGATGAACTCCTTGAGTTTTACTTTGTTCTGGAAGAACTTTCTCTCCCCTTCTATTCTGAATGACAGCTTCGCTGAATAGAGTAATCATGGTTGTAGGTTTTGCTTTTAATTACTTTGAATATTTCTTGCCAGTCCCTTCTTTCTTCAGAGTTTCTTTTGAGAAATCAGCTGATAGTCTTATTGGGACCCCTTTGTATGTAATTCTCTTCTTCTCTCTTATTGCTTTTAAGATTCTTTCTTAATACTTAATTTTTGACATCTTGATTATAATGTGTCTTGGTATGGTTCTCCCTGGGTCCAGTTGTTTTGGAATTCTCTGTGCTTCCTGGACCCGTAAGTCTATTTTCTTCCCCAAGTTAGGGAAGTTCTGCTTCATTATTTTTTCACATAATTTTTCCATTTCTAGTTCTTCTTCTTCACCTTCTTGCAGCCCTATGATTCGGATGTTGGCCCGCTTATAGCTGTCTGATAAGTTTCTGAACCTCTCCTCATTTTCCTCACTTCTCATTTTCTCTTTCTGCACTGGTTGACCGTTTGTTCCTTCCTATGTTTTGATTTGTTGATTTGATCCCTGGTTTCTTGTCCTCACCACTAGTTTCATATGTGTTTTTGTTCATTTCAGCAGGACTAGCCTTCATTCCTTCCCTGTCTTGTCTAAGATCTGCTGTTAGGTCTGTAAGCACTTTTATAAGCAAAGCTCTGAACTGTGCCTCAGAAAGATTTCCTATCTGCTGCTTAGTTAGATTAGAAATTTGCTCTCTTGTCATCTGCATTACTGGGATCTCTATCATGATCTGTGCCATCCTGAACAGTTTTGTGTTTACCTTTGCTTCCTGGGCAAGGCTGTCACACTTACTATGCTATAGGGGGCAGAGCCCTATGCACTCTTCACAACTGGGCATTTTCTGTGGGGGTGAGGGTCCAAGATGGATTCCTGCCATTCAATCTCTGCTAAGAGATCGGGAGCCTCCTCCTCCGTCCCCATCCCCACCAGGCCTCACAGTCCTAAGCAATGGGGGTCTGCCTTCCCCAGCTTTGGAATCGAAGTTTACGAGTCTGGTCTGCAGCCGGGGGTGCTCCCCAGGTGTTTCTTGCCTCCCCTTAAATATGGGTGTCTGTGCTTACTGCTGTCCTGCTGCCATCACTGCTGCTGCCAAAGATAGCACAGCTTGAACTCTCCTCCCCGGCTTTGCCCCTCCTACCTGTCCGAACGAGCACCACTTCTTTATAACTTCATACGTTGGACTTCCATTTATTTTCTCGAACTTCTGGTTATTGCTGGTTTTGCGGTAGTTGTATTCCTTCTTAGTTGTGAAGGGAGATAGAGCGTGTCAGTCTAGGCCTCCATCTTGACCAGAAGTCTCCTGTGTTTGTTTGCTTCCATGTCCCAGGGAGAGCTGTCGCCCCTACTATGTAATGGCGGAGCCTTAAGCATTCATCAGTACAGGGTGACCTGTTTCACCACGTTGTGGTGCTGTATGTGGGGGAGGGGTCTGAGAAGGAACAATGCCACTTTCCCAGCACTGTCCCTTTTCCAGGCATTTCTCCCACTTTTGTACCAGACTGGTGTCCATCTAGCTGCTGCCCTGGCTGTCGTTCCCAGAGTCGGTGGGTCTGCAGATGTTCTAGGTCCGTGGGAGCCCTTTAAACAAGTGGACTCTGCTGAGAGACTGGCAGTTTCTGCCCCCGTCTCAACCCCCATTGGTTTGCATAGTCAAAAGCAACAAGGCTTGATTTCTCTGGAGCTGGGACAATGAGCTGCTCTGGTGAGGAGCTGGGAACGCTCCCCAGGTGTCCCTCCTGACTTTCCAAAACGTGCAACTGCACTTTCTGCTGGCCTGCTGCTGTTGCCACTGCTGCCACCACCACACCGTGTCCTCTCTGCCCCGGCTCCGCCCCTCCTACTCTGTCTGGATGAGTATTTCTTATTTATATCGTTGTTTGCTGTACTTCCATGCACTTTGATTTTCTGGAACTTCTGTTTTTTTCTAGTTTTGAGGTAGTTGTATTCCTTCTTAGTTGTGGAGGGAGACGCAGCATATCTGTTTATGCCTCCATCTTGGCCGGAAGTCCTAGACTTTCACTATTAATATCAGCATATTTGAGGCTGAATTCTTGGTGAATTGGAACAATTGTTACACCAATTACTCAGACTCTTGATTTAATGTGAGATGTATTTCTGCCATAAATTAATTGTGATTTTGGGTGATTCATTTATCCCAACTGTGATGTAATTTTCTCATCTGTGAAATGGAAAGAGAACTTATACTTATTTGGGTTATATCTCACATGTATACTGTAAGCTTAAATAAATTAAAAGTCTTAAAAATGCATAATGTGACATAACACTTATAAGTATTAGTATTGTCAGAAGTAACACAGAAGAGTTCTTCAAGGAGAACATCATCTTAAGAGATAGTGTCTTTTAAAATCATGACCAGAAACTGTTTGTATGTCTTGTGCATTTTTAGGCTTACTTCTTTGTGAACCTGGAAACCTGACATGGGTTTGCCTTGATATCTTATCTACCAAGACTACACATTCAGATCAACCAGAACTAATAACTGAATATATTTTTTTCCTTTTTGTCTCTATTTTAGTTATTGGAGCTAACAATTCATGGTACCACCCATGGATTTTTATATTACATAAGAGGCTTTCTACTTAGTAACTGAATGAAGGGAGCAACATTCATTTTTTTGGACCATATTTATGGAGTCATTGGAAAAATTAATGTGTTGACTGTTCTTGTATATTTTGATAGCTAACATCCACAATGTTAAATGGTGACAACTATTAGAAATGACAAGCCTTGATATCTAAATTATAAATTCAATCTGGAAAATTTAGATTGAGTACCATGTTTAATTGCATTTAAAAAAGCTGTTTTGATGAGGTTGTCTAGATAGATTTTTCTCCCCAGTTTTCTTCTTTTATACTCTGAAACTTTGAAGAATATTTCAGTTTAAGGCCGTGAAAAACACAATGTAAGATCATAGACTTAATGCCTGAAGGTAAGTTTCCAACTTCACTCTTGGATATTTATTCTCAGGCTAAAAGGAGAATGTGATAACATGTTGTATGAATTTTGCTGCCCTCAAATTTACAAAGATAAAATATAGGCTATTTAGTGAGAAAAATAATATAGACAAATATGATCTCTCCCAGAACCTAAGAGGGAGTCTGACTTCAAAATATTTATCATATTACTTTGTAAAGTAATGGTGAATATCAGAGCCTCTGGATATGAACATCTTTGGATTTTAATTTGCATCATAGGGGTGCCAGAAGGAGAAGAGAAAGAGAAAGAAATTAGTAATCTATTTAAAAAAATAGAAGAAAACTTTCCTAATTTGATGAAGGAAATAGACATGTAAGTCCAGGAAGCACAGAGAGTCCCAAACAAGATGGACACAAAGAGGCCTACTACTAAGACACATAATAACTAAAATGCAAAGGTTAAAGATAGAGAGAGAATCTTAAAAGCAGCAAAAGAAAAGAAAGTAGTTACCTATAAAAGAGTTCCCATAAGACTATAAATTGATTTCTCAAAAGAAACTTTGCAGACAAGAAGGGCCTGGCAAGAGCTATTCAAAGTCATGAAAAGCAGGTGGCTGGAGCCAAGATTGCTCTGTCTAGCAAAGATATCATTTAAAATTGCAAGGAAGATAAATAGCTTCTCAGTCAAGAAAAATCTAAAGGAGTTCATCATCCCCAAACTGTTATTACATGAAATATTAAAGGGACTTATTTAAGAAAAAGAAGATGAAAACTATGAACAATAAAATGGCAATAAATGCATATCTATCAACAATTGAATCTAAAAACAAACTAAGCAAACAAGCAGAACAGAGACAGAATCATGGATACAGAGAGCCTTTTGATGATCACCAGTGGATGGGGTGTGAGGGGAAATGGGTGAAGAGGTGAGGGGATTATGAAGTACAAATAAGAAGTTACAGAATAGCTATGAGGATCTAAAGTACAGTATAGGAAATGAAGTAACCAAAAAAAGAAAAAAAAAACAAAACAAAAAACCCATGCATGACCCATGGACATGAATAATGGTGAGGGGATTGCCTGAGGGAGTGGATGGTACTGTCTGGTGCGGGACAAAGGAGGAATACTTAGGACAATGTAATAACATAATCAATAAAATATAATTAAAAAATAACATTGTTTTACTCTATAAAGTAATGGTGAAGATAAGTGCTTCTGGATACCAGCATCTTTGGATTTGAATTCTGTTGCCACTGTATATTAGCTTTAAAACCTTTAACATGTTACTCAACCTCTTCTTGCTTTTGTTTCTTCATTTGTGCAATGAGGGTAAAATTATGTGGCCTTGTGATTTCTGGGATTTAATATTTTTAATCTAAATCCTTCTGGCAGTTTATGACATGAAGATTAAGACCTCAATCCATACTGATATTATTGCTGTTATTTTTGGCCCTACTATACTACTTCTACTATGAATGCGAGAGAAAACATCACCCAATACTTCTCTTATATTATATCAGCTGTGATGTATAAAAAATGATAAATTTGTAGTGCATATAACCTACATTTAAAGAAAGGAGGTATTTGTATCTTATAGAACTGGTTTCATTGTGTAGATACACCTTTGTATATGCATGGAATTCCTGAAAACAGAAACTATCACAAACAAAATATGACATATTTATTGCTTTTTATAATTATTATGACATAAAAATTTAGCATCACCAATTCATGATGAATTTACTAGTAGGAACAAAGTTATATTGACAGAAAAAAAAGCATACTATTAATGTATGATATCTGTGATGATTTTAGAGATGTAAAATGAAAGACGCATACTGACCAGTCTAATCTGGGATGTGCTAGCCACTGAATGGCAAAACTCTGGGTCTTGCAACTACAGCGTGTATGCCTGATACTTGAGGGCTTCATGTGAGGTTAGGTGTTGCGGAGGCTTTGGAGGGAGATAACGCACTGAGAATGATCTGAAATTTCCCTAAAGAATTGGAAGAGGGAGAAGGGCAAAGTGGAGGAGATTAAGTTGTCAAGAAGTTTTCATCTCAGATGGAAAGATCATAAATTCCAGGTATTGGGAATTCTGCTTCCTTGAAAATTGATGATATTTGTCATTCTCCTCCTTATTCAGCAGCTGTGATTGTTGCTGATGCTTACTAGGAGGCATGAGGCAGTTAGAATTGGGTCTGTCTTCCCTTCTGACTTAGATTTCTGGGATTCTCTCAAGTGTCCATAGGAAGATGCTTTCCAGAATAAGCCTTGGGCATCAGAAAATTTCAGAAATTTTGTTACTTTCTACCACCAGATCTTCTCCAGTCACTTGAGTTTGCCTAAAGGTCGTGGGGAACACTGCATTTGATTATTTCATGAGTGAGGAAATGAAAATGATTTAGGGTGATTTCACACAAAGCTGTAAATAGCTTTCAGGAAATGTGTAAATGACCAGTATCAAATCATTTGTCATTGCCTATTCATTTAAAATTAATTTGTGGAAAGCATGAAACATAGAAAGCAGAAAGGTACTGGCTGCCTCAAGTGAGTTGCTACTGGGGAGACTTTAAAAGTCAATTCCTTCAGTTTTGTCACCTGGCCTGCTACCATTCCTCTGGCACAGAAATCATTTGGGCTTTGTCACAGTGCATGTTAGGTTAAAAAAAAAAAAAAAAAACATGGTAATTTTATGTATATAGTTTTGGATTCTTTCTAATATTTCAAGGCAAGACTAAGGGCCATCTTTGCATTTCTACACTCCCTCACTCATGCTGTGTGTTGCTTACCCACTCCCCAACAGAGAATAACACTATGGGCAGGCTTCTTCAGAAATCTTTAGAGTGAGGGAATTTTGTATCTCTTTTTCTCAGTTTGTTTCTTTACCTAGATATATAGTTTTCAATTATTTCACAGGAAAGGCAGACTGAGCACACGGAAGCAATAATATGCATTAGATTGCATGGTGGAACTTATATTCCCTAATAACATCTGTCCAGCAAACTTCAAGGTGATGTCATTGATTTGCATGGCCCAGAGAATACTACCTGTGTTTAAGTGATCTAACTAACACTAAGGCTCTGTTTTTCCTTTAAAACATTTCCGATTAATAGCTGTTTGTTCTCTCAACCACTGCTGCTAGAAGGGTGTTGCCTTCAGTCATAATTTTGAAGAACTGTTATTTTTGTTTTTCAGACACAAGCGTGCCTCACCCACTGTATTGTTTGCCCTCTAACGTTTAAACTCTGATGCAGTCAAAGTCTTTTTTTTTTTTCTCCTCTTTAAAAATAGAATGGACAAATTGGACCATAAGCATAACTGCTCCATTTATGTTAGTATTGGTATTATTATTATTTTATTGCTACAACTCGATCACATTGTAGAAATCTATGTTAGTAGTAGAGATGGCCAGGTATACAGGTGGGCCAGTCAGCAGTTCATTACTTTTCAATGTTCTGATATGGAAAGAGTCAAATGAAATTATCCTCACATTCTTTTACCTAACTCATGTGTACTGGAAGTTTCTGATGTGCCAGGCATTCTGTAAGATAGAAAGTTGTAAACATGTTGTGTTGGTCCCCAAGGGATGAAGTTCCTTGGAGGATGGACAAGATTCCTACTATAACCAGAAACACTAGAACACGTTGTCTTATTATAAGAACATACTATTGAAGTTTAGAGAAGTAAGAAATCACTTTTACTTGTACCATATATAGTTCTATATCTATAAGAATAGTTCATTAGACTGTTTCTCACTAAGGGTTTGCTAGGCCCTATTTGAAATGCTGGGAATTCTGTGATGAACAAAAAGCAGTCTTTGCAGAAACTCTTATCACACCAGGGATTGCTCTTTCTGCCTTTGAGTGTTCTAGACATTGGGTTTTTTTTTTTTCCTTCTTTTACTGAGAATATCCTTTAATCATCCTATATTTCCTTTATTGAACTGTATGTCTTCTCTCAGAAAAGGAAGAGTTATTTTTGGTGTATTTACTGCCAGGCTGAGAGTTGTGATATCTACAGAAGTACTAGCAATCAGAGAGCATGTCTTTCCGTCTGTTGTATGTTGAAGGGGTGGGTGTGGAGAAAGTTTATGTAGTGTGGTATTCCCAGAGGTAATCCAGTAAATGTTAATTGCAGCTGAAACTTCTGGATACTCCTCAGTTCTCTTTTTAAGGTAAACTCATTTTATGCCTTATGTTAGTTTGTTTTGAGCTGCAGATGAGTTCAGTATTAACTAGACATGTCCTGTGAAATCATAATAAAAAAAACAGAAATGAGATATAATAAGTATTTGAAGTTTTAATATTCTTGACAAAATAGAATTTTGATAACTTGTTTATAACTTGATGTCTTCTCCTCCTTTGAGGTACAGGTATTATCATTAAAGACTAAGAGATGAAAAGAATGAAATTAATGTTTAAAGAAAAAATGTATATAGAAGCTCATCAAATTAGGAAAATCAGTTTATCACAAGACATTGATCCCTTAGAATTTTCCATTGCATTTTTTTTTTCATTTTAAGTAACTTACAGTAGGTGGTAGTTTTGTATATTTGTAAGTATTTAGTATACCTTAAAAAAAACTTTATAAAAAATTGGCATGTGAAAACTTCGACATGATTTAAGTGATGTGAATTTTTATCTCATTTACATTTCTTCTTTTTTTTTTTTACTATATAAAACATGTTAAAGACAAAAAATGGTTTCACATAAAATTGAGAAATATAGTACTGTGTGATAAGACAATCCTTTTTAATAGACATCTTTATAATTATTCAGGATGCCAGCTCCTTGTTAGGGGAATGAATGCAAAACGTAACACAAAGATTGTTCCAGTGGTGTGTGTGGTATCTATCTTTCTGTATTAAGGAATTTCAGTATTAGAGGAAGTGATCAGGTAGGATATTACTAACTTGATTTAAAGCACAAAAAATAAGGTTTTTCTTCTGATATGGTATTTACAGAATAATATATGCCCAAATTAAGATACTACTATTTTTAACTATTTGGTAGAAATGGTTAGTAAAGTCTAATACACTTTAGAAATACAGTATTTCAGGAATATGACGCAATGAGTGGTACAATGGATTTCTTCTATGAGTGGAAGAGTAGAGTTGTGTAATAAGGTTAAGGAAGGATGAAAAAGGATAAGAACTATAAGTGCCTCCTAATAACATTACCAAGCCCATTATTAAGATTTTTTTGCAGTGATACCAAGAGCATTTTAGTAAGTATTGGGGAAGCATTTTACTTTCCATTAAGAAGGTAAAAGGATCAAGTACTTTTGGAATAGTGTGTATTAAAAGCTTTCCATGGGAAAAGAGATCTCCAGTCCTGAACTGGAGAAGTGGTCTGTAGGGAGGGAACAGATGTCATGGGGAACACTTGGAAGGAGAGTAAATATCAAAATAAGACTTATTATTTCAAAAACATATAAACTAGAATAACGGTGCCAGAATTCTTAAAGGATGACATCAGGCAGATGAAGGAGCGAGAACACTGCTGTAGCAGAATGCATTTCAACTTGCATTCTTTCAAGCTTCTCAGATAATCTGAAGGGCCCTTGAAGGTGTTTTTTGGTGGCCACCGGACCGATCTTATGACTCATAGCTTTAGCACAGAGGGTCAAGTAGGCTTTCCATTATTATCTGTGAAATACAGGAGTGAAGGAAAGTCCCGTGGGACCCAGTTGTTATCTCAAGATGAAGATACTTATATTTTGATGCAGTTCTGCTTATTACACTGATATTACCTGCCTTCATCACTCTCCTTTAGCTGCAGCCACACCCAGTCTACTATTTGTCATTTTTGGTGACATCTTCTAATACAGGCATGTCACACTCAGACATTTGACTGCCACCAGTTACAGGGGGCAGCTGCAATTTTTGCCGCTGTTGCTGCTGCCTCGGAACGGCTGGGAATATAACAGAAATCTATCAGCAGAGAAAGAAAGTGGGCAGGTGCATGTGTAAGTGAGTGGATATGAAAGTTAGTCAGGTAGAAAGTACATGTCTCCTTGTCAGACCCTTTCCCTTTAGAAAACTGTTTTGTGACCTGTCATTTCCATAACTTTCCCCACCACTCAGAGAGGGTAGTGTGATGCTTTACATACTTCTGTCTGAAGACATTAGAAGAAGATACAATAATTACAAGTGAGTTTTTATAGTGCAGGTTGAATGCCAATTGGAAACAAGGGAAACCTTGCTTCCTGACATTGGGATAAAATAATAAAATATAGGTGATAGAAGAACATCATTGTAACATTTATCAGTTAGTGATGTGTTTGAAAGAAATAGAAAAAAATCTATCTAGAGTGACTTCAGTGGGAATCAATTTTTCTCACAAATAAAAGGTCTAGAGGTAGGTGCTCCTAGCACTGGCTGAATTCTTAAATGATGGCATCAAGAACCCAGACTCTTTTTCCAGTTCCTTTTCCTTGGTGTCCAATTCTGGCTGCTGCAGCTCCAGCCATCATCCCCACAATCCAGCCTGGAGTAAAAGGAAGCGAAGGCGCCAGCTCTAGCAGTTCCTTTCATCAGAAAAATAACCCTTTCCAGCACTTATAGCTGATTTTCACATTTATCTCATAGCTATGTCCTGCTAGGAGAGCATCTGAGAAAAATGTCTTACTTGGAATTTGGTCACATTTCTGTCCTAATAATTTTGGAGATTTTTTTCAAGGAAGATGGGCTGGATATTTAGTCAGTTACTTGGAAGAAATACCTACCACATCTACTAATGCTAATAGAAAAATTACTGAACCTCTTTGTGCCTCAATTTCCTGTTTTGTAAAATGAAAAATATCAGTTTCAATGATAAATTGATTCATGTATCTAAAGTACTTAAAACTCGAAGTGAATGTGAGTCACCAAGGTGGTGATTATTAAAACTGCATATTTTGATTTGGTTTGTCCCTCTGGAGTTTAAAAGCCTGCATGTCTAACAGGCTCTCAGGTGATGCTAATGCTACTAGACATTCAGCCACACTTTACATAGCAAGGAAGAGCTCAGCTAAGGCTACCATGTTGTGCAAGCTCATGATGCATAATTATAGAGGAAGTAATGGAATGAAGAGAAGAGACCCTGTAAATGCTCACTAAAAGCTGTTGTTGTTGATATTATTACCTTTATGATTACTGTCTTAATTTTCTTTAAGAATTAGGAATTCACATTTTTGTTTTTAAAGTGTGGCGGTAATAAACCTTATATTTATCAGAATATAATCATAGATGTATTTATTTTTTATGATATACTTTTACAAAATTGTTAGTAAAAACTAGAATTAACAGTTAATTTCTGCGGATATACTGCATACTGTTAAATAAAATTTCTCTATCCAATTATTAGTATACTTTAATTCTACCACAGTTGACACATAAGAATATATATATACACACACACACATATATAATTAACCTTAAAACTAACCTGTAATGATTTCATGATAGTATTTGAATCCTGCTCCATAAAAGTGTGTTAGATATTTCAGTTAATTAGTTGTGAGAAAAAAATACTGACATGAAGATTATACTAAATTAGCATGAATCATTGATTATAAAACAAATTGAATTCTGAATATAGTATTGTAGCAAACGAAGTTTACCACATGTGTAATCTTGAGGGCAATAACAGAGCTCTCTCTTCAAATCATTGTATGTTCTAATTAAATTGCTTCAAAATTTCTTATCGGGCAGATAAAAAATATGATTTTCCTTTAAATATATTATACATGGTTTGTATTAGAGTGACTTACAGAAGCAAGATTATAAATCTGGAAGATGCTAAATTTTAAGGAACTGGTTGTATTTAAAGACACTGAGAAGGGAAGGGGCCATTGCTTTGATCAGAAAAGGCTGCAGTGCACAAGAGCATCAATAACACTTAACACAGAAAACTCTTTCTTTTTAAAGTATCTATGCTTTGGACAAACGGTATCTCTGTGCCTCCATATCCAAAACATAAAATCAGGGGACTGAAGCAGTGACCTGCAATGGCACTTCCGTTTAAAATTTCTCCCATTTTTTTGTAGCTTGTGTCAAGGCAAACGGAGTAGAAAACAAGGTTCTTGGAACTGAAATCTAAGGCCAATGTTTTCATCATTGTAGAGACACTGGGAGGCAGAGCATGGACCTGAATGCAGGCTCACAGAGTAAGGCTGCTAAGCCTTTTAAAATCTGTTCAGTTGAGAAGAGTACAGAGACTGTTTGGTCTTCCAGCTTCCAGCAATTAGGAATTTGTACAAACCCAAGTACTTCTATTGCATGAAAATTTCAATTATGAGCTTCTCTTAAAGCTGAGTGAGACTTGATTAGGAAGTGATTGGTACAAATGAAGGAGTGATAAATGTACCAAATTATATTTACCGATATCAATGTTTACGTTTCTAAACATTGCTCTACACTCTGTTTATATGTGAGGTAAATGGCAACATCTCTTCAGAGCTCATCTTCTTTGACTTCTCTGCTCTGTTTGATGTCATAGACCTAACTTCTCCTGAAACTCGCTCCTCTGTTCCTGATTCTGTGTCCCTCTACCCTTCTTCATTTGTTTCATTCTTTGGTTCCTCTTTATCTTCTCTCTTCTTATATGTGCTCTGTAGTTCTGTAGTTTTAACTCCTATTGCTTTTCACTCGAACGATTTCCCTAGAACAAGCCTATTCAATTCCATTGCCTCAAAATTAACCTATATGTGCACGATCTTTAGTCCTGATACTGTTTCCTGTGCAAGTTTGCTTCTTATTGCCCAGATGAATGCCCTTGTATGACCACCCATTACTTTCAGGATCAAGTCTGGAGAACTTAGTGTAGGGTATCCAGGCTCTGGCTGCTGTTCACTTTTCTGACCTCATCTTACACCACATATCACTGTCTTGCACAAAGGAGACTGAATTCACTGACCTTATTTCAGTTTTTAGTTTTTAATGCATTTGGCTTTCTCTGGCCTGAGAGTCTAAATGTAGACTATTGCTTCTATTGAGAACACATTTTCCTTTCTTCTGATTCTAGCTTAGCTGGCCCTGCTTTCTAACAGTCTTATAAGATTATCATGCACACATACACACACACCACACATCTCTGTTGAGCATATTACCCATGACTATATTTGGCATAACGTTATTGTGTGATTTTGTAACTCTGCTCCACCTATTGGACTCTTAGATCTCTAAAGGCAGGCATTTATGACTCCTTGTTTATCGTTCTTACCCAGTAATGTGGAACACTTCTAAGAGGTAGATAGTAACCATATTATTTCCTGAATAGATTAGTAGGCAAATGACGAACTATGTTCTTTCCTATATGACATTTCTTAAACTTCTAGAAAGTAAATTTGCAATTTTGTCATCTAAAATTGCATTTTGTACTGTGGTTCCCTTGCATGGTTAATGATGTCCTTATTTGTCAAGCTCAAAAGCTAGAAATCCATCTGAGAATAACTTTTCAAATTCTCTTTACTCATTTCCCACCTCCTGACTCTAGTTGTGCTATCCCATAATACACAGACATCTACCTGATTGTTTTGTTTTTAAATAAATAACGTTAAAACTTAAAAATCAGGTGCTTCCAATAAAAATGAGAATTTCTGTCTTCTAATAATGGCAGATCTGGTGACCCCAGGTTGAAAATCCTGATGACAGAAATTAAAATTGAATTGATGACAGGATTTGAAAGTAAGTAACAGTTTCTCTGTTAGAGGGGGCGTGTCCTCTACATTTAGCCAGAAATCTCAGTTAGTCTACTCCACCCAGTCAAAATACCTGCTTGGCAAGTAAATAACAGTAAATACCTGTCTGTCCCTAAAAAAACTGTTGAATATTTAAAGCTAGCTCTATACTACTTTCTATGTGACTACATTTTAATTTTTTTATTAGATTTGATTATGTAATTCTTCAATGGCTTTCCTTCTCCCCACTTTCCAGAACATAATCCCCAGTCTGTGTAACAGTGTTCAGAAACCAGAGTTAGGGGACCTGAACTCCTATGCTTCCCTGGGGGGAGAGGGCGACCAATGAAGTAATGAGTTGACATTATGGAGACTGGAGAACTGGATTGTGTGCATTGACTTTGCAAAGGGGGCTAGGTTTTATCTAACAATTGCCATATAAGTGTCTGAGAATAGAGTTTCCAAATATTCCAATTATTTTTCAAAAGTTGTTGGAAATATCATTTTTATGGGAAGTTTCTCAATTTTTAAAGGCCAAATATTTCTAATTTAAACAAAAACATACAAAATCTTGTATATTTCAAATAAAGCCCACTTGAACATTATTGCTTTGTCCAAAATCAAGATTACCCATGAAGGCTAGGAAGGAATAAATTGGATAACTGTTTCAATGCAAATTTAACAAGTCCTCAAATATTCAATCAGTTTGGGTTTGGGCCCAGGAATCCTCATTTTATCAAATATTCTTAACTTTGATTCAGGTTGTTCAAACACGGGACTAAATCATCAGTCTTCAAGTTTCAGAATAAAAATTATGTTGTCTTTCTGAAGTCTCTCACGGAACTTTACTTGTATCTTTTTAGTTAAATATGAAATATAAAATGTATAGTAAAATCGGTCTGTCGCCAAATGAATGTGACTAGCATTTTCCTCAGTAACCTCCAACGAAAGGGCTTTTGCACACTGTTCTGAGCTGGCTCTCATTTTTATACAGTCAGAGGCCTACTTTTGTTTACTAAGTATATTAATCTGAATTAACTGGCTCATGCTGCAGTGATAGCTTTTGGCGCATGACCCAACCCTGACCACTGAGTTGGATGCACAGGGTTTGGGCTCTTCTGCATATTACCCTCACTAACAGTCGCAGGGTAATGGTCGTCCACCATCTAAAACAGTGATGCTCACCGTGGCAGGGAGAAGACATGGTCAGAAGCATACTCTCATCGGAAGTTTCTCCACAGATGTGGCCTGACATCATTCCTGCTCACATTCCCTTGCTCACAGGAAGCCAAATAAACATCTTTAACTTTGAGGGGAAGGGAATTAAACTTTACCTTTACTCAGAAGTAGAATTGGAGATATTGGGCAGCTTAATGACTGTTATACTTAGCAAAAAACACTCATTTCTCAGGGTGTAACTTATCTTCAATAGTGACAGATAATATAGATTGCTTGGTGACACAGGTCAAATCTTGTTTCAAAATATATAATTCAGCAACAATATTTTGTGTGTTACATGTATATCAATGTCCATGAAGTTAATGTTATGGAATTTTTATTTTTGTTACAACTGATTTAATATATTTTTAAAGCTTTGTTTCCCAGTTCCCAGGAATAAAGAGCTTTGGCATTTGGGCCGTGAAGCTATAGGTGGAATAACAGATATGTAAGCGGGGATGGTTTTGAAGTGTTCGTTTGAAATCTCAAACCTCTGTGACAGTAATTGCTGGGAAGAGTGAAATTAAATGGATGAGGAGCAGAGGTCACATCTTTCTAGTTTGTTACTATGACCTCGGTGCCTGGCACAATACCTACAATTCATTATTTGTCAATGGATTGTGTGTGTAATCCAACAATCATATACCTAAAAATACATAGACATATCTGTACCCTGCATACCTGTTTATTTGGGGTGCTCAGTTTAGACATTTAACAATCAGATTTATCTACACATTTTAGTGATTTAGATGCCTGGTGTTCCTTTCAATGAGTCATGCTTCTCAGAAAGTATGTTGATTGATATATAGGTTCCGTTGCTGTGCTGAACCCTAAATTCAGTAGCACATAAAATTAAAACCTTTGGGATGAGTTTGGATTTAATATAGTGAAATAGACTAATCCAGCGGCCCTCACTGTTACTGAATTGAGGACCATGTGAGGAATGACTGTCGAACAAAAGGGTGTGTGGGTTCTGTTGTCTGTAGGACATAAGTGCTGTGTTCTCATGTCAAAATGGAAGCTTGGGAAGAGCCACTTGTTTCACATGATAGAAATGAGTACAAAAATAAACTACAAAAATGTATTTCAAAAGCCTGAGTAGTGTAAGACTAAAGAGCCACTTGTTTCACATGATAGAAATGAGTACAAAAATAAACTACAAAAATGTATTTCAAAAGCCTGAGTAGTGTAAGACTTAACATTTTTCTATGTTGAGGTCATGCAGAACTATTATTAGTTTTACATGAACTATTTAAAAATTTCAGTTGTCTTTCAGAGGTTATCTAATTGAATATTATAAGATAATAAATTATAATAATCATAATAAATTAACAATAATATCTATCATGCTTTGAGTGCCAAGTATTATGCTAAGTATGGTACCTATAATTTAATAGTCATTGTTAGTTCCATGAGGTAGGCGATTCAATGATCCTCACTCTACTAGTAAGAAAATGAGGGCCTGAGACCAATTATTTGCCCTTTGTCACACAATTATTTGTGACAGAGTTTGTCTGATCAATCAGGAATTAAGGACCCCCAAATCCAACAGAAGTGATGACTAATAATGAGCATATCTGTACTCTAGGAGTCAGAAGGTCATTGTTTATTACAATTGTGTAATCATTAACCTCTGGATAAGTACCCCTGGAAGGTAAAGGACGGATTGCAACCCACTCTTTTATTTGCATAGGGGTTCTCATGAGCACGTTTCTTGATAAGCCTTGACTTTGACAGATATTCTAACCTTGGATCTGGATTTAGATAAGAGGAAACAGAAACATATTGATTAGTAAAAAATCTGTTAGGATATTGGTTAATTAAAGCCAGAATCTTTGATTCTCACATGGCTGGTTGTACCCCTCACTTGATGTAAGTCAGAGTTTTGCATATGCTTAAGAACAGCTAATAAGAAGGACACAAGAAGACCATGTGGTTTAGCTAGGTAACTGCAATATTGCTTAGTACATAAGAAATTGGTACTCAGACTATTTGTGGAATTAATAATGCAATGATGCACTCAGTCCATAAATTTTAGCTTTGATTGGCTTAAAGAAGTCCCATTTAAAGAATATGGTACGAGAAATAGGGATACGTCTATAAAAGCCAAAGCAATGAAGGAATATTAAATGTAAGAACACTTTTCCTTGTATTGGGTTAAGACTTTTTCATTTTTCTTTGTCTCTATTTGACCTATATTAATCTTATGAGGCAGTAGAGTGTATTTTGGAAAGACATCAAGTTTTGGAGTCTGAAAAACCTAGGTTTGTATTCTGGGTCTAGCATGTTCTAATTGGATGGTTTTGTACACATTAATGACCTCTGAGCCTCAGTTTCTTCATAATTAAAACAAGTATAAAATAACTAACATTCATATGAATGTTTAAAAAGATCAAATGAAATGATGTGTGTAATATTTCCAAAAAATTTCTAGGCATCTGATAGGTGTTCATTAATGGTGAAGTTTCCACTTGCCCTTTTATACTTGCTAAAATGGTCTAATATGGGGATTTGTTTACAGTTTAGGAAATAATGTGTTAAAATAAGATATACATATATATATATATATATATATATATATATATTTTAAAAATAAGACATAACTCAGATGTGAACTTACAATTCTCTGATTCCAAGTTTTAGGATTATACATACTCCTTAATTGTGTAAGAATGGACATCTCATTGAGGTGAGAACATGCTAGTTATAGGATAAGATATGACATGATGTGAAGCGATCTATAGAATATCTTTTTCATGAACCCTTAAGAGATAAAGACATTTTATTTTATTTTTATATGACAAGATTAACATCTGTGGGTGTTAAAGTTTTAAAGCATTAAATGTGAATTTATTTTTCCCTTAAAGTTTTCATGGAGGAGTTAATTATATTCAACAACTTTTAACTGCCAGTTATGGCTCAAAATCAGCATTAATCTGAATTAAATTACATATTCAGAAATGACTGACATTTAATGTACATTATTGATACATTCACAATGTTTAATTTTATTTTTATCACTTTTGCCTACATTGAATAAAGTCTTTGAAAACCCTTATGAGATTGTGAATGTTCTTGCATCTTTATTAAATACCTTAAAATATTCTTTGAATATTAACTTTATAGTTGAAAGGCTAATTTATTATACATTAGAAATGCTAGATAATAAAGTTTATTGTTTTCTTTAAGCTTTGCATTGCTTAATTGTTCTTTAAATTAGTTATAAGTCATTACAGAGTTTCAGCTAGGCCATTATCTTGTCTTATTTTTTAGTTAATATTAGAGTGTTTCTGCATTTTTCTCTCTCTGATGACCTCTTCTCTTTCTCCTTGAATACATCTAAATATTTCTTGCACCCACTTTCATTCTTGATGTTGGTCTCATCCATCTGTTCCTCAGGATTCAGCTTCCTTGCTGTGTGCATGTTCTTAAAGTCCTTCCTTAGCTTGAAAACCTCACACCTACTCTACTTCTGTAGATGTAAACATCTCCTAGCTCTATGCATTAATGCCAACCTCTTAGCTGTTTCCAATTATTCTCAACACTTCCCTGGACACTTAGGTCCTTGCTGGCCTTTGGAAATACTTTATTCTTTTATTCCTACATTCACTGTCCATCCCTTATCATCTATCTTGTTAGGCTAGAAGAGGAGCGAGAGGAAGAAAAATCAAGAATAGCTTAAAGGTTTTGACTTAGGCAAATGGGTGGAAATGGCTGACATTTACCTAAATAGAAGTGATCTGAATTGTTGTTACTTTTGTACATGTCTTAGCTTCCTGAGTAGATTAGAAATTTCTTGAGCATAGGAACTAAGTCCTCTGGATTGTTTTATCCCTATAGCACTTAGCACAACATCTTGCATCCAATATCACTCAGTGAATGTTTAGTAATTTAATAAATCAGTTTAAAATTATCATCATTTGCTCTTTTACAAACTATTGCTTTGCTGCATCTAATTCTGTCAAACTTGAGTTTCTCTTTTATTAATATGACCAGCAACCATGTAGCACATGTTTATAACCACTGATTAAAAATTTAGAGCTAATCTCAAACCTTTAACATAGCAGGGGTTCTTTTCTTTCTTTCTTTCTTTCTTTCTTTCTTTCTTTCTTTCTTTCTTCCTTTCTTTCGTTATCATGTTTTCATCTAAATATTTTTTGAAGTTTGTTCTATTTTCTAACTATGCTTTTCTTGTTAGATGGAAGATAAGGTAATCTCTACCATGCATTTATTAAATAAAGTTTCTTTTTTAAAGCTTTGAGAAATTTTGTCTTTATTATTTTTAGATTTTCTGAACAAATCACATTCTCAAAGAGCCAGAATGCATTTTTTCTAGTTCCATTGCTCCCGAACTAATAGAACAGGAGAGGGCCATCTTTCTTTTCCTGTTGGTTTTCTTCTCTACTGCTCTCCTTTTAGGATGTGAATGGAGCTTCCCCTTTTCTTATAGTCTGTTCATGCTCTCATTTATTATTTCATTGTAATGGAAAAATATATATCACTATATGAGGTCCTTCTATGTTGAAAGTAATTATGTTGAAAAAGTCAGATTCTGAATAATGAAGAGCTCACCAAAAGTATTCAAATATCAGTTACTTTATTAAAAACATAGAAACAGGCAATTGTATATGTTATTTTAGTAACACATTACTGAGTAAAGTGCCCCTGGCTGGTTTGGCTCAGTGGATTGAGCGTCGGCCTGCGAGCTAAGTGTCGCTGGTTCGATCTTCCAGTCAGGGCACATCAGAGAAGGAAAACTCTGACTCCAAAAAACCTCCACTGCCTTGCAGCATACCTCTTCAGGGGAAAGGCTAAGGGAGTAAACCCCGACAGAAAATCCGGAGCCGGAGTCCCTAAGGCGGTTCGACGTTGTAGTCAACACCGGCAACTCCTGCGGCGCACCTGAAGCCAAGCTGTATTGACTCCGTCTTTCCCTTGGACCCTTCAGCTGCGAAGAGAGGGGGGGTCTGCTGCATGGGCAACAGCAGACCCTCCATATCACCCTGCCCAGGCTCTGTAGCTTCAGCTTCACTGGAGAGGACACTCCAGCGTCATCGCAAGATGTCGATTCAACGCGGGAGGAGACAGATACCGTGTCACTCCCAAGTCGGACTGCACAGCCATTCTCGGCGGTGCAGATAGACTCTTAAGAAGCTACACCATCGTCTCTCGAGATGGACGGCTGCCGACAACGACTGAGTAAAGAAAGATATGACACTTGTCAATCATGTTACGTTTGACTGTTTCAGAAGTAACTGACTGCTTTTTCTTACAGAGTTAAGTATCATGAGTATCCACACTTGAAATTGGGCTTACAGTGTCAAAGAATGTTAGGTTTCATAATAATTTTGTTTCTTAATAGCTCCTTAAAATGAAATGAATGATATTTATTAGATTTGACAACACAAATGGACAGTTTTGGCAAATGTCTGCAGACCAATGTCTGTAGTCTGATAGACTTTGGGTCAGAAGGAAAATATTTTGATTAATGCCTCTACTAATTATTATGACCTCATGCTCATTATGATGTTTAAGTTTGCAAAGTTTTGATTTTATGTTTCAAAATGAAGATAAAATTGAAGATTACAATGTTTAGTAAACAGCAGACATGTGTTTTGATAGTTGAATGAATGGCTGGAGAAATGAGCTGTGCCTGATAGTTATCCATTACCTGTGAAAACAATTCATCATTTCTTATGTTTAGAACATCAATCTGCCTGAGATAAATGGATCTGTCACAGATGGTTAAACAGGAATTAAAATGGACAGAGTCTAACAAGCGACCAAGCTAGTATATCAGATCCTCATAATTGTTGTATGTAGATGAAATAACTCTGATGGAAGACTGTGCAGAGAGTTCTGTCTGAGCTGAAATCTAGAAGAGTTGCATTGTGTGGGCCTCAGGGCAAGAAAGTGCTAGTGTGGCCATTTCTATACTAGAACCAACCCAGCAAACGTACGAGCCTGGAATCCTTACCGAGCCAATAGCTGCAGTGATAATTAGAATATTTCTAAAGAGATGTCAATTCTGTTTGGCACCATTGTCATTGACTTCATAGAGGTATTTATTTAGCAATATCCTATTGTCACTGAGAAAATTATGAGAAAATAGTTTTTAATATTGCCTCACCAGAGTCTAATTAAAAGTACTCCATACATAGCATGTTTTACCTAAATGTTGCAAAACAAAACACACACACAAATTGAAAGTCCTGTACTTTCAAAGTCAGAAAATAATTCCTCCTGACACAACTTAATATTTAAATAAAAGTATCCTCTAAGGACCTGAATGTAGGGTTTGAGAGTGGGGTTTAGATATCAGAAGTTATAAAATATTTCACCTGAGAATCATAATTTCATTATGGGATACCTGAAAGCTCAGAGACAATCACAGAGAAAGAAAAACTTCTTTAATAGCAAGAATTATTCAGCTGGAGCTGGCATTGCTTCTGCAAATGAAGCAAAGGTCATTATAATTATTATCATCAGTTATTGAGAGCTTACTATGCTGGTTTGGCTCAGTGGATTGAGCGTCGGCCTGCGAGCTAAGTGTCGCTGGTTCGATCTTCCAGTCAGGGCACATCAGAGAAGGAAAACTCTGACTCCAAAAAACCTCCGCTGCCTTGCGGCATACCTCTTCAGGGGAAAGGCTAAGGGAGTAAACCCCGACAGAAAATCCGGAGCCGGAGTCCCTAAGGCGGTTTGACGTTGTTGTCAACACCGGCAACTCCTGCGGCGCACCTGAAGCCAAGCTGTATTGACTCCGTCTTTCCCTTGGATCCTTCAGCTGTGAAGAGAGGGGGGGTCTGCTGCATGGGCAACAGCAGACCCTCCATATCACCCTGCCCAGGCTCTGTAGCTTCAGCTTCACTGGAGAGGACACTCCAGCGTCATAGCAAGATGTCGATTCAACACGGGAGGAGACAGATACCGTGTCACTCCCGAGTCAGACTGCACAGCCATTCTCGGCGGTGCAGATAGACTCTTAAGAAGCTACACCATCGTCTCTCGAGACGGACGGCTGCCGACGACGACGACGACGACGACTATGCTCCAGGAACCACTGTAAGTGCAACCTGTATACTAACTCATTTAATCCTCATACTGACCTTATGTTGTAAAACTATTTCAATTTTACAGAATGAAAGGTCTGTGAAAGCAGACGTTTTAATCAGTTTGTTTTTGTGTATTCTCAGACCCTGTGACAGTGCCCAGCACATAGTATGTGCCCATTAAATATTAGTGGAATGCACAGTTGAGGAAACTAAGGAACCAAGAAGTTAAATAACTTGCCTAATATTACATAGATAGTGACAGAAATCAGATTCAAATTGTGATCTTCATGTTCCATGCATTCCAATCAAGTGAGAATTTACCTCTTTGGATGAAAAGCATGCATAATTGTTTCTCTCTAGGTGTTGATGGTATATGAAGCCAGTAACAATACCCCTTTATTCTCCTCTTTAAATCTCTACTCAAATAAAGCATGCATATGGAAATCCAAATATCAGCTTTATTATTGACAAAGATAATGTGGCTAGGATGTGTAGTTATAGTCAGGCTTCATAATTCTTCATGCCAGGGTCTATCTGGGCTTGCAGATGAACACACATACTCTTGGTAACTCTTTATATGTGTAGAAGCTGGATAGTGTAGCCAGAAATGGACACTCTCGGATCTGTGTCTAGTTACCTATATTGCATTGTGTGACTGTCTCAGGAAACAAGAAGAAAAGAAGACACAGCTCTTCTGTGGCCAGATAGACCCTGCATCAAAGAAAGTGGCAGAACTGAGCATGTTCAGTTTTTCCTTCTAATTTTATTGCCATAAAAGTTACTTCTTTCTCAGGGGAAGTGTGAATGAGTAGAGAATGGAGCTGGAAGTGTTATTTCAATGTTGTTCGCCCTAAAGAAGGAAAGGTACATGACAATGTGAGGAATGGGAATAAGGGTTCCCCTAACAGTAGGTCAGACCTCCACAGGGTTGCAATTATGTCTTGTTCCTTATTCCTTCCTGGGAAAATAGAGTATGCTAATTATGAAGCTGTTCGATTTGTTCTCGATTGTCCTGAGACAGTTTCTGCAGATTCAGGGTTCATGTGACTCTCAGAAGTGATTTTGATATGCAGACTCTAGATTCCTCAAAGGCATACTTATTCTGATACTGCTGCCTCATGCCCTGTAATTGCTTGATAAATATCAAGGGAGAAAGCTGTTAGATACTATAAATTTAAGAAGCTGAAAAATAATGGCTGCTTTCTGCTCTGGGAGTTTGCCATACCCTCTAGATAATTGCAGATAAGTATTCTGCCTGGACATAGATGTAAATAGGCTGCAGCAAACAGGTTGTTGAATGAGAGATATCATGAAAGTCAACCTACCAGATGCAGGGTTCAAAACACTGGTGATCAGATTGCTCAGAGAGCTCATTGAAGATGACAAAAGCAAAAGGGAAGAAATGAAGGCTACACTAATGAAATTTAAAAAATCCACAGGGAACCAACAGTGAAGGGAAGGAAACTGGGGTTCAAATAAAGGATTTGGAACATAGGGAAGAAATAAACCAGTTAACCAGAACAGAATAAAGAAACAAGAATTCAAAAAGAAAAATGAGAATATAGGTAGACTCTGGGACATCTCCCAAAGGGCCAACATCTGAATCATAAGGATGCCAGAAGGGGAAGAGGAAGAGCAAGAAATTGAAAACTTATTTGAAAAAAAACAATGAAAGAATACTTTCCTAATTTGGTGAAGGAAATAGACATACAAGTCCAGGAAGCACAGAGAGTCCAAACAAGTTGGACACAAAGAGGACCACACCAAGACATATCATAATTAAAATGCCAAATGTTAAAGATAAAGAGAGAATCTTAAAAGCAGTAAGAGAAAAAAAGAGAGTTACCTACAAAGGAGTTCCCATAGACTATCAGTTGATTTCTCAAAAGAAACTTTATAGGCAAGAAATACTCAAAGTGATGAAATGCAAGGACCTACAACAAAGATTACTTTATCCGGCAAAGCTATCATTCAGAATTGAAGGGCAGATAAAGTGGTTCCCGGACAAGGTAAAGCCAAAGGAGTTCATCATCACCAAGCCCTTATTATATGAAATGTTAAAGGGATTTATTTAAGAAAAAGAAGAAGATCAAATCTATGAACATTAAAATGACAACAAACTCATAACTATCAACAACTGAATCTAAAAAATAAAAACAAAAACATAAATATACTAAGCAAACAACCAGAACAGGAACAGAATCATAGATATAGAGACCATTTGGAGGGTTATCAGTGGGGGGTGGGAGTGGATGGGGTAAGGGTACAGGGATTAAGAAGCATAATTAGTAGGTACAAAATAGACATGGGGATCTTAAGAGTAGTATAGGAATTGAAGAAACCAAGGCAGGTCATGTATGACCCATGAACATGAACTAAGGGGGTGGGGGTTTCCTGGGGGGAAAGGGGATATTGGGTGGAGGAGAGCAAAGGGAGAAAAATTGAGACAACTGTAATAGTATAATCAATTAAATATACTTTAAAAAAATTAGAAAATCAAAAAGTAGATTGACTTGGCAAATCCATAAGGAGGGACTGGATGGGAAGATAAAATGAGAAGTTTTGGGTGAGAAATTGCAAGCAGAGCAAAAGAAAGCTAATTTTGATTTTCAGAAAATTTTAGCATTGATTAAGTTTTCTGAAAAGCACAGTAGAGCAGTAGTTGAAAAAGATTGATTTTAGAAGTTTAAAGGGTGAAGTTGAAAGGAAGTGGTATTCTTTCATGCTGATGTCTATGGGCAGGATCACTGTGTATCATGATCCAAATAACAATTCACAGGGATGTGAAGTTGGCACCTTATGTGAAGCAAGAAATGTGACATTTCAGCAGGTTTCGGGATGACGGAGATGAGTACTCATGACTCTTGAAATAGGCAATACATCAACGCCATTATGAAACTAATGCACAGAAATGTAAACAAAGTTGTTGTAACCACAATTATTTCTAAATGGCCTAATAAACTGATGAAGAATGCATTTAGAGCCAGAAAGAATTTTATTATTGAACTGGCATACTAATTGATGTAGTCGTATTTTAAGGTAATGCAGAAAATTATAAATAAATGAAAAACAAAGCATAAAACCCATAGCATATTAGACTATATTTTCTTCCAGTAGTGCTCTGGTAGTGCTGTGCTTAGCATCGATCTGACTTATTTAAGTCAGGAGGGGGATCTTTGGCAGGGGGCAGAATCAGGAATCTTACCTATTAAATAAGCTACCCTGCAGGAATTGCTGAAGTAAATGAGTTGTACATGTACAAATTCTTCTCTTTTTTTTTCTTTAATTTAATAATAATTTTGACTTAAAAAGAAAATTGAGAATTCCATTTAAGAAAAGTTATTTGTAGTTAAAGGGTCTACTGGGGGGGAAATTGAGCATAGCCTGACCCCAAAGGATATATTATCTCTTCACTGTGCTTGTAAAGGAAGGGACAACTGCTGTTTAAGGCACTATTTAGACAATCTGTTGAAGTGCTTTTAAAGCGTGATAGATGTTTAATCCTAAAAAAAATATTGTTTAGTGAATTGAAATGCCAGGATTCTATTGACTGCTTTATACATTCTTCCATGTACTAAGAAGTAAACAATTGTTGTTTTAAGGAGTATTTAGGTTAATAAAATAGTGGCAAAAATAGCAAGAAATAGGGATTGAGGCATTTAATATAAATTTCCAGTACTGATATGACTCACAGATAAATGAAAAAGAAAGTGAAGTATTGATGTGGGTGGAGGGTTTCTTGGACAGGAGAGAGTAGACAGATATTTTGATCAGGATGTGCATATTAAAAGCCTATTCAGTTCATGGCTGCCTGTAAGGTTTGTATGAAGTGAGTTAGTGTGTATATTTATATCTAGACACCCCTTCCTCCCAAAGAATTTTAAAATCTAGAGTTTCACTGACATAGATGGGGCAAAAGTGGATGATAAACTGAAATTTGAAATAAGGTAATATGCACAAGTGTATACACTGGTCCCATGAGTGAGGGAAGTTTAAAGGTTCTCACATTTTGTCAAGGTGGGGCACCATGATTTCATTCTTGAGACCATAGCTGAATTCAAATAGAGCCAATGAGAACAGCTGAAGATCAGTTTGGGCTGGTTAATTGGTTTACATGAGTCCAAATCAGCAGTTTGAATGTTTTTCAATTACTTAGCTGATTTTAAAATACTGAATTTACCAAATCTTTTGGGTCTTGCATTAATCTAAGATTCAGGAACAGATGTCAAATGTTAGAGAAATTTAGGAGTAACTCCCAGAATATGATGAAATAAATTAAAGGAATAACAAATAAAAATTTACTCATGTTCTCTGTGGATTTTTTTTTCCTTTTTCTATAGAAATATGAACCAGTTTCTTGTTTTGAAAATTTTTCTAAATTATGATTAGACTCTGGAGTGATATATATCCTGTCAATTATTTTTCTGCTTCCCTGTTCACAAAGCTTCAATTCTTTCCTACACATTGTAGAATTTATGACTATGCAGAACTGTGTAGTGAAACTTGGTGGAAGTCATTACTTTCAGCATGTCACAGTGACCAACATCCCAAGTCTTAGAGTTGAGCATGAGTTTCCATCTTGGCTCTGCCACTTACCTGCTATGTAACCTCAGACAAGTAATACATTTTTCTAAATGTCAGTTTCTATATTTGCCAATAGGAGTAGTAATACCTAGCTCCCAGGGTTTTATGAGAGGAGATAAGATCACGTATGCAGAATACTTAGTGAAGCACTGGCATGTAGTATGCGTCGGCTATTTTTATTCATTCTTTCATAAGTTTATTCATTTATTTAGTAAGTATTTACGGAACACCAAGTATGTGTCAACAATTGTTCTAATCTATTGGAATATATCAGTGAACAAAACAGATATCTGCTTCTAGGTTTACATCTTAGTGAATGAAGCAGAAATAAATAAACACACTAAATTAGTGCATGATATAGTGTGAAAGTAACTAGTGAATGTCATGGAAAAAAGGAAAAATAAATAAAAGTAGAGAGGAGAAATAAGTAGTGGGGAAACTGGGAGTAAGATGATCATTTTCCAGTTAATATAGAGTTGTCAGTATTGGCCTCATTGAGATATTGACATTTCCCTGAGGATTTAAAGAAGGATGAAGGAGTTATCTACACGGATGTCTGGGAAAAGAGCATCTAGGTCGGAGAAGGATGCTGCCGATTCAAAGGCTTTAAGGTGAGAGTGTGCCTGGAGCAAGGAGGCCAGGACCACGGAGGGGGAAGTTAGTAGGGATGATGTTAGATATGGAATGGCTAGGAGAGCTCACATCACTTGGGGCATTGTTGGCCACTCTGTCAGCTCTGGATTTTACTGTGATGGAGACAGGGAATTATTTTAGAGTTCTGGGCAGAGGCATGGCATGATTTCATTTTCTTATGTTTTATAATACTCGCTCTTTGTGCTGTGGTGACAGTAGACTCTCCAAGGGTAAAGATGGAAACCAGGAGATCAATTATTTATGTGTCAGCTGGGACCAGCGTAGTAGAGGTAGAGATCTTTACAGGTGGTGTGATTTGGGGTACGTTGTGATGAGAGAGCCTACAGATATTCTGTTGCAATGGATGAGGCTGGGAAAGAGGAAAGTCAAGGATAATTACAAGGTTTTGGCCTAAGAATCAGCAAGGATTATAATAAATGTAACGATTATTATTTTACAATTTTTAGCCTCTTGTTTTATACACTTAGAAAAAGAACAGGGAACTCACATGTACTTTTTTTGTATCTTTTACAGCACTAAGAAAGTGATATGCAGAGAGTTGGTTCTGAATAAATGATGGTTGAATCTTTGTAGGTATGGGGACAACTCTACTGCTCAGAGAGAACAGTACAGCATCAAAAGATAATAATGTTTTCCAGAAATTTTTTTTTTTTACTTTACCATTTGACCTAGGTCCAGCCCTTCCTATTTATCCACCATCAAATGATCCAGGCACTTTGCTCCAGCTGTTCTGGCTTCACTGCTCTGTGGCCACATTGAGACAGTATTGTGCAGTCAATAAAAATGGCAATGAATGAAATTACCTGACTTAAGTCCTGAAAAGTTGGTCTAAAATTTCTGCTTTCTGGGGATCTCAGTTCTCCTCTTTATGTGATGATATATTCCTAGGAACTATGGGGAACAGCCACAGTGCTTTCTGAAAGTGACATGGTTCATTTCTGTATAGGATTTATATTCTTGTGAACATTTACAGATGGTATATATAAAAACTTTCACACTGAGAAGAAAGAAAAGCAAACATTTCTGGAAGAACTGAAGGAAAAATAAATTATGAAACTTACTATTCCTGTGGTTTTTTTTCCCCCATTATAATTAGTGAGTCACAAATATAAGCAAAAGGTCAAGTCACAACAGTTGTAAATAAAGTTCAGAACTCTTGCATTAGGTCCAAACAGCAGAGCTGTGGGAGATGAGTATCAGGGCATAAATGAAATACCTTGATTTAGCTGTAACTATCCCTGTGACTATGAACTGGATGTGTTTTTATTGCACGAGGTGTAGCGTCTCGTTTATCAGTGGTTCTCTGCCCTTACAGGAGAAGGCTGAGTCCCACACTCTGAGCTGAGTGGAGGAAACGTGGGGTGAATCTCTTTGATGTATTAGCTGAGGTTGTACCACAGCTGCCTTTTAAAACTGTCTGGAGAGCTAAACCAGCAGCTTCAAAGATTACCAGGAATGTCAGGAACAAGTAAGGGTGGACAAATGGGAATCATTATCTGATAAAACTCCAAATGTATCAACTTACAGGTTTATATAACAAATACTTATATAGGAAGAACTGCTGGAAACTGAATTTAGGACAGGGGAAAAGTAAATTGTTCATAAAAAGTATATCAGAGCAAAAAAGGAAACAGGATAACATTTTAATGCAAATCACAAAGGAAGAAAACAACTTAAATATTTATATTAAATATTTTCTGTAAGAAAAATTATCAGAGCTGAGAAATTAAGAGTATGCTATAGACTAAGAAGTAGCAAATCTAGTTTTTTTTTTTTCAAATATGCTTGCTAATCATTATCCTTGAAAAGTCAGTTTTTTATGTGTAGATTTTGAGTGTTATTACCTATACATTATGTCTTTTCAAATAGTCTGTCTTTAAAATTTTAATTGTAAAAAAATATTGCACCTTTAATTTTTTAGTAAAATTTTTCTAAAATAAAGTTATTGTTTTGAAAATTATAAAGGCATAATTGGGATTCAGAGACCCATTTAAAACAAAGTAAAATAATGTGAATCATAAGAATGCTAAGTTTGAGAATTTGGATTAAATTTAAATAATCATTTCTTGACCAGATCTAAGTGTAGCATCCAAAACAATTTTGAAACACCACCAGAGATTCTTCCATCGTTTTAATTTCATAGTTATCTTTTTTTATTCTTTTATCTCTCTCCTGTGTCCAATGAAACATCTCTGTTAAAGTTTCTTCTACTACCAGTTTTTGAATTCACTTTGAGGTCCAAGCCTGATACTGTAATCTACTTCCTTAGAGTTTTCTCCTGAGTAATAATCTAGATCTCTTAAAATTACTTCAAAGGGGCCTATCACAAGTATTCATCAAAATTATCCATAATTGGCGACTATGAGGCCATGGGATAGATTGAGCTAAAGTGATAGAAGGGAAAGGTTCTGAGAGTAAGGGAAAAGGAAATAAAAGGAAGCATGCATAACCAATATAAAGACAGCTTGAAGTACTATGCGGAAGGAAGAAAGAAAGAAGGAACTCCTGCCACTTGTGACAACATGAATGGAACTAGAGAGAATTATGCTTAGTGAAATAAGCCAGGCAATGAAAGACAAATGCCATATGATATCACCTAATGCAGAAGACTAAGGAACAATACAAACAAATGAACTAAATTGAACAAGGAACAGAGTAATAGTTATCAAGGGGGAGGGAGAGAAGGGGAATAACTAAGGGAAGGGATTAGTCAAAGAACGTGTATAAATGACTCATGGACATGGACAACGGGGCAGATATGACTGAGGGAGAAGGGGTGGGTTGGGTGGGGGGGAACGATGGGGGAAAAATGGGACAACTGTAATTGAAAAACAATTAAAAAAAAAAAAAAAAGACAGCTTGGCCAGCCTTTCTCTGGCTCCCCAGCCTGGAGCTCAGTGCCACCTCTCTCCTTACCACCACCTCCTCCCCACCTCCTTACACCGCACCGGAGTGTTCTTAAATTCTTTTGACCACTTACACATACTTCATGGACAGTAATATATTTACTTGTTTTTTTCCTCTGAGACATGATGCTCACTTATTATGTTGTCGTTTATCTAAGTGTATTATTTAGTGTAACACTCAATATGTTTTTATTTTGAAAAAGGAAAAAGAGCAAGGAAGAAGGAAAGAAAGAAAATTTATTTATCAACTTCTCAGTGTTATTTTACATGTAGCCCTCTTCTGAAGTTCCACATTTAAGTTAGATAAATATGTCTTTTGGTTTAAATATAGGACCGTTCAACACCAAAATTTGTATATTGGTATGTGTATACATACACACACATATGCATACATATTTATATATACATCACCTTAGCATATATGTATTTATTATAATTATTCACTATATATTGTGTATATGTATGTATGTATGTATATATGTGTCATATACACAAACATATAAATTTTATCCTAAAATTTAAATGACCTTATGGTTTGCAAAACTAGCAGTGATCAATTAACTGAAATGTAGGTTTCTTTAGAATTACTATATATTATTTTACCACCCCAAATATATAACTTGAGGCTGACATATGACAGGTGTATAATAAACCTATATGGCTTGATTATACTGGCACTTCTCAAGATACCAAACAGTCTTAAACTAAATGAAAAATCCATTGCGTTGTTTGTGTTTTTGAATGGCATTTTATTATTGGAATAGATATGAGCATGAGATTTTAAGCCAGAGAGAAATATTTCAATGCAACTCTATGTTTTATTAGCTATTGAATTTGAATGAGGAATAAAATGAATATAATTATACACAGTTCATAGAATGATCATGAAAATAAATTTGGATCATATATCTATATAAATTTAACCTACTGGAGGCATAGAGTATAAGCTTAATAGGTGGTAAGTTCCTTTTATTATCACATAATAGGAATTCAGCAGACAGGGTGAGTACTTAAAGGTTGCTACATAAGTTTCTAAAATTTCCTAATTGCATGTTAGGTGTAGAGTAATCATAACATTTTTCAATGCACGTACCCTCAGGAAATAGCATCCAGTGATGGGTGATAAAGTTAATTACTTTAGGAGAGTTCTTTTTTCCTTTTATGCTACTTTAAGCTAAATTTATTTTTAGGAAGAAAGTGATACTATCATCAAATTAGAATATCAATAAGCTCCATGTTATAAGTAGTTTCTTTTTGAGACTGATCCAGGAGATTCAGGGAAAGATAGCAAGCATTTGTAATATTGCCAGCAAGACTCTCAGTGTCTCTAATCTTGGAATGCTGTAGACGAAAATGTTGGGTTGTTGAATGTGAGAACTAAACTTGATACTTAAAATAAAATCAGATGATCTTATGTTTTTAGCACCAAAATCTAAAATCTTGCCTTAAAATTGTTTCCATATATGATTGTTAATTCAGTAATTTCTCATCATCATAATTTGCCAAATTTAGTTCAAGTTATTCATAGGTATAAAGGTAAATATTTTGATTTATTTCATATTTAAGTGTGACAGGATTGGTGGCCTTATCCTTGATCAGAAGCTGCTATCCATTTAGAGTTGAACAAAAAGAATTCAAAAATGAATTGTCTACTTAAAAGCCACATTTCTGAAGAAAATATAAACTACATGATAGATAATGAATGATAAACTGTTTTTAGGATGCTGCTGTGTATCATTCTATAATTATTTATTTTATTCTGTGTTACTCACATGGAGCAAATTGCTCGGAACTGTTTGCTGTGTGGTGAATTGAGCAGGAGAACATACCATCATTTAATAACTTCTTATGCACTGAAAGTTACGATGTGATTGATTATTTTATTTGAAGAAGTAAAAATTCGTATAACCAACAGAAAGACTAATTTAACACCCCAGGGATTATAAGGGCAACTTCACAGAAAAAGTGTTATTTGAGATTATTTTTTTAAGAGCAATGATTAAACTAGAAGACATTTGATATAGAGAAAAAGGCAACTGCAAAGCCAGAAAAGGTGAAGGAGAATGGTGTGGCTAAGGTGCACGTCATGAAACAACACTGGGAAAGAAACACAAAGAGTGTCATGAAGGGTTTTATATGCCATGCTATGACCTTTGAACTTGATCTATAAGCAAAGGAGCATCACTGAGAAAATTTTATTCAGAGAAAAGATGTGATGCCATTTGTATTTAGGAAGGAACACTTTAGCAGTATTAAGGAAGGCAGGTAGGAGTTGACAGAACTAGAAGCAGAAAGACTAATAGAAGCCATTTTAAAGGTCATTGTTAGTGAGGATGGGGTGGAAAGGGAAATTCAAGAAAGATGTAGGAAAATTAAGCAACAGAAACCAGTGAAAAAATAAAATCTAGAATATGAGTAAGAAGTTCAGATTGAGAGTAAAATTTTGACAACTGAAATGATAATGGTTTCTTTCACCAAGACTAGAAATAGAGAAGGCAAGTCTAGACATTTTGAATGATTGAAAGCCGTGGCCTATATGAGTTTTTGAAATTGTTTGGGTTGCATATTTAATGTTAATATTTTTATTACACTTAAATAATTTTCTTCTATGAAATAGTAAAAAAAAATATCTTGCAAGGTAGACAGAAATACTATTTCAACAGCAATATTCTATGGGGATAGTGAAAAGTTCATAAAAGAAAAAGCCTATTAGTATGCTTACATATACTGTAATGAATACAATATTAGTAATATATATGAATTATATATGAATTACAATTTTAGTGCATGAAGAATCCTCAGTTTATATTGGTTTATAAAATAAGTTCCCTTAAATATAAAAGTTTATTTTTATTATATATTGGTAATAAGAATACTTTCTCATTAATATGTGTTTTGGGAGCAAAATGTAAATTTATATCAGCATATTTTTTATTTTTAATTTCTTATGACTTAGTTGTTAAGCAAGTTTTTATTAGTACTTGGAGAACAGCATAGGATTTCCAGCTAGTGACTAGTACGCTACGAGTTATTAACCCAAGAATACTACCTCTGCAACAGCCTGTGCCCAGACTGAACTTTGGACTCTTAGTTTTCTGACAAATGTGATCGGGATGACTTTTTTAACAACTTGAAATGGAGTTGGGTCATGAGAATCTCCTAACAAGTGACTAGAGCCGAGAACATCTTTACTCTTTCCCTTATGAGAGTCCCAGACTGAGAATGTAGCCATCGCTTAATGAAACATTACCTTGAGGAACATAAATTGCTTCTGCTACTGCATACAGTTTCCCTTTGGAAACATTGTCTCCCTTGTCTGTCAGCCTGAGAATGTCTCTGGACGGTACTTAATAAGCCCTTAGTAGCTATTTGTTAATTGAACCAAATGGTCCCCTAAACCGATGGGACTCAATGTGCACTCAGTCTCCCCTTCCCTCTCCACGTTGGTTTCCTTTACTAGTGCTTTGGGGAGAGCGTTGTGTGCTCAGCTCCCTCACCCGCTAAGCGGGATCGTTAGGTATTGAAGGAACACGTTTCAAAGAGAGAGATGGTACTTCAAGTCTTCAACCTGCTGATGGTTCTAGGGGCCAGCACAGTCCCAACGCCTATTGGGCGATTTCAAAGTCAAATTTATTTGTAACCCATCGCAGTGACTCCATAATGGTGGTGGTGGGTGTTTAGTTTCTCCTTTAAGGACTTTTGATATCCTGTCCATAGCATGCAGGCATCTTGATCAGGGTTTCCAAATAGGCTATACAGTACTTTTTAAATCAATGTGTTTTCATTAGTAGGAAAAAATCAAAGTGAACAGGGGAACTATAAGAACAAACAACTTATACAGATGTAAAATTTAAAAAGCCCTAGGAATCTTATGCTGAGGGAAAATTTTATATATTTAGCATATGTTGATATTTCATAGTTTCAAATCAAAGACCAACATTTAGAACTTATATACCAGGGGAAGTGATTGCATCCAAACATAATACATAATGGTTTTATTATTGTTCTTAACTTCCCCTGCTTTCATGGACAATGCATTGAAGTGTCTCCTAGGAGGAAGATACTGTGTAAGGTGCAGTGGTGCCTATGTGAAAAGATGGTGGCAAATATATTATCAGATTCAAAGTTTTCAACTTTTAGCAGGGAACACAAAGTGTCATGTACCCAAAAGTCACTTAATAAGTATTTTTGACTTCAGTGAAATTGACTGATGACCAATGGCACATGTAGGTATATAGGGATCATCTCAGGAAGCAAACTGGTATTGCTGTACAGACTAAAGCAAAACACAGAAATGACGAGCTTTCCTTAAAATATGTGTATGACATCATATTTATGATACGTGATGGGCAAAATTATTAGTATCCTGGACTCCTTGAAGGGGTATTATCTACAGTTTGATTTTACTCTTTGTATTGTAAGTTTATGTCCTTATTAACATTATTGTTAATATCTAAATAACAGGGGTGAAGACAGTATAGCATATTGCTTGTGTGGTTAGTGCCAGTGAATACACGTGTTTAACTATGATCAATTTTCCTTCTTAGAATAAGTGAATGATGTTTTTAGTATGGTTTCCCTCAGAAGGAGACTCTAAGGTATGGACTATTTTCAAAGTGATACTAAGAAGAACTAGCAGAGGGTGTGGAAAGTGACACAAGGGAGGGAAGGGAGCCAGAGGAGTGCACACTAAGGAGCAGGTTGCTGGCGAAGACAGCTGAGGTTCAATTCCACTGAAGATCTCTGGGAAATGTGAAACGCAGTGTAGAGCTGTCTCTGTGGAGGTGGAGAGAAACCTGAGTTTTATTCTCCCCCACTCCCATCAGCCATTGGTTGGTGGTTTTTCTCATGAGCATGAACTTCTCTGCACTCTGGCCTCCCCTGCACAGTCAGAGAAAGCCCTCAGGCAGAGAATCTCGAAGGGAAATATTACAGAAATTCTGTAAGGGAACACATTTGTGTTGCATTTGTACGGCAACAAATAAAATACCCTAGATGAAATGCACAAATTCCTAGGAAAATGAAAAACACTAAAACTAACTCAAAAAGAAATTGCAAACCTAAATAGACTTGTACAAGGAAAGCGATTGAATTAGTAACAAAACAACTTCCCACAGAGCAAGTTCCAGGTCCATATGGCTCCACTGATGAATTTTGTCTAACATTTAAAGGAGAATTAACACCAACCCTTCACAAAATCTCCTAAAAATAGAAGAAAAGAGAACATGTCTCAGCTCATTCTATTAGTCCAGTATCACACTGATGCTAAACTGAGACAAAGACATTTTAAGAAAAGAGAACTGCAGGCCAATATCCCTTATGAATACAGACACACAAATGTTCCACAAAATACTAGCATATCAAATCCAGCAACATGTAAAAAATTATGCACCAAAGCCAAGTGAGATTATCACAGGCATGGAAAGTTGCTCTAACACATGATACTAAATTGATGTAAAGTGACATATTAATAGAATAAAGGGAAAATACTTCATGATGCTCTGCATACATGCATAAGAAGTAGTTGACAAAATCCAACACCAATTAATGATTTAAAAAAACCCTTCTCTATAAACTAGGCAGAGAAAGAATTCTATTTATATGAAATATATAGAAAAGGAAAGTTCTTAGAAATAGAAACTGAATTATAGTTGCCAGAGCCTGGAAGGAGGGAGGACAGGGAATAAGTGCTAATGGGTGCAGGGTATTTTCCTGATGATAAAAATTGCTCTATGGTTAGAGAGCAGTGATATTGTACAAGTCTATGCTAAAAATAATGCTGAATTGACACATAAAGTATTTATTTTATATTATGTGAATTATACCTCAAGACAGATTATATAAAAAATAAAAGAAGGACTGTAGGGGTAAATGAGTAGAAACAGTATTCTTACAGAGAGATGAAGGTAACTATAAGAGTAGTAGAAACAGCCTTAAAAGGAGATAAGAAGTGGTTGGGTTATAGATATCTTTGAGACGCAACCAGACTTACTATTTAAAAGAAAGACATTTTGGATGAAACCAAGATTTGTAGCCTAGCGGGTTAGAACAACAACAAAAATGATAGGGAAGGCTACAAATACATGTGATTTTGGAAAGGAAAATAAATTTTGTTTGGGACATGATGAGTTTGAAAAAATTAAGAGATAGCCAAGTGGAGATGTCAACTAAACGGTGGGATATAGTTGTCCATATTTTCAAAGAAAGCTCTGGACTGTCAATGGAAATTAAAAAGTCCATGACTACATGAAACAAACCATCAAGAACCAAGTAAAGAGAATAAAAAGATGAATGTTGGGGTATCCCAGTATTAACAGGTTTGGTGTATAGCAGTGACGGATTCACAGAAGCAACCAGTGAGATTAGAATAAAATCAAGAAATTGTGGTGCTTCACAGGTCAAGTGAAGAAAGTACTTCCAGGAGAAGGAATATTCCTTTGTTATATGCTTTCATAGAATGTATCATTTCTGTGACTTTATATTTATTTATTTTTTCCCTGGTATCTCTCTTTACTAGTCTGTGCTAGCTCCATTATGATAACAGAGGGCATTTCTACTTTAAGTGACTCTGTGAACAAGAATGAGAATTCACTTATTCAACAAAAATATTTTAAGAAGATACATAATGTCAAGGGTTGTCCTGTGTTGCGGTTTTCTTTTTCTGAAAAATAAGAAAACATGTTTGTGGAGCTTAACTTCCAGTGGGAGGATAGCTTAGTATTAAATTATAGAACTTCCTGTGATCATGAAAATGTTCAACTATGCTATCCAATATGGTAGCCAAAGTCATATGTGGATAATATGTGGCTAGTGTGACTGAGAAACTAAATTTTAAATTTTATTTAATTTTAATTATTTAAAATTAAAATTAAAATCTGTGGCTTGTGTCTACCACACTGTAGACATAGAGAGCAAACCTTAAACATTATAAGCAAATGAACACATTAGAGCCAGGGAGAGACATGGAATGGTTGCATCTCAAAATAGGTAAGGTACACCTCAGTGAAGAGATAACAGAAAGTCCACTTCTGTGTTCATTTGTGTTGAAAACTTTGCCCACTCATGAAGAACCCCTGGAAACAACAAGCATTATTGTGTAACTTCAGATTTATGTCAATCATTCACAAAATGCTGCACATAAAAACATGATTTTATTCATGCCAAATGTTAGCAATTTTTGCTTGAAGGTTTGATTGCTAGTATATTACATTACCCAGTACAGTTTAACTATTTATGACTTAATCCACATATTTTTGGACAAGCATTTAAAGAAAATATTTTTCACTTGTTCTTTTCATGTATTCACCATCCATTTACTTTCTAGTCCTCTTTCATTTGTTTTATGCAACTGCTCATTTCTAGGCTCTAAAGATTTTCTAGTAGTCAATCAAAGGGACTTACATCAGCATCTTTTTTAATAATACCACTGTAGAAAACAAACAAGCAAACAAACCCTACTCTCCTAATTTCTATACTTTTGCATTCTCGGTGTCTTATTTTTCTTTGGTCTTAACTATTGCAACATCTTTCAAACTGGCTACATTTTTTCACTCTCCTCTGATTTAGTTTTCCCACTGTTACAAATGTGACATAACATTTCTAGTACAATAGCCTTGGCCATAACATTATTTATCATCAAAGGTTTTTGGTGAATGCTGAGCTGCTGTATATATAGAGAAAACAGTATTCTCATAATTTTCAGGAATTTTTTTCAATGCAACTTCTGTCTTTACAGAGTAATACGCCACACTTCTGCACATGTTAACCGTGTTCACGAGCCATCCTTAACCATTTGCAAAAGGTCTTTAAAAATAGGTTTGATTTTATATGGTACGTTGCATTACCCAGTGAAGAACAATTTCTATGAATTAATTTAAACCTTTCTTGAAATTATTAAATTTTATATCTATTCACTCTGGATATTCCCTCAGGGTCATTTATTTTTTTCTGTGAAGTATTTCAAACATTCAGAAAAGTACAGATCTATTCCATGACCAGGTTTATCAAATCTTAAGACTTCTGAAAGTTTGATTAATGTTAGTTTAGAAGAATGAAAATGTTAGAAATACATGAGAAGCTCCTTGTACCTCTTGGCAGGTTATTCTCACTTCTCTCTCCCCAGTTAGCGGCCATCCTGAATCTGATGATTGTTCCTAAGGATCACACATTCTTCTACGTTTATAGCATGCATTTGTTATTTCTATTAAAGTACCTATTATTTAACTCACGGCATTTTTCCTTTGAAAAAAATCTCTGGAGAAGATCTTACTCTTGTATATTATGCCGTTGGTGTTTCTAAAGCCAAAAATGTAGCTGGTAAGTAGTTGCTCTGAAGTGACACATGGTGGATGGGATGTTTCTGTTAAACGCCTCTAACTGTTCAGCAGTTAAATTTCAGTTTTCACCGACAGCATTTTTGTAAATACATTTCTCCCTCTTTGCCTGACTTTGTTTCTTCATTAGGAACCTATTCCCTAGGCTTTCAATCTCCCTCTGTCAATGGAGATTTTAGGCTCTGCCTTTGCAAATGACAGTGCCTTTTCTGTATGACTCTCCACAGCTATTAATGGCCATTTTTTATGTTGATGAAATGTTTTGGGAAAAGTTATATATTCTACATGAACAATAATTAGAAACAGCTTGTTTATTCAAATATAAAGCACATAGTATGTGGCTGACCTGGCTGGTTTGGCTCAGTGGATTGAGCGTCGGCCTGCGAGCTAAGTGTCGCTGGTTCGATCTTCCAGTCAGGGCACATCAGAGAAGGAAAACTCTGATTCCAAAAAACCTCTGCTGCCTTGCAGCATACCTCTTCAGGGGAAAGGCTAAGGGAGTAAACCCCGACAGAAAATCCGGAGCCGGAGTCCCTAAGGCGGTTTGACGTTGTAGTCAACACCGGCAACTCCTGCAGTGCACCTGAAGCCAAGCTGTATTGACTCCGTCTTTCCCTTGGACCCTTCAGCTGCGAAGAGAGGGGGGGTCTGCTGCATGGGCAACAGCAGACCCTCCATATCACCCTGCCCAGGCTCTGTAGCTTCAGCTTCACTGGAGAGGACACTCCAGCGTCATCGCAAGATGTCGATTCAACGCGGGAGGAGACAGATACCGTGTCACTCCCGAGTCAGACTGCACAACCATTCTCGGCGGTGCAGATAGACTCTTAAGAAGCTACACCATCGTCTCTCGAGACGGATGGCTGCCGACGACGACGAGTATGTGGCTGGTGTACTAGCACTGGTGATATAACAGAGAATAGAAATGACACAGTCCCTGTCCTCTAGGAAAATTAAATCCTAGTTGGGCAGACAGACCAAACAAAAGACAAAACAAAGCAAAATAAAACAAACAAAAAAAAAAAACAAATAAAAATATTAAGGCATAAAAATAACGGCAAGTTCTAAAATGCCCTATAGGGAAAAACAAAGTGTCAGAGAGAGAGAGAATAAGAGAAGAGGACTTACATTATTATAGGAGAGATAGTGAACCCCTGCTCTGATGAAAGAACATTTAAATTGAGATGAAAAGGCAGAGCAGCAATTAACTGAGGATGAAAGAAAGAAGTAAAAGCCAACGTGAAAGTCCTGAGGCAGGACAGGGCATAGTGTCCACTAAAGTGATCGAGATTTGATTGGGTAACTCATGGTACCAAAGATGCAGAGACTGGGATGGCCACCAGAGTATCAGTGTTACTTGTTTACTTGTGACATACATGTGTCACATGAAGCAGAATATTGTAACAGGCACTAGTAACACAACTCAATCCTGTCCTACATCCTCATGGGAAAACAAAGCCAGAAGATACTATCAGTGTCACAAAATCAAAGAATTACCTGTACCTATTCAAATAATCTTACCCTACCTCTCCTGCCTTTCCTTTCCTTTCTCTTATGACAAACCAAATCAAAGAGTGCACTTCAGATACAGGACTCTGGAAAGTTGTGTTAGTTGTTTCAAATATTTGTAATCATCACACTAAAATATTTCATTAATGTGTACTTATTGTTTATAACTCAGGGCATCCATCTAAATGGAAATCTTCGGTCTCATGACCAAAAATCCTTTTTCCAATCTCAGGTACCTATTGGGTATTTGTGGTCAGTGTGTGCCTTGCTGATTTTTCTTTTTCTGAACTTTCATAGCAGAAAAATATCTCTTTCAATGCACATATTCTTTAGCTATGTTTATGAACTCAATAAAGCATGAAATCAATTCTTAAGGTAACTCTTTGCGTATATACCTTCTGCCTCTTTAGGGCTTGCTCTTACTTCTTAGAGCTTTGATGGTAATTTTATTTTTCACTCTTTAGATTCTTAGCCTGCAGCCACTGGGCACTGATAATACTCTCCCTTACTCTTTAATGTCCATTTGGCTTATAGTGAGCATTTTTCATATCCTTAAGGATGAATATATTCACACATTTTGTCATCTCTCTTTTTTAGCTTTACTCTTCCAAACTAAGGAGGATAATTTCATTTGCCTCTACGTATTTGGATGAAGAAGACCATAACATTTTAGTTTCTGTGCTCTGGAGCATTTTAAATCAATATCTATAATTACTAAGATTGTATTATATTGCTTATTGAGTAAATGTGATAGTATGATTGATTTAGTGCAAATAAAGGGAAAAAACAAACTTGGATTCCATTTTCTTGATTTAGATCCAGGCCTGGCTACATAATTTGTGAGGACCCATCCAAGATGAAAATGAAGGATCTTTTATTCAGAAAATGATGGAGAGTTTTAAAACAGCAAAAACAGAACATTAAACCGAGCAGAGGGCTCTTCTGAGCATAAGCCCCCCATTGCAATTGCAAAGCTGCATGTCCATGAAACCCACCCTGTGCAGGTTTTAGGAGCAGGTGGCAGCTGGGAATTAACTTTATAAATATATTAATGCTTCAACTCAGTTTTATAATAAAATTTCATACCGTTTTTACAATAGAATAACATATAAAAATAATAAAGTTGAATGACTATATTTATTTGAAATACTGTAACTATGGTTTTGGAACAGAGTATTGTGGTGAGTAAAAATATGAGGTTAATTAGAAAATACTTTTATTTCAAATTTATTATTGACTGTGGTGTAATGCTTTGGTTTACCCTGTGGGCTCGGGAGCAAGATTGCTGGGCTTCTAAGTGTGGGTGATTGGGCATAATTCCTTACTTTTCTCTACATAAGCATACACACACATTGGGATGATAGGAGAAAATCAGTCTCATAGGTTTCTTATGCATATTATTACATGAAAAGTCTCTTGAATAAGTCTACCCTGTTATTTCAAATCCTTTTTTATTTTTATTTTTGTGTTACGGGATACAATATCACAAACTTAGTTTACTCTCTTTTTCATGGTTATGAATTAATGCCTAATATAATATTAAAGATATTGCATGATATTGTTTGTCTAGAATTGAAGATTTGACAGTTATTAAATAAGACATTCAGTGCATGATGGTAGAAATTAATGATGCATTTTTCCACAAGAATATTTAAAGGTTATTTTAATCCTTACCCTAAGTTATGTATTTATTGATATTAGAGGAAGAGGAAGGGGGACAGAGAAAGAGAGAGACAGACAAGAGAGAGACACAGACAGAGAGAGAGAGAGACATTGATAGGTTGCCTCTTATACATTCCCCGACTGGGGATCAAACCCATAACCTAGATATGTGCCCTGATTGAGTACCAAACCTGCAAGCTTCTGGTGCATAGGATGATGCTCCAACCAGCTGAGTCACCCAGCCAGGGTTAAAAGGCTTTTCTTTTAAAATCTTGCCTTTGAGCTTCCCCTTGCCCTCCCCATTTGCCTTATGAACTAACAAGCAAAAAACAGATAAACTCATAGACAGCAGGCTGACAGCCTTGGGTGGGGTATTGGTGTTGGGTGGGGAGGGGTGGAAAGATTGAGTAGAAAGGAAAAAGAGAGAGAAAAAAGACTCATGCACACATCAACAGTGTGGTGATTGGTAAGGAGAGGAGGGTGAGAGGACAGGAGGAGGGTATAAGGGGATAAATGGTGTTGGAAGAAAATTTGAGTTGGGTGGTCACATTGCAGTGTACAGAAGATGTGTTGTGGAATCGTGCACCTGAAACTTGTGTAATTTTGTTAAGCACTGTCACCTCAATAAATCCAGTAAAAAGGAAAAAAATCATTAAAGCAATCCAGTTAATTGTGTTGCAGTTAATAAGTTACATAACTATAGAATCTAATTCAATCCAGTTAAGATGAATTCTAAGTCTCAGCATTTTAGGCATTCTTAAATATATTTAAAAGCAAGATTGTTTGGAAGTAATCCATTATGATTAATGCATGTAATTTTCTTTTCTTTGTATGTCACCAAATAATAAATCTTTTGTATATTAATATGAATTATATTTATTTTTAATGATTAACAATCTGCATTTGTGCTTTATGGAGAAGACACACTAATTTACAATCTACAGACTAAATCTCTGCCATCATGAAATACTATCTGAAATATTTAGTTTAAGAATTAAATTCAAGACTATACCAAACAGTAACCATACTAACTATATTTTCAGCACTGTGGAAAATGTATTGTGAACTAGTTCAGATCATACAAGTTCTAAGAAACTATTAATTTTGAGAAATATGCTTACAACAGAATGCACTAGTCAGGTATAATTTCTATGGAAGAAGATCTTAATACTTATAGGCATTTTACACTTAGGGTTGCAAGAACTTAAGAAATAATTGAATAATATAGCTATTTTGTTGGTTCTGGGAGTTGAAAAAAAAGTAAAAAACAGTATTCTTAAATATCATGTAGTTTCTAACCATGCCATGAACTTGACCCCTTTTTCTCTCCTGGGCTTCTCATTATATAATATCTATATTCCATCTCTTTTTCTCGTATCAGACAGTATTACTGAAGTCTTCACTAACATCTACGTGACAAGTTTTGGCCCTGTCTCAGATACAGATATGGTGAGTTTTTCATTAAATAGTATTTTTACTTCGTATAATGCAGAGTTGTGAGGGGCAATGTTTTTTAGAATAAACAAGTATTTTTAGTGTTATAGAATTATGTGACTGTCTCATGCCTATTTAGTCTGAACAAATACATGGAGAGTTAGGGATGTTAATTCTTTTGTTTCTGTGGCACACCATTTCTGGCTCGGGTGTTCAGATTATTGCTTTGTAATTTATATTCTTTTCAAAACTTGTATCACCAAACAGGCAAGAGTTAAAAGCATTGATGAGGACAAGGGAAAATCAACCTTTGTTCATTGTTAGTGGGGATACAAAGTGCTGCAGCCACTGTGGGAAGCATTATGGGGGGGTTCATGAAAATGTAAAAATATGACCCAAATGATCCAGCAATCCCACTTCTGGACATATATGTAAAGAAAATGAAAATAAGATCTCAAAGAAATATCTGCACTTCCACATTCATTACAACATTATTCACAATAGCCAAGATAAAGAAATGTGGTACATGTTACCACAGTGGAATATTATTCTGCCATGAGAATAACAAAGTCCTGCCATTGTTAAGTGAATGAACAGAGCATTATGCTAAGCAAATTAACAGAAACACAAATCCCACATGCATCCCTTATATGTGGATTAAAAACATTAAACTCACAGAAACAGTGAATTAAAATGCAGTTGCTATGGTCTGGGTAATAGGGATAGGGGAAGGTGGATATAAGTGTGCAAACTGTCAGCTACAAAATAAATAAGATCTGAGGTTCTAATGTAAACATGGTGACTCTAGCTGATAACACTGTAAAGTATAATTGGACTCTGCTAAAAGACTAGCACTCCAATGTTGTCACACATACACACGTAAACATTTGCGGGTACTTGCTAAAGCTGATGTGTAAGAATATCCTGCCTGGTGCTGAAAACTCACTGCCTTCAGCCCTTTGAAGCCATGCCAGAGAATGACAATGAATCCAAACCAATGAAGAAAAGCAGCAAGAAAAGTCCCTTCTCTTGCTATGACCTCAGCATGTCCCTTCAGTACTTTCCATTGACAAGGCCTAACATTGCATCAGCTGGCTAAAAAGCAATGTTTACAGAGTCTTTCTCAAAGGTGGGGAAAGGAAGGTGGATTTGGAGCTGAGAGTCAATACACTGGTAATTGGTATGTGTAATAATATGTAAAATGGGGAGGATTTTGAGTAAGAGCAGATAGATGGTTTCATCACTCAACAGGTACTATTTGTTAATTGTCCAAATCTAGAGAAGTATCACAAAGCTGGGGACAATGAAAACTGAATTGTCTGTTAAAAAAAATGTAACACAGACATATACAAATATGCACACTTACTCATCTTGTAAATCTCTTAGTGAAGATAGAACTAATTTAAGAACATGTATATGTTTCGTGAACAAAAAAAAAAAGATTTGGTTTTCCTGATGATCAGATGGAGTGATTTTTCCATCTTGATATTATTTTTTTGCTGGAAAATAAGGTAGTGGGGGAAAGTTTGAATTTGTATTAATATACATGGCTGGGTCAAGAAATAAAACTTGGCTGCGATGCTTTGAATAGAAAGAAATTAGGATGAGGAAGGAAAATATACCCATATTTTCCATAAGTGGCTTACAGAAGCAATTAATTAATGTAAAAAGTAAAGATTAAATTTAATGTCCTTTTTAGCATCTTAGCAGATACACTCTTTTCTATGCAGTATGCATGTAGAATAGCAAGACCTAAACCTCTAAGTCTTCCTGTTCTGGTCAGTGATGTAGATGTGTTGTGACATTAGCCTGAGAGGAAAAAGCAGAGTGGCAAAAATAATTAAGAACCAAAAGAACACATACCACACATGCACACACAGGCACAGTCACACACAAATAGTATTTCAGAATTATTAACAAGCGTAATTCAAAAAAAAAGTTGCAGGTCTAAATTACAATGAAATATTCTAATTATAGTGTCTGAAAGTAAGTTTAAAATCTTTCAACATTTTAAAAATATGAGTAAGAAGGTAATTAAATTTTGGAATGTACTAGTAGCTGACTATGGACAAAGTTTGGAGGATGAGTGTGCATTTTAGCAACTTTTAACTCACTGTTCATTAACTTTTCTCTCTGGTTGCTCTAAGGATGACTTTTTCCATATCAGTAAACACGTTCACTGTGTTTGTATATGCTTAAGACATAATTGGTGTAGCCACCAATTATTGCACTGAAATCTAGGCTAAGAACCTCAGCTCAAATGGTTATCTCTTGCAGTGCTGAGTGTTAAGGTTTGAACTTGAACAATGGAAACTTTGAGGTCATCTCAACATTTCTGAACCAGAGTTTACCATTAGGCTATTAAGATGGAAGCTATTAAGTGGTGACCTTGGTTTATTGATCATAGTGATTTCCTTGGTTCATACTTCCTGTCTTATAAAAGCAGTGGGCAATATCTCTTAGGTTCCCCAAAGTTATTAGGAAATTAACATCATAGGGAGGTTTAGAGAGTTATTATATGTAATAATTGGGTTAAAAATTGACACTGGATGTAGCTGTTAACCTTTATCAGAAGTTGTAGCTAAAGAAACCTGCTACAAATATGGTGAAAACTATATATTAAAAGTAAAGACATGATGTTTACTCACTTTAAAGCTGGCACATAGAAGTTGATTATTGGAAGGTTATTGATATTTTGGAAGGTTAGGAATTAGACTTAGAGAACCTTCATTTATTTGGCCACTATTATTCAGCACCCTTCTCTGGTTTTTAAAAATGTTTCTCCAAGTGATATTCATAGACACTGGCATTGGAATCACTGGGAGTTACTAAAACATTTATTTCCTAGGCTCCTTCTAAGATCTTTGAAATCATAATTGCCAGTTGTGGGGCATGACAGTCTGTATTTTAGCATAATGAATTATTTGTATAGGATGAGGTCTTGAGGGATTGGGTGAATGGTGGTACCTATCACTGGGATATGAAACAAGAAAAGTTGTTTATGCTTTTGTTTTGGAGTCTGGGAGCAAGTATTTGTGTTTTGGATCTATTGAGCTGCTGTGAGTAACTTAGTTAGAGATGTCTAGCTAGCAGGAATAGTTCAGGAGCCCAGGAGTGGGGTTAGGGTTAGGGTCATTATCAGATGGTAGTAATAACTATGGGCATATATATATAAACTTGTGTAGGAAAAAAGATTAGCATGAAATGGTTGTCAGATTTTCACAGAAAGTTTAAAAAACAAGATGTTGAAAAGGATTCCATAGGAGACTCAGAAGGAACAACCACAGATGTCCGTCAAAATAAAGGGAGGTTTCGGGCAAAAGTCAGAATCCACTGCCTTTTATACCTTATCGGATACAATGATGTGCAATAGTCAGACATCTTTTTCACTTGCAGCCTTTAGTCAAGGTAGAATACAGTTCATTTGGTAATGAGATGAACCTATCGGTTTTGCCCATCATAAAAACCTCGCCTAGGGAGTGGGGTAACAGTTCCACAGAAGAGGGAGAATAAAGGTAGTTTGACTAGTTTGACTCCACCCTTTTCCATTTTGCAAGAAGGAAGGTTGTGGGACCTAAGTACCTCCAGTTATAGCCCTCTTGGCTTATTCAGAAAAGAGGCATTCCCTATGACCCTCCCATTATTTTTGCATACATACCAAACAGCTATGGTTTCTGACCATGAAGTGTCTTTTTTTTTTAAATAAAAATTGCAGAGGTTACACGTCCTTTTCCCAGGTTGCCAGAGTAGAATTGGTCTTCTTGTGGGGGGAATCACACTGAACTTGTATACCTTTATTAAAAATAATAGGTATTATCCATTGGTGTTAGTCCATTCATTTTCCAGAAGACATCATTACATTTAGGTTGTTTGCAGACACTGAAAGTCTCAGATACCATGATGAGGATTTTCCTAAGTGACTTCCCACAACACCAGGAGAATGTGGTTTTAATGCTAATGCAGGAGGGTATTGAAAAAGCAGAGAGAGAACAAGTATTATATATTGTGGTAAAGCCAAGAAAAAGATTTAATGTGTCACTGGATGAAGAACAAGGAGATATTTACTGATCGTGGTAAAAGCAACCAGATTGCAGTGGGTTGGGCATGTGGGAGAGAAGGAAAGGGAGGAAGAGCGGAGGTGACATTTTCAGGCAGGTGGTTGAGGAGAGGAGGTGAGGCGGAGGGCAGCAGCCGTAAGCCATCTCATTGTCTGTGAGGCTTTCACTTTTTAAAGATTGCATTGAACTTCTCACTGTTCTCTGAGCATGTCATTATCTTTAACAACTCTCTGGCCTCACACAAGATTTTCCCTGTTTTTGTTCTGCTTCACTCCTCTTTTGCTAACTGGAGATCTTTCATTTCCTCAAGGCCAACCTCAAATTTCATCCTCTCTTATGTTTCTCTAGGCTTCTCCAAGTAGAGTCAGACCTTCTTGGCCCTGTGCTCCACCACATGGTGTTCACACATTTCTTAAGACTTTTACACCAGATAATAAAAATCTTTACTTGTCTTTCCTCTTCTGTAACCTGAGCTACTAGAAGGCATGAGTTGTGTTCGTTCATTTCAACAACTTACTAAGTACATACTCTGTGTCTGTCACAGTACCAGGAGCTGAAATACTTAAGTGTAACCGCTGCTGCCTTCAAATTGTTCACAGTTGTATGTGTGGGGGGTGGCTAAGAAAAAACATCATTTTAAAACAGTGTGATTATGCTTTTATTAAAGTATTTATGGTTTAATATGGTAACAGAAGGGATGTGGGTAGGAGAGACCTACATCTGAGAAGAATTCTAGGAAAAGAAAAGAGCTAAGGAAGACAAATATTATTGGTCGCCCAGCTACATAATGACAAGAGTGTTTTAAAACAAATTAGAAGAATTTGTTGAGTTTAATAAAATGTAAAATTCAGTGTAATAGGAGACTAGAATGCTCTTAGAGGTTTGAAAGGAGGTGAAGCTGGAAAATAACTCAAAGCCAGATCATAAGGAGATTTATAGCCAATTGCTTCCCCAAAAGCCAACACATTCCTAAATAAAACGAAAACATAGTAGATCTCTGTTACAAGAGAACTTATTATGACATGGCTTGTTAAATATATGCCAGCATTCTTTAAAATGTAACAATTATATATAATAAAAGCCCACTGTGAGTAGTTTAATATACTTATGCAAACACACCCAAGCCAGCATTCTCACTTTTGAATTTAAGAATCAGGGTATTGTGTGCTGGTAACTCTTTGCTGTAAGATGTCAGAATTTTCTTCCATCTGCCTCTGCTGATGCCTTTCTCCTCATGTACCCTTTGTGCTGTTGTTACCAGAACCCTTCTTACAATATTTAGTTTCCAATGAATCCTCTCATTCATTCATAGACTAATTGTTGCTTATTTCCTATGTTCCAGGCAATTTATTAAGTGCTGGTGACACAGCATGTAAGAAGGCGGTTATGGTTCTTGTTCTCAGAAGTAAAGGGCCAGATGCTGGGGTGACGAGGGAAGGGAGACTACAGCAGAGATCAATGAGTAGTAAGATGGAGCACGAGGCATCAGAAGCCCCGCAACATCAGTGTCACTGTAGGAGAGGGTGTGGGATGGGGATAGAATTGCAGGACAGCAGGCTAAAGAGGGAACGGAGGAGGAGGTTATACTGGGCCTTGGAGGCTGTGAGAAAGCATCTGGACTTCATCCCCGGACTTTAAAATTTCTACTGTCCAAACTCAGCAACACTTTATTCATGGTATCAGGTGCATCCAGTAGCTTTTTCTTCACTTTTAAATCTCAAAGAGTCCAGGAAGTCCAATTTAAACATCAGTCTTTTATGCCATTTAGATCCTCTCTCCTTTTCTCAGGCACGTTCGTAGCTAAGGGGTGTCCTGTGGGTGATGTCCATGGTCTACTCTTCTCCTCTTTCTGGGTCTCACGGAGTTGAGGCACAGAGAGGGGAGATTGCAAAAAGGAGGAAAAATAGTTTTTACTTAACTTGTTCTATTGATAGCTCTCTCTTTTTAGTCAATGCCATTTGAATGCCTGATAGATAAAAGCAAGCTCTTTGATGGGGCACACTTGAGATTCACCAAGAAACATAGGTAGCTTAATCTTTAATGGACCACTTGTGGCATCCTCCTCAACCCTTGCCTGGGACTTTGCTTTCTGACCTTTTGTAGCTTGGTGTCCCTCTCTTGTCAGGCCACCATTTTGTTGAGTATGGGAAATGTGGGAGAATACTTGGAAGGTAATTTAAGCCAAGCTATTTCCTTGAGGTCCAAACAGTTTCTAAGAACTTTACACATAATATCTCACTTTATCTTTACATGCGTTTTAGAAAGTACAAACGATTTTATTATTATCACCGCTTTATAGATATGTCAATCTAAATAGAAACTAAACTTGCTCAAGGTCAAGTACTCTAAGAGCCCATGATCTTAATATCTATCTCATATTACTCTATTTATTTGTCTTGTTGCTGTCCTTCAGTTTTGCGTGAGTCAGTTTTAAATGTGAAAAGACTGACAGAGACTATAAAACTCCAGTTTCAGCCTTGAAACTAATTTCTCTCTGTCACCTTCCATAATCCATAACTAGCGTGCATTTATTGATCTATAAAAGAAGGAAATTTCACCCTAGTGTCCTGCCTTCAAGAATTATTTTTATGTATGGCATAAAGAAAACAACTTGGTTGTAGGATGCATAAAGTTTTAAGTTCAAATTTTGGCGCTCTCTCTCTTTATTATTTTTAAACAAATGTGGCATCGAAAGTGTTCTCTACCTGTGAAATGTTGATGCCTTTGCATATTTAATCAGCTTATTCTGAATTTTGAATAGCAAAGTATACCAAAGTGAATTGCAGTTACCATGTTATGACTGTTGATCATTTTGAATGCTTTGCTTCGATGTATTTTAATAATTTACTATTATAATCTGAATTTTTATTATTAGTTTTTAATTTGTTCATGAAACTTGTCTGACTTCTAGTTCCAAAGAATAGCCCAGATATCTTACTTGCACAGTGGTCTGAAGATGTGGTATCTATGATATCCTGCATTTCCTGTGTGAGCTTCTTTGCATAATAGTGTTTTATGATCTTGTACTAAATGGGTACACTGCTGTTCTGTTTTTAAGCTTCTTACTTTTTGCAGTTTTTAAAGGACTAATAATACTGGGTTAAATTTGTTGTTCAGCCCTTTTGAGTACCAACTAAAAGTGTTTGAGTTTAACCATTTTTGTATATTCCAGGGGTGTAGTTTAATTGCTACATACCTGCTTCATAAACCCCATTTTTCTTTGTCATATAAGAAATACACTGATTGGAATTTATTCAGAGAAGACTAGCTGTATTTTTTTTTTTTTTTTAATGCCTTAAAACAACAATCAGTTTATTTTCTCCAGTGATCAGGAGTTTGGGAAGTGCTAACAACGGTGGATTTTTCTCTGCTCCCCATTGAGACTGGGAATTATTATGGCCTATATATCTAACCTTAAAGCTAAAATGGCTGCAATGCTGAGATCTCTCTGTATTCATAGTCCATTATCTTTCAAAACCTCCCCTTTTGTTAGTTGGTATCCTTCTATTCTTCATGGCACTTAATTCCATCTAGCTTCCTTAGTACAGCAGTCTAGGTTTCTCTATGTGGTGGCGAAGGTTTCCTCATGTTCAGTATAGGAGAAATAGACTCCTGTTGATGAGAGGAGTGGCAATTTCCATTGCTAAAGGGAGAAATGTGAATCTATCTTTGAAAACAATCTTTGCGGGTACTTAGTGCTGGATAATTATATTGCTGATTAGTAGATATTTCTCATCCTGGGCTCGGGCAGAGGGAGGGTAGAGAGGACTGGAGACACTTGGGGAGAGTTTGACGCGGTGGCTTAGAGGGGAGAACTGGGGGAGCATCTGACCGGGTCCCAGTGCTGACTCATCCCCAGTGCTGCAGACAGACCATTCCCCCAAGACTAGCCTTTATTAGCAAAAAGGGTATAATGAAGTAAACTTTGGTACTTTAAAATACACTCAGTATCAAAGAAAATGTCAAATCACTCCAAAGCTTTCCTGCCATTTGGATGTTTTAGTGAGTAGATATAATTAATCAGGAGTAGGCTACAAACATTGACTTGTAATTAGTGTACCCAGGCAATAAGAATACGCTGCCTTCACTAAGTTAATGTGTCCTTGAAATCAGGTTTATGCGGTAAGCTATGCAATAGAGGGTGGTTTCCTTGTCTGCAATACAAATCATGAAAACAATGGTTAGTGGAAGTAAAACATTTGACTGGAAACTATATTTGTGTTGGTTTTGCTTCTAACAAGCTTAAAAACAGGAAATTCACTGAATTTATCTGTAATCCCGTCTAATAAATGGAAAGTTGGGTTAATTTCTTGTAAAGAATTGTTCAAATCTGGAATTTTGTGCTATCTTTCATTTCAGTTTTATCTAACCATGTCCCCCACCTCCCATACATTGGCCGTAGGACAGCTGCTTGATGATGCGTCCTTGTAGAATTTTTGTTTTTTCCTAAATTTGCTTCTTACTTGTTTGTGTACTCTCTGAGAGATTTTGTATTTGCTCATGTTAGTATTTATTTCTCTTAGAATCTCAATTCATGGGCCCAAATCTTAAGTTTGTATGAAGAGGTGGCATTTTTCTGTATTTCTCTGGCAATTTTCTTATACCACACAGATCAAGTTACTATTGTTATTCTATGTGCTCATGGCAAACTTAAAGTTTATCTTAAGGAATGTTTCGAGAGTATTCTTTTTAATATTGAGAGTTTGCATTTTATATGAATTTGAATCACATGTAAATAATTTGTTTTGAAATCCTATTATTAAATATTATTTGTTTTTCTCATTACCCTGCCTTTTTAATCATTAAAACAGTGAGTGTAAACCATATTTTAAATAGACTCAATGATAATTATAAATTTTCCTTTTCAGATTTTATCTTAAAGTTAATTATCTCATCATTTTTCAAGTGGCTAACAAGGAGCTAATATCTGGCACAGAATAAATACCCACTTTTCTTGTTCACTTGTGTTTATGCAGTTATTAGTGTTCAGTCCATTGTGTCAGTTAGCAAGACCTTTTTGCAGCCATTTGTCTATTTTCATGACAGCATTTCAGATGAACTAGGTATTATAACTTGCAGGTTCACACTGAGAACAAATTCCTGCAGCAGCCGCAAGACCCTTTCCAGTCTCGGCCCCTGCTCTTCCATGAGATACCTTACATAGGACCATCATCTACTTTTGAACACTGGGAGAATGCCAGTATCATTCCGTGTATTATCTAATAGCAAAGCTTTATTTACTTCCTACATTCAGATAAGAATTCTCTGTAAAAATAAAGAGTCTAACATTTTCTCCCTGCACCCAAATGGATGTACACATCTCACTTAGTAAACCATTGCTCTAAGCTGATTAATCCTGCCTCTGCTCACAGGCTTTGGTTTTCTCTTCATTTAGGTAAAGTACAGTTACAGTTTTGTTTTGTTTTGTTTTGTTTTTCCTCAATAAGTAATAAGGAACCTGCCTGCATGGTATTAGACCCAAGGAACTTTCATTGGAGTCACATGGTGAAATGAAGTTTTAGTTGCTCTCAAACCATTCTTCACAAAAATAGTTTATTTTTTACTTAAAGAGGGCTAGTGTGATAGGTTGCAATGATGGTCCCCATCCTTCACTTCTTTGTATATCTACATCTTTTTCTGCTTAGCTTTTTAACGCGCTTCCACTAAGAATGGGTGGACCTGATATAATACTTGTCACTCGCTGCAACTGTGTGACTTGCTAGGCCAATGAGTTGTTAAAAGACATTATGTGAGTAATGACTTGAAATGAGCTTGTACATTGGGGTTGGCTATTTTGCATTTATGCTATTGTTGTGAGAAAAACAAGCCCCAGGTAGTCCTCTGGTCTACGGAGTAGTACCAGATATACTCTCTATGTTACAGGAGAAATTCCCAGAAACACGGTTCTTCTTGCCAATGCAGTAAAGAACTGCAGATCACTCAGTCTATTATCATGCTGGCAAGCAGGGTTTATTGGTGACATGTCCTCATGGAAGAAAATGGGCCTCTCCAAGATAGGGGAGAAGGGCAAGAGCAAGGGTGGCAAGGGCAGGGGTGGCAAGAACAAGAGCTGAAATGGCCTGAGGCAGGGTGTCCTCTGGCAGCCAGAGATTCCTTTGTTCTGAGCACTTAGGTAGTTGGCAGGTGGGGTGAAGGAGCTATCAGTTGATTGACAGGTAAAGGTGGTGCTACTTCTCCAAGACGGGTGGGAATATCCAAAGGTGTTAGTGGACTCCTTCCTTGAGGCCCTATGGGTCCTTTCCAGCCTTTCAGGCCTTGGGATGAAAGCACCATTTCAAAGGCTTTCTTTCCAAGATAGTGGAAAACATGGAATTTCAAGGACTGCTGAGTCAGTGGGTGGGACTTCCATCCTCCCCGTCCTGTCCCCCCCCACTTGGTTTAGCATCTATCCTACTTAACAGTAACACAGCTGAATTGCCCCAGTGGTCCTACAGAGATGCGAGCCCAGATCAGCCAATGGCCAGGTAATCCCACAGATGCACAAGTAAGAACTGCTGAGATCAACTGAGCCCAGGTGAGATCAGCTAACCCCTGCTATCATGACTTCTGAGCTAAAAATAACTGGTTGCTATTTCAAGCTCCTGCATTTTAGGTGATTTTTGCATGACAGTAGCCAAATGATATTAGCCAGTCTCTAGATTTTACTGGTGAAATGCTGATTTACAAATTCAGACTTGGGGAAGTGTACTTTTTCCCAATTGTACCCTCTGTCCACTCTTCTTCTTCTTTTTTTTTTTTTTTTTGCTGCTAATGTAACATTTTTTTTTTATTGTTCGATTATAGTTGTCTCTCTTTTATCTCTTTGCTCTTTCCTGCCCTGTCTCCCTACAGCAGTCAATCCCCATCGTATTGTCCATGTCCATGGGTCATTCATACCTGTTCCTTGACTGGACCCTTCCCCTTCTTTCCCCTTTTTCCCTCACCCCCTCTGGTCACTGTCAGTCTGTTCCTTGTTTCCATGCCTCTGGTTCCATTTTGCTCATTTGTTTTTGTTCATTAGTTCCTCTTATAGGTGAGATGACATGGTATTTGTCTTTTGTCACCAGGCTTATTTCACTTAGCATAATACTCTTCAGTCCCATCAATGCTGTTACTAAAGGTAGGAGTTCCTTCTTTCTTTCTGTTGTGTAGTATTCCATTGTGTAAATGTACCATAGTTTTTTGATCCACTAGTTTATTGATGGGAACTTAGGCTGTTTCCCGCATGTGGCTATTGTAAATAATACTGCCATAAACTCTTATTTCAACTTTCAAAATATTTCAGCATTATTTGACACTGTAAATATTTATTTGCTTCTTAAATTTTATTTTCTCTCCTTCTGCTCCTCTGCATGTGTTTTATGTTTCTTCTTCCTCAATTTTCTAGTATGTTTCTTGTTTATTACCATCAGTTAATTATGAAACATCTATATAAATAATACTCTTTCTCCTTACTATTTTGTCACTGATAAAAATGATACAGTCTGAGTATATGTTCAATATATATGAATAGTCATATTAAATGTAAATAGACTGAGTTACAATTAAAGGATGGAGGTAGTCAGATTCAACAAGAAATATCAAGATATTTTTTAAAAATTGGAAATAATCAGTATATTCAGAGCATAGTCTCTTATTACAGATGCAGTAAAATTAAACATCATTGACAAAATGTAAGTAAACAAAGCAATATATTTGGGAATATAAAAACACAGTTCACAATATTTCTTATATAATGAAAAAGAAAAGTCTTAATGAAAGTTATAATATGTCTTTGAGCAATCATAAAACTCTTAATTATAATTATTATATTGCAATAGTAATCATGACTTTAGAAACAATGCATAGGTAAGCAAACAGTAAAATGGAAGAGAACTTTTAGAAACAGATCCAAACCTATGTAGACACTACATACATGAAAGAAGTGCCATTTAGACCTGTGGGAAAAGGAGGACCACTTAATAGAAAATTGTTAATCCCATTAGGAAGGAAAGGTTGGATCCTTACCTCATCTGATACAGAATATTTCCAGCACCTAAATGTTTAAAGCAGAACTTTTACATCTTTATAAGAAGCATACTAGGATATATACTAGGATATATACTAGGATATATTTATGATATATTGCATAATTTATAATCTTAGAATTCTTACAAAGTTTGTTTAAAAATATTCATATATAGAAAATATAAAGAACTTCTATACCTCAGTAAGAAAAAGGCATCCTAAAGGAAACTGGGTAAATGAAATGAACAGAAAATCTATATGAGAAAACTAGAGTTTTTAATCAACATTTGACAGTGTGTTAAATTTCACTAGTTAGAAGAGAAATCTAAATAGTTGCACTCTGAAACATTTTACACCAACCATAATGGCTAAAATGAAATATTCCATCTGTCCCAAGTTACAAAGAAACAAGGACATTTATACATTGCTAGTGGCAATATAAATGTATACACCTCTAGGGTTTCATTTTGGCAGTACCTTGTTATCTTGAAGATGCACATAAAATACATTTCAGTCATCTCACTTATCATTTACTCTAAAGCAGGAGTGGACATCCTGGGGCCTATGGGCCAAATCCTGTCAGCTGCTTATTCTTGTGAACAAAGATATGTTGGCACATACCTCTCCCACTAATTTACATATTGCCTGTGGGCTTTCACACAATAGCAGAGTCGAATAGCTGTGCTACTGCCCATATGGCTGGCAAAGCCTAAAATGTTTACTAATCAGCCTGTTATGGAAAATGTTTGCTGACCTCTGGTCTAGACTAACTCTTACATGTTTGAACTAAAAACATTGTGTAACAATTTTTATAGTAGTATTGCTTACCATAGTAACAAACTGAAAAAAGATATGTGAAAGCAAGGAGAAAAACAATGAATACTGTGAACTATTCTTACAAGTTAATGCTATGTAGCAGTGAAAGTGGATCAAAGTCTGAGATGTATTGGCATGAATAGATACCAACTATGTGACTAAAAAACATGAGTGTCAGATACACAGTGTGGTCCCATTTCTGTAAATGTTAAAAACGTGACATACAGCACATGCATTTGTATAGTAAATATGTAAGTGCATGAATGGGTATACTGCATGCCAAATTCAAGACAAGCGTTCCCTCAAAGTGTAGGGGAATGTGATTGAGATGGAATCAACAGGAGAGGAAAGGCTTCAATAATATTTGTGATGACATTTCTGCTGCTGATTGTTTGAAGGTGTTTGTAATGTTCTTTATACTAATATATCTGAAGATGAAGTATAATAATATACAAATGAAAGCAGTGTCCCCTTTCTTGAAGATTTGTAAGTTAGTTAGGAGGCAGAGGAACTAATATATCATTGTAATGTGTGATTTTGCAGTAATGGATTGCTTTATGAATAATGAAGATAGATAGAGACCCGACTGTGTACTTTCCAGATGTTAAAGGGTTGTGAGGAAGAGCTCTTGATTCAGAAGCAGGGGAACTTGCTCTATTTGAGGAATGGTAAGGACTGAGGATTAGTAGAATTACCAAGGGAAGAGCATAAATGTGAATGGTAGAAGCAGAAGAGAAGGCCAGATCATGCTGGAAAGGCTGACTGGTACAATTTGAGGTGCTGCGAATGCTCAAAAACAGACGGTGTTCCTGCAAACAATTTTCTAAAAGATCACCTAAGACCCACTGTTTGGAAACCTTATGTATCTTCTATGTGGTACGTCTATAGGAAATGATTGCCCTAGCAATAACTTATAAAAACAATAAAAATACCATAATTTTACAGAACTAGAAAAATGGAATTTGAAATTTTATAAAATGTTGTGAAATACATTAAGTTGACCTGGGAAAGTAAATGTCATTGGGATTCACATTCTGTTTGAATTTAAGGGAACCCCGTTGCAAAGAGACACCTGCCTAAAAACTTATTGTATACACTCATTTCTTAATCTAGTTTTTTTGTTATGGTTAATTAAATTTCAACTATATGGAATTAAATATTTTAAATGATGACTAAACGATGGAGACCGAGGGTGCATTCAGTTACGAAATTTTCCCCTAAGTATTAGGAGCACAGCCTGGAGCTGCTTTCATGTCCTGTTTATATGTCCTTACTCTTGGCTGATACTAGTCATTTTCATCCATTCCATTTCTGAGGTATCACTGAGAATCATCTTCTTTCATTTGCTTAACTAAGATTTGTACAAATGACTTGATAGTTTCATAAGCATATGGCCTTTTTAAATCTGTCCTTTTTTACACACACAATTTTCAATGAAATCGCCAATTGTTGAAGCATTTATTTTCTCAAATGTGATAACTTTGACATTGTGCTCAAAGGACAGTTTCTGAATTTCAAATCTCAAGTGTGTAATTGAAATTTTTAATTATTTATCATGTAAATGTTTGCACAAACATTCATGGACAAAAATTTGAACATCTGCTAGATTGTCAGTAATAATCACAATTGTGAATTGTATATCTCATCTAAAATGTATGCCCTCTCTTATGTTAAGAAAGGCAGAGACAGAACGTGAAAGGAGGGAACAAAAAGAGGAAGGAGAGAGGGATGATTAAAAAGAGAGGGAGTGGAGTGGGAGAGAGAAAGAAGGAGAGAGACTGGGTGGGGGAGGAAAAAATGAGAGAGAGAGAGAGAGATTCAGCTAAAAAAGTGTTGGGGAATGATGATAAAGGAATGGATCACTATCTAGTCTGTATGAATATTTAATAGTACATTGCAAAATAATTGTATTTGAATACAAATGCATTAACTTGCCAACATAATAACTAATAGTCTTTTTTATTAAAGTGAATTTTATAAAATAACTTTAATTAAAATTATTATTATCTTCTAATATATTCTTGCTAACAATATCATATCTACCCTTTTTTTTTAGTATTTAAAAAAGTAAGATATTCTACAGTTTCTTTGGCAACAGGAGATGATGACTCATACAGATCTGACAGTGTGTTTAATACTTGTTCCTGTTTTCTTTCTTTCTCTTTTCTACTTAGGCTTCCTGGTAGTTCTTTCTTAAGATAAATGACAAAACAATTCATCCAATCTTGCCCCAAGAATGTCCCATCTCCAAACAGTTCTAAACTATAGAAGGAAGTAAAGCAGTTTGAACAGAGATTGTTCAAGTGAATGAGACTAAATAAAGTAAATTATTTTTTATTTTCATAATAACATGTAGGTAATTGTGTAAATACACATTTTATTCTATTGTAAGGGAAAAGAATGGCCTTTCTGATTCAAAATTTACTTCTCTCAATATAGCTTTCTCTTTTGAAACTATGGTACTTATTTAAGTTTTGTATTCCTTGTATCTAAAACATTTAATATTTTCAGAAGAATGTTATTTTACATTTCAGGAATATACGATAGATGTTTTCTTTCGACAAAAATGGAAAGATGAGAGGTTAAAATTTAAAGGTCCTATGAACATCCTTCGACTTAACAATTTAATGGCTAGCAAAATCTGGACTCCAGACACCTTCTTTCACAATGGGAAGAAATCGGTAGCTCATAACATGACAATGCCAAACAAACTTCTTCGAATCCAGGATGATGGGACGCTGCTGTACACAATGAGGTATGTTTGTAGGTATGGTATGTTGCATTTAAATACTGAGAAATCCATGCATCCAAAAATCAGCCAACCTAGTTTTCAAGTGTTAGTGTAAGTTGAACATTTTCATAACAGATTATTGAGGTACCTATAATATACTTTGTGACCGCATGCATATTAAACTATAAAATCAAATAATATTAATAAGGTGATAAGTCTCAACTTTGTGTTAAAATTTAAGAAGTATTGTTACTATTAATAATTGATTTTTTTGCCATTTATTTTTTACATTATCTTAATACAGTTTTATAGCATAATGAATTTATTCTCTATACCAGCATGTAATTTTATTTTTGATATCTCATTAGATAGCCCATCAAAAATTTAAGGGATTTTTAAACAAGCTTTTACTTCATTTAGTGTTTTGTTTCTCTTTATTAAGTTATTTGAAAGGAAGAACATTATTTTTTTGAACTCAGAGTTAGTTTTTTATCTAATGAAGTTTGCAAATGAATTGGATACCATAGACATATGTATTGGGCTGAACCATGTAAAACGGCCATTTTGTAGATCAAAAAGTGTCATGTAATATCAATTTCATTGATTCAACCTTAAAAAATTAGCTAAAGGAATGTACTGTTGTTAACACTATTTTTCCATTTAAACTATTCCCATGAATTCATCTTTTAAAACAGGTTGCTCATATTATGTAAAAGAGAAAATCATAACAAATTTAATTAAGTGATATATAATTAAAATTTAAATGTTTAATAAAAGCATTAAAGCATTGATGACTTTCATCAACATTATATTTAGAGTTATGTATATTATAGGAACTTGATGTAGTTATTATTTCATATGAAATGTTAATTGGTAGATTTCAGTTGTGAAAATTATTTAAGAAGGGGCATTAATAAAATCTCAATCTTTAAAGAAAAAAAAACGCTTGTGGGCTCATTATTAAATGACCATTACCAAAATGTAAGTGTTAGCTATTCTTTCTGTCTCTCTCTCTCTCTCTGAATTTTGCAAAACAGAGGCAGTACCCTGTGATTTTGCACACTTTGATCATATCTATGGATTAATACAATAATTGGAAATTTGGGGTTTAACCAAAATACAAGCAGAGAATACACATAGTTTTGGAAATACTTCATGGAGTTGTACTCAAATACTCTCTTACAAGTATATTTAAATTTTGGTCACACTTGTATTTCTCATTATAAATAATTTTTTAATTTAATACATGTCTTATCTACTTTACCTTTGTGTGAATGGAATAATTAATAACTTTGTTATAAATTTGCTGATTACTTTATATTGTGATCATGAAGATACAGAATAACATGCATAATTTAGCCTGCTGTCCACAAGATATTTTTATGAGATACATCTAAATATGTATCTATATGTGTTTCCATATTTATATGAATATATCTATATATGATACTGACTCAAAATTTATATATTTTTGAAGAAGCTCCTCTGAATTAATATTGAATTCTTATATCAAATTTGTTATATGGTCGTTGATGAGATATAGGAAAAATGACATTCTTTTCTTTATATAGACTTAAAAATTTTTTCTCTAACATTTAAAATAGTGAAGTTAATGGAAAAATAGTTATTCAAAAATGCATATAAACTTCTTTACTTTTAAACAAACTACAGAATATAAAATGGTTAAATATTCCTTATTTTACAATAAATACTATTGTCTTAAGTTCAGATTTTGTGTATGTTAATATCTTCTAAAATGTCATATGAATGTGAAAGAACAAAAATGTGTTTAAATGTTAATTAACCTAACAAGATGCATTAAAGTTCCACATCATCATTAATTCTGTTGACAACAGTGAGGAGTGATTTATCTTGAGTTGAGAATTTACTTAAACAAAGAATGGAATTTTGACTTTTAGGCTTACAGTTCAAGCCGAATGTCCAATGCACTTGGAGGATTTTCCAATGGATGCACATTCATGTCCTCTGAAATTTGGCAGCTGTAAGTATGGGGATGAAGTTACATGTTTGGGGTCAACAATATCAAGGATAGTCAGCAGCACTGCTTAATTTTGTAGTTTCTTACTATATTATATAATGCTTGATACTTGCCCAGTAAGATGCCAGAGTAAAAAATATGCTGATATACATCACAGAACAAATTGGCTAAACCTGTTGTACTTTCAGATAACATTATGTTTTAATCCCGGTGTTTACATTATCACTTACATTATTGCTAATAAAAAAACTGTGTGTTTTTATAAATGTGTAAACTAGACCAGGAGCTCTTTGAAAATCAGGACTATGTCACTATTCTTGTTTGCCCAGTGCTAACACATTAAAAATGCAAAATAAATGTTTTATTTTTGTCAACTAAGAATGAATTGTAAAGGATAGATTCTATTGTTTATTAAAGTAGCTAACAGCCTGTTGCAAATGGCAGGCACAGATGCTGGATCTGTGCAATTACCTTTCTACTTTCTAACTAGTAGAGGGTGTGTTTCTTTTTTTTTTTAATTTCCTAAAATAAATTTGAAGGCGATATGTAGCTGATTTGCTACATGCACACATCTTCTGTGTACATAAAATATTCCAGAAATGGCTTTGTGCATTTGGCCATATTTAGGTCACTGAGGTTATATCTTGTATGTCAAGGAGAAGCATTTACTCTCCCAGAATAATCGAAAAGAGGGAAGGTCAAGCCACCTCCCTAGGCCCACAAGGCATTCAGGGCAGGTTCCTGATCAATTCATGGACACTGCTAGACAGCTTCTCTCCTGTGTGAACGTGCCCCATTGCCTGACCTTTAAAGAAACCTTGCTCTTTCCGGCGCCCCCATCTTTGTCCATTGGGGGCAGCTTTTGACTTCTCTTTTTCTGAAATAGAGATACAGTTCTCAAACCTGATTAAAAATATTTCTGACTGAGTAATGTGCCTTCTCCCTGCAGATTGTAGCAAGTGAAAGGAAAAGGAAGAATGACGGTTAATATGAATGCAAAAGCCTCTAATTATTTTGATCACCATAGTTTTGCAGAATGAGAAGTTCAATCTTGTTTTTTTCTGTTCATTCTTACAAAAGGTGTCAGCTCTCAATTTTCTTTGAGAATTTCTTCTTTGTTTAACTACAAAGCCTTCTTTTATTGTCATGGAAACCACCACTTCAATACTGGCATTTCTCCCTAAATTGTTTAAGATAGTCAATCATGTTACACAACGTAAATATGATGTTGAGAAAACTCAGCAGATGTCGCAGAGAAAAACTCATTTGCATTGCATAAGTGTCATTAAAGAGAAAAGTGAGAAAAAAATAACAAAACAACTTGATACCAAAGAAAGGACATATTCATGATGCAGGAATGATGTAAGAAGGAAACGCATTTTTCAGTGAATAAGTTAGTGCTATTAGAACACCAGCTATAAATGAGGTGATGTTACCATTCTGGATATGAACTAAATAGACCTGAGATTATTTTAAATGAAAATAAAAAAAATTTTTATAGTGTGTCTACGACTAGTAGAATATTACACACTTGAGAAAATGGCTGTCTGTATCTCAAGATGATATGAGTAAACATAAAATTTGTTACTAGGCACTCTCTGTTTAATTTCTTTTATGTAGTTTTCTTTAGGTTTATTTTCTGACACACTAATAAACCATTTGTGTACTCTTGTATTTATCTTTGCCAATAGCAGGTGCTTGATACATACATGTTAAAAGTATGAACACGAGAATGCAGTAATAGACTGGCAAACCAACCCAAACCTTAAGATGCTGGTACAACAAATTTTGGCAGAAGCAGTCATGACTTTCTTTTTTTTCTGTCCACTTTTTCTTGTCTTGCTTAAAAGTCCCTTTGCTTCCCCCAAATGATGGGATTTCTGGAATTTTATCATTGTCTTGAAATGAAAGAAGCATCTTTTCTATAGGTTTATGATTTTGAATTCATTTTTTGTTTTATTTGTATTACCTCACATTTTTATACATTTCCATACTGTTTAAATTGATTGAATGGGCATCTAGACATATTCTGCACATCAACCCAAAATAAATAAAAAGTCTTTCGGATAAAAATTAAAAATTAAAGAATATCTTGGGTTATTTTTTTTGGGGGGGGAGCAGGTTACCAACTATTAAGAATCAGTCTATGCATTTGATGTTTATTATGCAATAGTATGAAAAATGGGTTATTTAACATACTTAAGTAAAATTATTTAATAAAAACCTAATTTAGAGGTGGCATTTGTAATGAAATTGGCAACAAAATTGTCTTTATCTCTTTTTTATACTTTACCGAGAAACATTGCTCTGGCCTCCCGGTTTCTGTGTGTGTTAGTGTACTAGTGTACTAGGGAGTGCCTCTAATTCTCACTGCATAACTTTCTGCTGCATCTTCTCTCTCCAGACCCTGAATCTAAAAAAAATTCCTATATAACTAACGAAATGAAATAATTGATTTTTAAAAAAAGACATGGGTGGGAATCAGTCAATGTCTTTAACATATTATTTTGTTCTTATCCAAATTTTGTATCTTCTATAACAGTAAAGAAGATAATCAAAATATTATGAGAGTGTATTCATTAATCTAGCAAGAATGAATTGAAAACTTTGTGTGTCATTCACACCAGGTGCTGGAAGCATAGACATGATTCGGAGTCCCCACTCATCCATGTCTCTCTAGTTTCTTAATATGGTGTCACATTTGCAGAGTTTCATTTTCTCTTATTTATTTAAAAACATCATCAGACTAAAAAATGATGTTTGCAATTACTTGAAAAAAAACTATACAATTTCTTAGTATTCACAACCTTTTGAATATTGTGAGGCCTTCTGATATAAAGTAGTACATGCGGAATGCCTTTGAATGATCAAATTCTCTGCCATTTGGATTTTATTGAAAACAAGGCCATTATATATCCATGGGAGAACAAAACAAGTCACTAGTTATCCACATTCCTGATGTTACTTCAATTTTAGCCCTCATCAATGAATGACTAGTTAAAATTAACAAAAAATATGAACTTCAGAGTAACTGGAATTTATTCATATGGAAACTATAAATACATTTCTGCCATTAAATGTATATGTGTACACACATAAGTATACAAAGCTATACATACATTTTTTAGAATTCTATTTCAAAAATTGTTTTATGTAATATAATATACTTGTGAATGTAGATGAATACATGTACAATGAAATCAGTGTTTCGTGGATATTAACATTTAGTAGCGACATTCAGAAAACCATTAAAAGACCACACAGAAAGGCACAAACTTATACATTCACTTTATTGTTACTGAAGTTTAAGTGGCAAGTGATTTATGGTCACAGACTTTGGGTCAAGGACCATGGCAGCACAATGGTTGAATATAGAAAATTTATAGATGTTAGAAGAATAAGCTGTCCCATGTCCTGGATAGCCTGAGACAGAGATCTCATTAGAGATAGTTGGTCCTTTCTCTCCCTTTACTGAGGCTGTGACCATGATGCTGACTTTTGCTCAAGGACTTGGAGTAACTCATATTTCAAAACATTCCCACAAGCAAAACTGCAAAGATTTTCTTCACAAGGTCAGCAGAATAGCAAGAGTTATCTGTTTATTCAACTGTGGGAAGACTGCCTGCGTGAAAAGGTCAGCTGCTCCCCCATCAGGACACACAGGTACAAAGAAAATGCCAGGGCCAGAGGACAGCTGAGACCAGACATGCTGCTAGCCCTCCAGTTCTAGGGTCATCTCACTTCTGCTATGTTCTGCTTCCTTGGCCAAATAAAACAGGAACTTATACCTGGTCTGTACATCTTTTGTCTTTTCCTACCAATCTATAGCTTACCTGGGATGCAATGAAAGTAGAGTCCAGTGAGATCTAGGTGCATTCATTAATTTTAAAATGAAAACATTTTAATAAGTATTTACAGCTTGAGGAGATTATAGCATTCCCATTTATTTTACATGTTCTACAATAATCAGTTCTTGTTTTTTTAATGAAATGTATTGTATTAAGTATGATAGTTATAATTTAATGTTAACTACGTTGATTTATGTCCTGAAAGCAATATTATTTTGGATTATGATTATTTTTTCATGAGTGATAGTTATTTTTTAACTTGTTACATGAGCTATGGGCATTCATAACCTGTTTACCACAATGCCTTTGTCTACCACCTTGAGACTATGGGAGATGTTTTAATCATCTCAAGGACCACTGACTTTTGCAGGTTCTAGAGAAAAATTTGTTCTTCATCTCCCAAAGTGGTTGCAAAGAAAATAATCTCACAATCTTTACTGTCTCTCTTTATCTGCTTCCACACTTTTTACCCTAAAAACATGATCTGTAAATATTAACAATGATTTTTTAGTCAGCAATCATCCTATGAAATATACAAGTTTTGATGTTGCATTTTACTGATGGTTTTTAATAAAGTGATAAAAAATTTTTTTTCTATTTCCTACAGATGCATATACAACCTCAGAGGTCACTTATATATGGACTTACAATGCATCTGATTCAGTACAAGTTGCTCCTGATGGCTCCAGGTTAAATCAATATGATCTGTTGGGACAATCAATAGGGAAAGAGACAATTAAATCCAGCACAGGTTAGTAAAATGAGTCCAAAAAAAGTTAGTTCTTAAGAAAAAGTTAATAGGTTAAAGTCATTGGAAATGTATCAGTTTGCTTAAAACCTTTGTTTTTGAGATCCAAGAGTTGGCAGCTTGAGGGCTTTTTAGAAATTCAGAATCTCAGGCCTGATGCCTTGTTAATTTAGACTATTTTAACAAGATTCCAAGGAGATTCCTTAGGTGTGCGTTAAAGTTTGAGACACACCAGTCTAAAATATACTTCATATTAAAGTGTGTGTCTTCTCAAACAAGTCAATTTTACCTTCAAACAGGGTTATAGTTTCCCTAGTGTTCTAAATCTTTTCCCTTTATTCTAGATAACTTCTTATGATTCAACTCCTGGTTTATGAATCACTACTACTGGGCTGTGTGGGGAAGCTGATGTCTTTATGGGGGCACCCTCCTCTAAGAAAGAACAACCGTGTGAACTAGTTCATTTACATCTGGCAGATGTAAAGCCAGAGAGCAGGAAGGAATGTGGCTCTGGGGATGGGATAGAACTGACTGCGGTGAATAAAAGCAGACACACAACACTGAGAAATTCAGAATTGGTGGGTGACAAGGTCAACAGTGGGAAATCTGGGCCAGAAGAGCAGTCTTGGAGATGTGGCTATAAACCAATACCTTAAGGAACCAGAGAGGACTGAACTTGAGGCTGGTACCAGTGGTGATGAGGGACCTGATTAGGTAAAGTAATCTATAGCCAGAGAAGATTTATTAATCTTGTACTTGGTCAGTAAGTATGACCTAGAGAGAAAATGAATTCCCTACAAGAGACATACAGTGTGAGTTTCTCAGTAATATTGAAGTCCTCTTTTAAATATTCTTGCTCTGTGAAAGAGGATTTAAAAGTTATATACTTTTTATGTCATATATATGATAAATTCTTTTTTCAAACCAGAGACTGCTCCCTCTCTAATCCTTTCCTTTTCCAAAATGTGCAAACTATTGACTATTAGAGTTTCATAAGCTTCTTAAATTTTTCTTCTAGGTGAATATACTGTAATGACAGCTCATTTCCACTTGAAAAGAAAAATTGGGTATTTTGTGATTCAGACATATCTGCCCTGCATCATGACTGTCATTCTCTCCCAAGTGTCATTCTGGCTTAACAGAGAATCTGTGCCTGCGAGAACTGTGTTTGGTGAGTGAATAACTACGTACTTGGTTGTCGAGCACATTATATTTCATACCATACTTTCAAAAGCATTCTCTTTCCTGATACACCAATGATATGTGGTGTGTTTGGCAGGAAGTATTGGCTTTGCCTAATAGATGAAGAAACTGAGGAAAAAAGAAATAAATTACAGGCTCAGTGCCACAGTGTTACTAAGGAATATAAATAGTATTCAACTCGTCTGGAAATACATTCAGGCTACTTTCTCTCGAATCATTTTGCTTCTCAACATGTGTCTCCATGTTAGTGTATGGAGAATATTGTTAGAAACTTTAATTTAGAGTAAAACTATCACATTTCTAGGCTCTCTGTGTTTACTGTTTCCTTTCTTTTTTAGATAAACAAAGATGATCTTAAGATTAAAGACTGAAAGGGAGGGAAGAAAAAAGAGACAAAGAGACCCCCTCATGTTCTACCATTAGTGTGTTTATTTACAAATTGAATTTTCTTGATTTAAACGAGGCAGGACAATTTGGTTACTGCTTTTTGTATGCATGAACTAGGCTGAGCACATTTTTTGACAAGATAGATTACTTTTGTGTATTTGGACCCCTCAGTCGTTTAGGAAAGTTTTATTGAGAATCTACTATGCCAGATAATGCACCAAGCCCTAGACTGGAGCACAACAAAATAAGCAGAAAAGATCATGGCAACCCAAGGTGAAGGCATTATAAAAGAGGCATAATCAAGTTGTTACAGAAAACAGCAGCAAAGATCATCTCTAGGAGAACTGATTAAGTAGCTGAGCTAACATTTGAGCTAAAACTTGAAGGATGAGTAGGAGATTCTCAGACAGGTGAGCTGGGGCAAGAATCTTAGCCAAAAATGCCAATTGTGTAATGAAATGGCATCAAGAGATGAAAGAACATAGTACGTTTGGTAACAGTGAGTTGTTTCCTGTGTCAGTAGAGATACATAGAGATAAAAGTATAGTTTAAAGCCTAGATGAGAAAGACCTTGTAGCCTGTGTCAATACAATTTACCTTTATCTTGTAAGCTGTAGCAAGCCACTATAATGTTTGAGGCCATAAATAAGTGTAAAGCTCTTAGAATAACCCTGGTATTTAATATGTGTTACATACTTGTTAGCTATACTTATTATCAACATAAAAAAATCAATTTGAATCTCAACATCAGCAATGAATAATTCAAAAGGAAATTAAGAGCATAATTGTGTTTACAATAACATCCAAAGAATAAAACACCTAGGAATAAATTTAACCAAGTAGCTGAATGACTTGTTCACTAAAAAGTATAAAACAATGCTGAAATTAAAGAAGATCTAATTAAAGGAAAGACATCCTTGGTCATGGATTTGTGGACAATATTGTTAAGAAGAGAATAATCTTCAAAGTGATCTATACATTCAATTCAATAGCTATTAAACATCAAAAATGACCTTTTTAACAGAAAGGGAAAAGCTGATTCTCAAATTTATATCAAACCGTAAGGGGGCTACAAATAACCAAAACAATATTGAAAAAGAGAAACAAAGTTGGTGGACTTTTTACTTTCAAAACTTAACACAAACTCACCTTAACAGTGTGGTAGTGGCATAAGAATGCACATATAAATCAATGGAATAAAATTGAGAGTTCAGTAACAAAACCATATGTCCATGGCAAATTGATTTTCAACAAGGTTTCCAAGACCATTCTATGGAGAAATAGAGGTCTCTTGATGAAATGTTGTTGCGACAGCTGGGTGACCATCACATGCAAAAGAATGAAGTTGGAGCCCGACACCATTCCAGATGCAACAATTAACTCAAATGAATACAAAGCTTTAATATAAAATCTAAAACTATAAAACTATTAGAAGAAAACATGTATGACCTTAGATGTAACAATGGTTTCTTATATTTGACACCAAAAACATGAGTAACAAAGAAAAAATAGATACATTGGGTTTCATTAAAATTAAAGATTTTCATCTCAAAGAACATTATCAAGAATGTGGCAGACAGCTTATATGTGGGAGAATATATTGAAAGTATTTTGCAAATTATATATCTGATAAGGATGTGATATCCTGAATAAATAACCCTTACAACTAAAAAAAAAAAAAAGACTGAAAACTAGATTTAAAAAATGGACAACAAACCTGAAAGGACTTTCTCTACAGAAAGTATACAAACAGCAAACCAGCATATTACGTGGGGTTCAACATCATTGGACATTCAGGAAATGCAAGTCAAAACCATCATAAAATACTTTTTACACACACTAGGCTATCATAATAATAAAAATATAAGATAAGTGTTGACAAGGATATGGAGAAATAAAAACCCTCTCATTTTGCTGGTGGAAATGCAAAATGGTGCAGTGTCTCTAGACAAAAGTTCAGCAGTTCCAAAAATAGGGAAACATAGAATTATCATATGACACACCCATCCCACCTTTAGGTATATACTCAAAATTAAAGAAAACATATGTCTACATTAAAACTTGGACATGGATGCTTATAGCAGCGTTGTTCTTAATAGCCAAAAGGTAGAAGGAACATGTATTTTCATCAGCAGATGAATCAATAACCAAAATATATTATATACTTACAAAAGAATATTATTCATCCACTTAAAAGATTAATACTTATGCATGCTACAACATAATGAACCTTAAAAATGTGCTGAATATAGAAACTAGACTCAAAAGCTTATATATTGTGTGTTTACTTTCCTATGAAATTATCCAGAATAGGCAAATCTATAGAAACAGAAAGAAGTTTAGTAAGTGGAGGCAAAGGGAAACAGGAAGTGATTACTTAATAAGAACAGAATGTTCATCTAGGGGGATGAAAAAGTTTTCAAACTAGAGAGTGGTGGAGATTGCTGAGCATTGTGAATACGTAAATGCCACTGAATCGTATGCTTTATAATGGTAAGTCGTGTATTACATTCAATTCACCTTAGTAAACTCATTATGAAATGTCATGAGTTGAAAAAACAGCATTGAATGTGTACAGTAAGGGGTCCCAGTGTATAGACTCAGATGAATGTTCTCAGATACTTAGTTCAAAATTTGCAAAGTATTTAATCAAAGACAAAAAATTTGATGTGGCCAAAAATAGTAACACATTTTTTCAGATGACTTGAAAAATAAGATTACTTAGTGTTCAGAGAACAAATAATACGGAGAAAAATGTTTAAGGAAAAAAAGTAACAATAATTAAAAACAAAGAGGAAAGAATAGGACAGAATTTATATTCCAGAAAGATCTAACTTTATATGTAAATGTAGGACAAGTCAGACAAAATAAAATAATGTTTGATAAAAGTTGTGAGAAAAATAAAATATTGCATGTAGATAAATAAAGATTTTATAGCATAAATCATATAGAGTATATGTTAAAAGAAGCAAGTAAAGGACTCTAGATATCTATGGGAGAGGTAAATAGATGAATAAAGATTTAACTTTTAATCAGCAGAATGTGCTAGTGTCAAAGCTGCTAGATTTAACTATAACTAATGTACAAAAGATTTAAAGATTGTCAATGAATATAAAATTAAAAATCCAAGCTATATTTGAATGTGTAAATTTTTATATGAATTACTTACAATTCAAGTTTAAGGATCAAAAAGTAATATTTTCATTCAGATTTAGACTGTTAGATGGTAAAGGCATCCTTAGTATTTTCTCTGCAAGTTATTCTGTGTAAAGCTTATAATAAACATAATTCCATGTGATTGTGTGTGTGTGCAAGTAAGAGATAAACTCAAATTCTGTATTGTATTCGAAATGAGACTTGAAAGCTGCTCAGCCGCCTTATTCTAACACCCTTATTCATTCCCTCGCTGTTTTCTGCCTCCTTTTTTTTTGAGTTTGGATATCGTAATGTGACTGATAGACAGCAGGTACTCAAGCAACATTTCTATCGTCTCCAAATTTCTCTCTCTGAATTCAGTCATGTTTACAAGCTCATGAGAGATCATTAAATCACCTGCCTTCCTTCTGCCTCCAAGGCTTTCATGTGATGAGTAACCCACCCAAGGAAAAACTATTACAGTTAAGAAATTAATATGCCCTGGGAGACAGATGTCAAATTTCTCACCCTTTGAGGTCTGGCTTCATGCTGTGAATAGAATAAGAAAACAGAGTGAACAAGACAGTAAGCAGAGGAGTTGAAATTTAAATGTGTGCCCCTTGATAATAGAGACTTTGCTCCATTATATTTGGTTTTATATGTTTCTTTTTAACTTTATTTTTATTGTTGACATTAATGCATACATCCCCATCTCCTGCCCTTTGCCCACCTCCACCCAGCCCCCTCCCTACTTTCCCTCTGGCCTTCTGTTCCATTTTTGTACATTGTGCTTATTTTATGGTTGTAGATCCAGCTTGATAGATTTAAAAATATATCTTCAATAGGGCTCTCCATGTAATTTGCAGTGACAAAAGGCTACTTTGACTTGCTCTGAGTGCTCATGCCCAATTTATTCAGCATTCACAAAACTTATTTTATAGCTATTTTTCTATCAGTACTGTTCTAGATACTTGAGATGCTTCCTTGAACAAGAACCAAATGCAACTTCCTTCATTATGAAATAGCTGCTCTCTGTTGCCAATAGTATAAAAAAGCAGTTGGGAAACTTTTAACTTTATACTTCAGGTTCTGTGCTTTTCAGGCTTCTGAGAATGAGCAATGCATTCATGATATGCAAACCTCATTTTGTGTTTATATAAACATATAGATTAGTTTGTGAAATTGTGGCTTCCAGTTCTTTCAGTTGCTTGACATCTTTTAGGACTTTATATTATTTAAGTGGGTGGTAGCCATAAGGAATTTACCAATTATATTGGAAGCCAAACTCTTTTTCAAATTTACAGATAAGCAATACATTAATATGTGACTGTCAGCTTATATATGGGCATATGCATGCAGAGTGTGGCAAAAGAAGTTTTATTGTTGTTCATATGGAAAAATAATATAATAATTAATAAATAAAAATACATTAATAAACTCTGTGTTTTGCATACTCACAACTGAAAACCTACTTTTCCCTACTCTGTGTGTGAATAAATTTATATGTAATGCATATGTCTTGATATTTTTGTGTTAATAGTATAATCAATATGGAACAGTGAGTTTTTCTATTAAAAACTAAAATTAAATAACCACATATGTTAGGGTGTAGGTTTGGTAAATGAGTACAAAGGGTTCAAATACTTTATATTGCAAAGTTCCTGGCATATAAAAGGGCTTTAGGTGCCTGTCTTATCTAAATTTTGAAATAATTACAACTCCAAAAAGGATACATTTGGATTGCTCATATTTCTTCTTAGTTCCATGATTCACTTTGACTGTCAGTACCATGGAATCCACCCAAAATATAGTGGCCTGAATATGTGAGGGTTTTTTTCCCATGTAAAAGAAGTCCACAACTATATGGTTTAACAAGGTATGACAACACCATGAATGCATCAGGCACTCAGTGTCTTTCTTTCTTCTTTGATATCTTAGTATAGAGTTTTGTTTCATGGGCCAAGAAGATTGTTGGTGCTCCAGCCATCACATTCATACCTCCAAAATGGGAAGGGATAAGCAAAAGGACAAAAGACCTCTTCCAGCTCTTTCCCAGCAGTCTCTCTTAATAATCTTTATTTATATAGCATTAGCTTAACTTGATCCCATAACCATAAAGTCTGAGAAGTTGCCATCCTGAATAAATTCAGGGTTCTAATATTATGGATTGACTAAATATAGTTTCCACCACAATAAGAAAAAATACTTGTTTGCTATAAGGCCTTAAATTATTAAAAACATATATTCTGAAACCAGAGTGTTTTGGTTCAAAACCTGGTTCTGCTACTATCAAAGAATGTGACTTCTGACAAGTTTCTTGACCTCTCTGTACCATAGTTTTACCCCTCTGTGGATCTATGATTATACTATCTGCTTTGTGAGGTAGTTTAGGAAATGAACACACACATCGATACACACATGGAACACTAGAACTGTTCTGGCACATAGTAAATGCTATGTAATTATTGGCTATTATTATTAGTGTTTATTATCTAATACTTAATTCTTTCATATCAAGAAATATGTAAAGGACGGTCAGATCCTGTTTAGTTTGAATAGCAGTTAACCATTTCCCATTATGACATTTTTCATGAGTTATGAACTCTATCAACTCCAGGGAAGACATAATTGAGCATGAATCCAGCTTCTTTGATATCATATTCATCAGTGTTTGATTTTTTTGAAGGGAATTTCAGAATCTTTGATATTTCCTTACAAATGAAATATGACATTGTGTGTTTAGTTTCAGTCAAGACTCCTTTAATTATAGTGAAATGAAACCCAAGTCAAGCTGGCTTATGTCTCTTTGTGAACTTCATTCTTAATTAATCATTAGCTTGTATAGGTATCCACAAAGAACATTGTCTTAGATAAGCATCGCATATAAAAGCCCCATAACTGAGTCTTAATTGTTAGACGAAGGTCACTTCTCATCCCTGATGCAATCATGACCAGGTACACTCTTTTTTAGCAAGACTTGGGGAATAGGCTCACTCTAAGTCAGGAGGTATTGTCAAATCCTCTCTGAAAGAGAATTAAAGACTATTAGAAGGAAGGAACTGCTCACACATCTTCACTCTCTGATCTTTGTATGTCATTTGTATTTCACTTAGCTCTGTGATGATAACCTCAATTTATATTTCATCGAAAAAAAGTAATTAGAGAGAACTTTTCTAGAACTCCATGATGTCATATACCCAAGATTCTATAACCATAAATTTTGCTTGACTGTATTTCTATGTAATGCCAACCCTTCTATCTGTACATTAGAACATATCCCTTCTCATCTGTTCAAGGACATTGTTTCAGCAATTTCCCCCCTCACCTCTCTAATCTGTATCCGATTCTCAATCATTTCTAACAGAAATACAAATATGGTATTATTTATCAAATTCTCAAGTCATATTCTCTTACTCTACTAATGCCTTGGCTACCACCTCACTTCTTTGCTCTCTTTTTAAGCAGATTTACTTGACAAGAGTTTACTGTTCCCAATTTTCCCCACCTATGATTCTTCAAAACCATTCAGATCAGGCCACTGTCTCTATGATCCCACCAAAACTATTCCTGTCTACATTGCTCAATCTAATGACCAGTTCTCAGATCAATTTACTTGGTATCAGTAGCCTTTGGTAGAGCACTAATTGAAAAGAAATTCTTGGTATTATTTGGTTTCCAAGATAGCCACACACTTTTGGTTTCTCTCTTAGCAAGTCCCTACCCTCTCCCAGACCACTTAAATATCACAGGGTTCCAGGAATGAAAATTCCCACATTCTCTTCTCTGTACTCTCTAGTTTGGTGACATCATCATTTATCATGGCTTACTATAATTTTCATGTGATAATTACCAAATTTATCTTCTGTCCAAATCTCTTCCCTTAACTCATTACACACACATCCAACTGTCTTCCTTACATCTCCACTTGGATGTCCAGTAGTCATCTCAAACTCAATATGCACAAACTGAACTTTAAATCTTCTTCTCCTCAAAATCTGGTATACTTGCAACTTTGCTTATTCTCTACACTGAGCTCTTTCATCTTTCTTCATGATTGCTGCATGTCTTAAGGCTGCTGTAACAAAATACCACTGACTGCATGGCTTAAACAAAATAATTTTCTCTCTCTCACAGTTTTGGAGGCAAAAAAAAAAAAAAAATCCATAATCAAGGTAGAGCAGTGTTGGTTTCTGGACCCCCAAAAAGAAACCGAGGTTATCATCTGGAGGGTGGGCCCTTGTAGTACAGGCTTCCCCCACTAGGTGAGTGTTCTAGGAACTCATCTGTATGAGTGTTCCAGCTGGTGTTATGAGAGGCTGCATTCAGCTTCAGTGAATTTTTTTGGAAGACTCAATGTATTTTCCCATTTCATGATGGGTGATTTGTGAGGGCACCTGCTCACACCCACACCGCATGTAGTGTTCAGTAGTTTTTGATTAAAATTGGCATGACCCCATGCTCTACCTTTCCTATTCACTCTGAATTGCCCCAAACAAATTTTTTGTTTTGTTTTTCTGATGAAAAAAGTAGTCATAGTGAAATGTTTTGCCAGTGTGGAAGAGGTGAAAAAAAAAATAAGGCAGAAGAACTAAAATACATCAAAATAAATGAGTTCAAGAACTTTTGAGTGGTGGAAAAAATGCCTCAACAGGTGTATTGCATCACATGGAGAGTACTTTGAAAGTGACTGAAGTTCAAACATGTAAGAATAAGTACACAATTTTTTATTAATTAATTCCATTTGGTGGGGTCACTCCTCATATATATGATAGATAAATAGATAGAAATGATAAATACATATATTGCTGAATTCAACTAGAGTTAATTTAGCAAATCTAAATCCATATAGACTAAAAGTGCAGACAAGTTAATTTCCTAATTTTTTTTTAAAGCTTTGGAAAAATTCTTTTTCTTTTAACTTTTCTTTCTCTTATTCTTTTTTTTTGATATTTTAATTGTGTTTTTCAATAGTTGACACTATTACAGATGTCCCTCTCCACCTCCCACCCTTTCTTCTTCCTAACCACCCCCTCCCACCCCTTCTTCAGGCCTTCTCTACATTTTTGTCTGTGTCCATGGGCTATGCATATATATTCTTTAGCTAATCTCTTCCAGTCCTCTCATCCCCCTCCTCTCTGAGATCAATCAGTATGTTCTACTTGTCCATGCTTCTGATTTTATTTTGTTCATCAGTTTATTTTTTTCATTATATTTCATATGTGAGTGAGATCATACAGATCTGACTGGCTTATTTTACTTAGCATAATAATCTCCAGGTCTGTCCATGCTGTCACAAAGGCTAAGAGTTCCTTTTTTTTTTTTTTTTTACAGCTATGAAGCATTCCATTGTGTAAATGTACCACAACTTTTTTATCCACTCATTTACTGATGGGCACCTTGACTTGAACATATGAGTGCATATAGGTTATCAGGGTGCTATTTCCAAAAGAGAGTTGAATAGATATTAGTCAAAAATAAACAAAAATTATCCATTGCAAAGGTAGGCCAACTGTGAAGTGTAGAAGGAACACAATTCAGAGGACTGCAGTGATTTTGACACTAACTGTAACTTCAGAGGGTTCCCAGAACCATCCTCGGCATTGATTATTCACTAAACGGGCTCACAGAACACATTGAAAGCTGTTACATGCACAGTTATGCTTTATTACAGGGAAAGGTGCAGATTAAAATCAGCTAAAGGAAAAAACACATAGAGTAAACATCAGGCAAAGTTCCATATGCAGAGCTTCCATTGTCTTCTCCCCATGGAGTCAGGACAGCATTACTTTCCTGGCATTGATATATGACAGCACATATGGAATATGCCAACCAGGAAAGCTCATCTGCACCATGATGTCCAGAGTCTGTCTTGGGGTCTGTCACATTGGCACTGTTGACTGGTCTGATAGGTGATCAGTTCCTCAGGAGGTCAGGTTGATATTGTCATGAGCTAAAAACTCCACACTAAATCCAGTTGTTACTATCTGGCTGGCCCAAAACCCCCAGGCCAGCAAAGCTGCACCCATCAGGTATGACATTCCAAAGCCTAGAGATGACTCCCAGAAGCTGAGGTCATTGGCCAACCTCTGTTTGAGTACAGTTAAGATTATTTACTATGCTTACAGTATATATTATAAACCAACTATTCAGTATCTAATTGTTATATTATTGTTCTGAGCTATCAATTTATCTGTTTTCTTTTCACCTTTACCAATATTGTCTCTAGTCTTTCTTTCCTTCACTTTTACTTTCCCTTTGTCCCGATCCCCTCTTCATTGTCTAATTCCCCATAGCTCTCAATATGTTGTCCAACTCTGGGGCATTTCTTTCTCCTCACCAGCATATCCAGAAAGTTACTTAGTAGTAGAAATATCTGTTTACAGTTAAGTTATTGAGGGAAAAATATGCTTCTTCGTTTCACTCTAGAAGGCTACACAGAAAATGGGCTCTATGTATCTGTTATACAAAATATAGCTACATACTGTAGGTGATCATAAAATTAGTAGATAAGAAAACATTCCATTATGAGTTTTGAGAAACCAATTATCTGTTGGGCAGAAAATTCCTTAATAATCAGGTTCTGTAGCTTAATAAAGACATAATCATAATCTGACATGATGAATACAGAATATTTTCCTCTTATAATTAAACAACAAATACTGTTGAGTACTTGCAGCATATTTGAGATAATATTGCACCAGGAATGAAGGAAGCTTCTGTCAGGTCCTGACTCCACTTCTAGATTAAACAAGTGTGTAAATTCTCTAAACTCTAGATTTTCTCTGATGTTGGATGTAAAACATATGCTACCTACCTCATAGGAATGTTAAGAGGATCCGTAAAATGTGTATAAGGCTTCTAAAATCTTAAAATGTACTTTTATTGTTTCATATATAGAACAAATAATAACGTTGAGTGTTTCCTGAGGGCCAAGGATACTGTAGAATGTACTGTGAATTCAAGTGGTGTGTGTGTTGTGTTTCTTCAATTCAAATTTCTTTAACCTCAGCTTATAACTTCCAGATTTTAATTACTTCTCATATTAGTATACAAGACTATTTCTTTCACTTACTTTGTCTGTACCAGCTGTTGAATTTCCTAGAGTTACATAGGACATAAACAATGATAGATTATTTATATGCTATATATGTGATATTTGTCTTTTGTTGCCTTAAACATATATAAAATGATGTGTGCATAATGTATAGATGCTAACTATTTCCATTATTTTAAAAAAGGGTGATTGAAAAAATCAGAATGTTTTGTAAAACAAGGACTCATTCTTGCATGGCGACCTTGGACTAGAACTAATTGGCAGCAGTTTCTTTGGGCAAGAAACCTCTAGTTTGCCACAACCCCAGCACTCACCATTGCCCATCTTACCTGTTTGTTTTCCCTGCCTAGTCAGTCCCTATGAGCATTGGGAGTTGCAGCCCACGAACAAAGACATGCAGAGATAAAAACAACATTCCATAAGAATGGGGCAATAAAAAAAAAGAGCAATGAAAGAAAATGTCAAACTCATAAAAACAGAGTAATATGGTGGGGATAGGAAAAATGTGGAGAGACTGGGAAAGAGGTACAGAACTTTCAATTATGAGATGAATAAGGTCTGAGGATCTAATGTATAACATGGTAACTGTAGTTGATAATACTGTATAATTGAAATATGCTAAGAGAACTTGTGTTTTCATGAAAAAGATAAAAGGTAGATATGGGATATGATGTGTATGTTAATTAACTATGATGGAAATCCTTTCATGATGCATATTAATTAGTCACTTTAGACACGTTAAATACATTATGATGTTGTCAACTGAAAGACTAAAGAGACGAAAAGAGAGAGAGAGAATCAGAAGGTAGCCTGGGTGCCCCTTTAGCCTGTCCCAGCTGAAAAGCTAATTGGGGCAGCCTTAGGGCACATAGATGGCTTAACTGGAAAGTAGCAAGAAGGTGGTAATGGGAGCAGATTTCCTGGGTGGTAGTAGGATATGAAACCGATGAACAGAAAGACTGTGCAGGGCAGAAACAGCCTCTGCCAACCTCCTTCCAGATCCTTGTCTTCCAGGAGGCAGGGACTGAGGAGTGCTAACGGGCGGCACACCTGGCATCCAGGATTGACTTTGGCACAAGGCAGCTCTTGCTAATCAGCAAACAGCCAGCCCACCAGCAGCCATGCTCCCCGCTGTGGGAGGCTCATCCTAGTCAGCCACCGCCAATTCGGAAACTGACTGAAGCAAAATACATGAATAAGCCATGGCAAGGAAAATTAGAAAGCCTTGCGAGTTCTAGTCTAGAGGCAGGTTTAAAAGTTGTTTCAGGAATATAGGTAGGTTAGTTAAGCTGGGTTGGTGAGAGTGAATTATTAGTAAAAGTACAGGAAGAGAATGAAAAGTTTTGTTTTGCCTGTGATTTTTTCTTTTAGCATTTTTCTAGACTGTACAAATATCACTTCAATACAATCATTACCACTCAAGTCAAAGGGGCAGTTTATCCTACACTGAAACCCAAATAGTCATAATGATGAGGAAAAACCCTTACATAACATTTGTTGAACACTTTGTATGCATCATGTACTGTGTAGGCCCTTCAAGTTCACTCATTGTGAAAGTCTGGAAAAAAAATGACCTTCAGTTAGTACAGTAAGTATCTCCCCTTTTCAGACAAAAGCATTAAAAACCAGAGCTGTCAAGAGGCTGTTCCATTATCACAGAGCAGGTCAGTAACAAAGAAAGAATGTGACCTCACAGCTCTTCAGTTCCTATGATCACTGTTGATACTCACATTATGCCATCAAACTACTTTTGTTTCTTTTTCTTTTTTCCATTTTAGAGCCTGACATCAGAAATATCCTGGGTGATTGCTTCATAGATGAATAATTTCTGTTTGATGGTCAGGCTTACCATAGACCAGAACTTGAGGTGGACATTAAGATTTGAGTTCTAGTTTACTGTTAGTATCAGCAGTTACTTACTAAAGTATTTCAGACTCCTTTCTCAATTCCTTATCCAAAAATTGAAGCTATTAGGTTATGGTACAGCAACTAATACCTTAAATGGCTTTTCAAAGTTCAGTCATGCCCAGGTATCATATTCTGTATTTTTAAATAGAATTAATCTAGTTAATCCAGGACTGTAAAATATAGCTACTTATAAGAGGATGACCTTGGTTGTTAAAAGCTTAGGTTTAATCTGACATGAAGAACTTGAATACTAGCATTTCTGTATAATATACTTCATCTTGAAACTCATCTTCAAAATCTTGATGACCTTATGGATATATGAGGGAGATTTCAGGTGTTTTAAGAGGAAAACATTTTTGTTTTGTTTTGATTTTTTTGTAAATATAATTTTTGTTTAATTAAGTTTTGAAATACAATGGAAAAATGATTTTTACTCTAATTACATTACTATTTATACAGGTTTAGGTAATTAAATGTTTAGTTTCACTACAATAAAATTTTGAGTGTATACTTGTTCTTATTTAACTTTCAGAAAAAGAATTAAATCTGTTATTTATTTTTATATATGTATTAGTCTTTCAAGGAAATATTCTCTACTTGGATGATATATGAAAAAATAATATTTAATAATGTGTTATTCATCACAAGTAACACAATATCTCCCCCATTAAGTCATCTCAGAGAGCTATAGGAAATCACCAAAATTATTAACATTTCATGACAATGCAATTATAAGATTGAAATATAAATGGATTTGAAGACAAGGAAGAGCTTATACAACATATGTTTTCTGTTGTCTTTTATTCTTTTACTGTCTTATTGTCATCATATTAATTGTATTATTTTTTAACTCATGAGAGCAGAATATTACTGGTACAGTTCAAGTTGCTTTAACAGAGTACCGTAGACCGGGTGTCTTACAGGCAACAGAAGTTTATTTCTCATTGTTCAGTATGAGATGAAGACACCAGCCTGTGTGGGTTCTGGGGAGAGCCCTCTTTCTGACTGTAGACTGCTGACTTCTCACCATCTCCTCCCAGGAGGAAAGACAGCAAGCTCACTCTCTGGTTCTTAGAAGGGCTCTATCTCTTTCTTGATGGTTTCATTCTCATAACCAAAGCATCTCCCAAAGGCCCTACTCCCAAAGACCATCACACTGGGGACAAGATTTCCACAAATGAATTTTTGGGAAAGGCGGACCTGCAATCCAGAACAATTACTGTAATTGCTAAGGCAATTACAACAGGCTGAATCTTTTCGGGGAATGGAGCATTGGTGCAGGGGTCCCATAGTAATCCCTGGCAGGTTGTGTTTAACCATTTTTAGATCCAACCTTATCATAACTGAGAACTTCCACCTCATTCCTTATTTCACTTGACATTACATGGAAATCATACTAGATTTCTTGGTAGTCACTTCTCAAATGTAATAAATTATGACTGATGGGTATTTCTTACCAAAGACTGGGCTTATGGTCACATTGACACTGATGAATCTATTTGATAGCATCAGGCTATCAAATTATGCCTTCTTTCAGGAGTTGAATCATGTCTTTTTTGAAGTCTAGGAACAGAGTAGTTCAGACTAGGTGAAATAAAATGAAAATGATGAGTTTAATAAGATCAGAAATGTGTGTAGCCCCTCTCAAAAGATTTCCAGCTTTCTCGAAACAATGGAAAAATAGAAGGAAATCTGGTTCGTAGCTTCTCTTTCTTTGTGAGTCAATTAAATTATTTTTCAAGGGGGAAATAAATAACTAAAATGAAACAACCCAGGTCTTTCTAGATAGCCATTTAAGTAGTACAATCCCTAAGTATCCTTTGATTTTTCTTAAACCACCACTAGATGGGACTCTTGCATCCTTGGTTTGGATTCTTAGCTTCTTTAGTCTCACTTTGGGGGCCTAATGTACTCAGAAATAACGGGAGCCACAATGGCCTTTATGTGACAAGTTCTACATAGGTCACTTGCATATATTATTTAACGTTCATATCTATAATGCATATATTATAATTCCCATTTTAGAGATGAAGTCACCAAGGCTCAAAGAGACATACTGAGAGAAGGGAAAATTTAACATTTGTTGGAAAAATCCCAGTACTAAGCATACATGCTAGTACTTTAGCCTCCCAATAAACTAAAAAAGGTCATGAAGCTGCCATGTCAAAAGCAGAATCTAAATTTTTGCCTGATTTTAGTGCACATTTATCACTATGCATAACCACTTCTTAAGCAGTTTAATATGTGATAAAATTTAAAATTACAGAGATTTTAGGAGCTGCATCAGTAAATGCAAGGGTTAGAATCATGACCCTAAAAAATGCATGATATGAACATACGATTGGCTTTGAAAGGGAATACCGATGACAGATTAGGCAGAATGACTTAGAGAAGAGTGTGGACTTTTGATGCAGACGCCGTGGGTTTGCATCCCACCTCTACTGTTTGAGCATAGCACGAGCTTCAGTGAGGTGCTCAAAATCACTTAACCTCAGTTTCTTCCTCTGTAAACGAGGATGCTATTAATACCTAATTCACAGAGTTGTTATATGAAATAAATACATTAATATATGAAGAGTTCTTAGAATAGAATACAGCATATAGTAGGTGCTCCTTGGATGTACTTTCTATTATCATATCTGAAATAATGTGAGAGTATATGAGATTTATGTGCAGAATATATCATTTATACTATTTTTACATTACATTTATATTGTGATGTGATTAAACTGCTGTTTCATGCTAAAGCTTACTAGAGTCTTAACTTGTATATCCCTTCTTATAGAATCTGTAGATGTGGACAATCAGTATTACTTTTCAGTTTTAAAAATTAATCCTTTCATTTTGTGAACCAACAGATAATGAGTCTTTACTATTGCCAGAATCTGTATTAGGTGGCAGCATTTAAAAAGATAGGATGAGCCATGTGCCCACATGCTGTTCAGAGTTTGGAGGAATGAGACAGACATGTAAATAAATAAGTGAAGTAAAGGATCATAGGTGCCAGGAGAGACATATTCAAAAATAAGCTAAGGGCAGAAGAAAGCAATTATATCCAAAGAAGTCAGAGAAGCCCAAAGGGAAGAAGCATCAAGTCAAGCCTAGCAAATTAGTGTAATGGAAAAGGCCATATTCTAAGGAGAGAATGCACAATTATCAAAAGCAACATGGAGCATGTGGAGAAAAACAAATTACTAACTGGTGCATCTCAGGCATGGGATTTATTTGTATGTAAGGATGGCTGGTTAGACAGAGGCCAGTTCCTATGCAGGCTTATATCCGATGCTACAGCCACAGAAACTGGTTGAAGGGTATTTTAGCAAGGGAGTAAAACGGATGCATTTGAATTCAGGAAAGACTATGATGGAGAATGTTGTATAAATAGATGGAAATGCTATGAATGATAGAGTTAAGACAATTGGCATTATTCAGCTAAGAAATAATGAAGGCCTGAAATAAGATGATTAATAATGGTAGAGAGGAAGCTATACACTTGAGAGATACTAACCATAGTGAATCTGAACTGGATTCACTGCAGAATACTCCCAGATTTCTGAATGATTAGATAAATGTAATTTTATTTCCCACAATAGAGAATAGTGAAAGGCATGAGTAGGTTTTGCTTTAGACGATAGATTCAGTGAGAATGTTTAAAATTTGTAATTTCTGTGGGGCTTATCTCTGATTACTGTAAAAATTCTCTGTTTTCCCTGTCCCTCATTTTACCTTTCTTTGTTCCATTCTACACAGTGTGGCAAGAGGGGTCTTTTAAAAACTCAAGTCTAGTTATATAACCCTCTTAGGCATAAAACCTTTCCACAGCTCTACACTGTATGAGGCTTCCCCAGCCTAAACCATTTTGAGTCCACTTTTTGCTATGTTAACCTACACGAGATCTAAGAACATGTTTTGTCTTCAATGAACAAATTTCAAGACTCTCCAAATCTCCTTTTATACATCACATCCTCTAGGAAGCCTTCACTTACTCTAAAATCTTGGATAGGTAATCTTTAGGTAGTCTCAGAGCACCTATACTTTTGTCAGCACTTACTATACCGTCTGTATAACTTGCTTATCCATTATCCATATATTTTAGGTTATATTTTCCGTGAGCACATTATTCTTGTTTTTAATCCACTCACATAAGACAAACTGACAGGCATATAGAAGACAGGATATGTTTTTGTTTTTGTTTTTTTTTTTACTGAAATAAAGAGTGTCATAGGAGGCTCAGTAAATTTTTGAGTCCGTGTGGAGCTATCCAGAAGACAGTCAGATATTTGGCACTGGAGCTCATCATAAGATACATCCTTGAAGATCTTCATCATATGGAAGCAAATGGCATTATCAAGAGGCAGCAGTAGAGTAAGAAGAGCAGTAGAACAGCCTATAAGGAGCATACAAAAAAAGTGGTCAAAATAGAATGTGTGTGGAATAGTAGTAGTTCCAGAATCTCTGTTCGGATGGACCAAATGGCTAGTCTGGCTCTTTAAGGTGCATATACATAGCAAGCACATTGGAAGGGCCTGCAGGAAGGTAACGTATGTATGTTTTGTTTTGTTTATTAGGTAGTTTGGTATTTTGAGGGTGACTGTAATACATTCCCTTCTTGTTGTACCAAATTGTCAACCAGTTTACAGTCTGTGCTTGGATATTCCCAGGCCTCCCTTTACCAGAAGTGATTAGCTATCTTCTCATAACATACAGAATAATAGAAGTCTTGATTCTAGGTGTACATCAAATCAAAATTACATCTCTCTGCCTCCCTTACTGCTATGTAGAGCCATATGTCTAAGTTTTTGAAGACAGAATTTTCAGGTTGTGGCCTTCAGTCAAGGTACATGTCCTTAAAGTGAATGGATGTCTCTCCTCCTTTCCCCCACCTCCCCCCCCCCTTTTTTTTTGTTTTTGTTTGCTGGAATGCAGACCAAATGTTGGTAAGTGCTCTTGAACCTCAAAAACAGAGGCAATACATTAAAAATGGCAGAGAAATAAGAAAAGGTAAACTTAAGCCTCTGTTACCAAGACTGTCTTACCCTGGATGTCTTATGCCACAACCGATAAATGAGGGGGAAAGGTTTTCATCAACTCTTGTCTCCTTTCCTTCTGTTTACTCCAGAGAATAGTCTTTGGTTGGTGCTTAGCTTAATATATTTTCTATGACCTATACTTTTCTTTTACTATAACTTTCGTCGTCGTCGGCAGCCGTCCTGTATAAAATAATATACTATGTACATAACCAAATATAGTATATATACTGCATGCACTTTATATAAGCTTGTATATATATATATATATCATCGGCAGCCGTCCGTCTTGAGAGACGATGGTGTAGCTTCTTAAGAGTCTATCTGCACCGCCGAGAATAGCTGTGCGGTCCGACTCGGGAGTGACACGGTATCTGTCTCCTCCCGTGTTGAATCGACATCTTGCGATGACGCTGGAGTTTCCTCTCCAGTGAAGCCGAAGCTACAGAGCCTGGGCAGGGTGATATGGAGGGTCTGCTGTTGCCCATGCAGCAGACCACCCCCCCCTCTCTTCGCAGCTGAAGGGTCCAAGGGAAAGACGGAGTCAATACAGCTTGGCTTCAGGTGCGCCGCAGGAGTTGCCAGTGTTGACTACAACGTCAAACCGCCTTAGGGACTCCGGCTCCGGATTTTCTGTCGGGGTTTACTCCCTTAGCCTTTCCCCTGAAGAGGTATGCCGCAAGGCAGCGGAGGTTTTTTGGAGTCAGAGTTTTCCTTCTCTGATGTGCCCTGACTGGAAGATCGAACCAGCGACACTTAGCTCGCAGGCCGACGCTCAATCCACTGAGCCAAACCAGCCAGGGCTGATATATATATATATAATATTGCATACATAATATTTTGAATAGAACACATAAAATATTTACTTAAAACTGTGTTGGAATAATCATACATATCTCTATCTCCAAATCCTCCAAGGTGAGATACCCATTTTCTTAGTCCTTGAATTCTGGAAAAAAATGCTATCAGGTGATTTTTGTGGATTTGTATATTTATCCCCAAATACATGCATACATATCCTTTTATTTCTGTGGCTATATTCACACAGATAGGTATATTTGCTTAATAAATACATGTATTCTTTATTGAATTAAAAAACATACCAGACACTATACCTGGCCTAACAGATATGAGGTAAACAAGAAAAACAGGATTCCTACCTGAACAGAGGTTACAGTCTGTGTGAGGAGAAGGGCAGGGAATGTGCTGGGTGCTCTCTGACACCACAGAAGGGGTTGTCTGTCCCGATTTGGAGGATTAACTGATCCTCACAACTTATGGCTCCACCACCGATCCCCCAGTTTCTGAATATTTGTGTGTATATGTGTGATGTACTTTCACTTTCTTAGTGATTGGAAATGCATTTGTTTACATCCATGAAAGTTTTCAACATTTTACTAACTTAATAGCTATTGTACATAGACATAAAATTAGTCTCAGTACCACTACTGGATGAGTTTTCTTCTTATATTCAGTATTAAGCAATGTTATTTTGCTTATGCTTCTGGTAAAAACATTAAGAAGTTTGGGCCACATTTATGTCTTGTTTTTGCCAAACATATAATCAAGACAGTGAAAAAAAATATTAAAAATGCTGACTGAATAAAACAAGTACATATTCATTAAAACCTTGGTTACTTAGAATTTTCCTGTTCAGGTTATTTTAAAATAATGTGAATACAATAATATTATAACAATATTCTGACATTATAATTAATTGTAATTCATTTTTATATGCTTTCAAAGTTTCCCTTTTAAGATTCAGTTAGCAGGAACACAGTGAACTGTCAGAGCATCTGTGTTTCTAATATACTAATGGTGGCCAAATTCAGAGGTTGATGAATTTGCCTTGTTGACTATCAGTCATCTGCTGATGTTAGTTCAGTTTTTACTTCGAGAAGGTTGCCCATATTATATTGATTCATTGTCTTGCTAAATATTACCTAATTTTTCTGATTATCTGTCAAACTCAATTACCCAGAACACAACCAGAAACTCAAGAAAAAAAATAGATATCTTACTAATGATATGGGAAGTTATAAAAAAGCATATATTCAGATCAAGGCAGTGAGCTTCATATTTCAGAGCTGACATGTGAAAAGCTGACAAGTTATCATTCCCATTCCTACAACAAGAATAAACAGAACAAACTGAAAATGAAAGACTTTATTGCGTTCGTAATAGAGTCAAGGTGACAGGCAGAACACCATCCCCAATTGTGAAGAGGCAGGCACATTTAGAGAGACACAGCTAAGGTTTTTTTTACTTGGAAGAGATGCTGCTGAAGCATCATACAGGTAGAGATACTCAAATGGTTATTTTGATGAATTACTGGAGACTAAGAGTCTTCTGGTGTGAAAGTGACAAATTCCTAAGGCCACAGTCTTATGGGGGAAACTTCCTACATTCATGGGTTTTAGCTCCAGGAATCCCACCCAGGTTCTCAGGTAAAGATCTGAAAAATAATCCTTCCTGGCAAAGGCAGGAGAAGGGGCAAGGAACAGGAATCATTCTGAAATACACCCAGAGGCTTCTCCTGAACAAAAGCACATGTTTGAGGAGAGGAACTTGGCCAGAAACTCATGTCAGCTGATAGGAGGACATTCCTCCCACTCCAGCCCCTCTAGTTCTACTCTCCCATCTTAGGTGGTGTAAGGAAACAAAACATTGTCATAAGGTCAGAGCTTCAAGGAAATAGATTGGTCACACTGCAGCCAGGTAAGGGAGTAAGGAGAATAGGGAATAAAGCTGTACAACTGGAGAAACACTGTAAAGGTTACAGCTGAGATCTAGCCCCGCTAGAAACAGAGATTTAATGAGAATATTTTAGAATACCACCAAACCAACAAGAATCCAGTAGAATAGCAGTGGCTTCCAGCAGAAAGAGCTAAAGATGCAAACTTGGGAGGGGGGGCACTTAGAGAAGTCTAAAAGTCAAGAGGGGAAACCACAAAAGAACACAAATAGTGTATCAAAGAATAGCATAATTGAAACTTATATAATTTTATTAACTGATGTTAACTCAATAAATTTAATTTTAAAAAAGAACACATAAGGATCTTGAATCCTATGGCACTTATAGCTAGAGCAACCATTAAATACACTCCAACTTTTAGCCAGATTAACATGAATCCTACACTAAAGGTCTATTTATCACATTTCTAGTACCCAAATCAACACGGTTAACTTACAAAAAAAATTATCAGTGATATATGTCAACTATGTTTCAATAAATTGGGAGATAAAAAAAAAAAATTAGAAGGTATGTCAAAAGGAAAAATAAAAAAATAAAAAAACAAACCCCACAGTTTGTAGATAAAAAACAACAGCAACAGAACCAAACTTGTATATGACACAGATGTTGGAATTATTAGACAAGGAATTTAAAACAACTGATTAATGTGCTAATGTTAATGTCTAAACTATTTTTACTAATGCACAAATATATCAGTAATGTAAGCAGGTAAATGGAAACTCTAAGAATAAAAAAATGATAGAAATAAAATAAAACTAATAGAAATGGAGACTGCCTCTGATAGGCTCACCAAAAAACTTACATGAGCTTGTATATCAATCATTAGAAACTTTAAAAATTAAAATTTTAGTAGAAAAAAAGAAAACAATAATAACAAAACAGAACAAAATACCCAGGAACCATGCTACAATTTCAACAGGTGTAATATACATAATTGGAATACCAGAAGAAGGAAGTGAGAACAAAGAAGAACAAAGACTATAGATACAGAAAGCTCAGAAAACACCAAGGAAGATGAATATAAGAAAAAGAAAAAAAGGAAAACATACCTATTCATATCTGCAGTGAAGCAAAAGCAAAGAGAAAATCTTAGAAAAACGAAGAAAAAAAAAAAAAAGAATCAATCACCTCAACGACAGAACAACAGCCCAAGTAATACTGATCATGTCACTACCCTGTTTAAAACGATCTCTATATGTAATGGTTTCTCATTGCTTTTGAAAACAAATTGTATCCTGTCAGCACAATCTAACAGGCCCTGAAGAGTCTGGCTCCTGCCAACCCCTCTGACCTCATCTTCAGTGAAACCCTTATCTGCTGCCTTCCCATTTTGCAAGCCTTTCTGTTCCTCTTAAATGCCATGTTTCTCCAGGTCCCTGGACTTCTATGCATGTTGTTTTCTAAGTCTAGTTATTTCCTCTTGTAGGGTGACTCCTTGAACTTTTCCCCTTATTTCCTGAGGGAAGCCTAACCCAACCTCCCAGTCCAGCTAGAGCACCTGATTACAGTTCATCAACAACCCTGCCCTGTTGAGATCTTTGCTTATATTGTGCTTTTTTTATTTTTAAGAAAGAACATGAGTTCCCAGCATGAAACAGGGACTAAATGGATTCTTGCTTTATGAATGAAGAAATAGAATTCTTGCAATTATCCTACTAGATCAGTGGTTATCAATTAAAGATCATTGGAGTAGTTTAAATAAATATTTAATAATTCATTTAAACATACTTTAATGACCTCTTATCCTCTACTCGGCACTCTAATCATTTGGGGGGGAGAAGACACTCATGCTCTAACCCATGTAGTTGAATGGGGTATACAATAATGTAAACAAATAGAAAATTCAAAACGGACACGATCGGATAGAGGTGTGCCTAGGACGAGGTCATAGGAGCCATTAGGGTTGAAATCCTGCAGAACAAACAGACTGAGCAGTGTGTACGGCAGCATTAACAGCCTCTGCACCCCTTGAGTGCAGCGTTCTTAGCTGTTTTGATTATTCATGTATTTCCAGGGTCTACAAATGTACCTCGCATTTAGTAGGTACCCAATAATTTATTAAGAGAAGGACTTGGAGTTAGCGAGATAAAAGAGGGATGAGTAACACGGAAAAATTCTAGGCAGAAAAAAACGGTGTGTTGCCCAGACTAACATAATACATGTCACGCAGCTTCAACCTGGAATACAAAATGGCTTCATTTAGATTGTAGGGGCTTTTCACTGAGAAAAGGACGTCAGGCAGAAGAGAATTTGAGGAAAGGAGTATGAGTTTTGGGTATATTAAAATCCATGACATATTCAGGTAAACAAACAAAAAGTTTGTAATCCCTCATAATATTGTCCACACTATAATTAACCATTTGAACATTTTCTTCTAGCTCATAATAAATAGTTCTAAAGTCTCACAAATTTTAAGTTAGTGGATTTTTAGTTAATTAGGTTTTATGATAAAGATATGTTATTCAATTTCTAAGTTTTGTCTCTAACACATAGAGGTTTTACCATTTTTATCATTCAAATATCGTAGTTCTGAATGATAAAATTGCACCCTTAAAATAAAATAAAATAAAATAAAACTGCAACCTTTCATAGTGCTCCTATTCTGTATTTGTAAATATTAGTTTGTCATATTATTATTGCTATTGTTATGTTACTATTATTATTATTATTATTATTATTATTATTATTAGGAAGGAAGTACTATTTCTTTGTCCATTGAGCTGAAAGGGGGGAAAAAACAACACGTAGCAGAATGCCTGCTGTTTCTGCCTTTTCCAGCAGTAACCAGCAGGTGGTATCAAACAATTTCATATTTCTGTTGCACAGCAGTTTTTGTGCCTGAGACTTCTTCCTTTCACTTCACACCCCAGTCAGAAATACTCACACAAAAATATTTCATGGGGGTAAAGGACTAACAAAAGATTTTATTTTATTTTTTAATTTAAATCTGTTTCGATCCAGGTTGATATTTTTTTCACACATGCACTAAGGTTTCTTTTTTAAATGGAGACACTACTTTATATGCTGTAACTCACACTGTTCCCAGTCCCCAGTTTACAAATGCATAAACTGGTACAAAGAGGAATTTCCCCACCGTCTCAAAATTAGATCTCAGCCACCCGCCCTTTGTGCCCACAGTGTCAGTCTCTGTGCAGAAATCACTTCCCCTGACTTGATTTTCTCTTTTCAGTACGTGTTTTCCCCCAACACCTGTCATCCCTTTACTTTGACACCATTTGCTCAGCCCATCTGAATTGAGATTTTTGACACTTACACCTTGAAATAAGAAATACTACATAGAATAATACCTGAATATGAAGGAGCTCTATGTCAGATATTGTCTGTGTATGGGGAATGATCACCTCTGTTTCACATATATATATATATATATATATATATATATATATATATATATATATATATATAGAATTTTAGTGCTGAAAGCACTTTGAGATATTTGCCTTTTATTTTACTGAAGAAGAGATGTAAGCCTTCCCCCAAAGCATTGAGTTATAGCAGTCACACAGAGGTGATAAAGGAAGAAACTGTCTGTCAAAGAAATGCAGTGGGAACATTCACTTATGAAGGCCCTTCTCAGTATAGAAAAATGCACATTGTTGGGAGACAGGCATGTGGGAGGTTTGTGAGCTTTCCAGGTAAGTGCACCTTCTTATTTAGTGCCCAGCTCACTCTGTTTACAGTGTAATGGGACCAGGCTGGGCTGAGCTAGCGGTCAGAAAAGCTGCCATATGAGACTAATCTTTGCAGTGAAAGAGAAAAAGGAATCGAGGGAGGGAAAGAGGAAGGAAACTAGAGTCAGTGTTAACAATTTCATTGTCTAGTTTCCAAAATCATGTATAAAAGTAAAATAAAATTTAGAGATGAGCAAGAGTTGAATATGGTGAAACACAGCGGATTCATAGTGAAATTGCTATTGTATTTTATTGGCTTAAATGACCACCAACTTGCACGAGGGGGACTAGATTACTGTTTAAACCAACGGAAAGTTAAAATATTCCTCAAAAGTAGTGATTTCCATTTTACAAGGTTTTGGTTTTAATTGCGTGTGTTATTTCCTGTAAATTTTAAACCTTATTATTAAAGAAATTATGTTCTTGTGATGCTAAGCAGTCTGGAACTAACTTTGTAGTTCTGTAGTCATGCTTAAAATGAAGAACTTCTGAATTCTAGTTCCATTGTAATCATTGGTGAGGAGATCGGTCCATTGCTTAGCATGATTCAAATGAACAATGAATGACTTAATATGAGACTTTCTGTGGGATTTAAAAAAAATTACTGTTAATGAGCAGTAGGTCCATTTAAAGTGAAGGCTTTTCCTCATAGGGAATTCTACTTTAGTCTCTGCAGTCTTTTTACCCTCAGCTGTCCCAAAGGAGAGAACAAAGGGACTCTTACACACAAAAACAAAAGCTGAAAGTGTTTCAGGCTCACCTCTTCCAGTAGCTTTTGTTTTTGTTGTTTTTGCTTAAAAAAAAAAAATTAGGTTTATTTTTTAGTGGAATAATGTGGCCCTGAAAGTTGCTTCAGAAAAAACAGTAAACAAATAATTTTCCACGCTGTGGTTTTAGGCTCTGTTAATACTTTGGTTGTGATCTTTTCTTCTGTAGGTGTAACGACTGTTCTAACAATGACAACGCTAAGCATCAGTGCTCGAAATTCTCTCCCCAAAGTGGCCTATGCAACTGCCATGGACTGGTTTATTGCTGTCTGTTATGCCTTTGTGTTCTCTGCCCTCATTGAATTTGCAACTGTTAATTACTTCACCAAAAGAGGATGGGCTTGGGATGGGAAGAGCGTAGTTAATGACAAGGTAAGTGATAACTTCCTTCTTGCCATGATTAAGGCACTCCTCTGGCAGATTTAGCAAATTAAGCACTATATATATATAAACAGAACTCATATACATTATATATATTACAGGATTTATATATATATTATATATATATAATATATATAATATATATATATGAGTCATACAGATTTCTTTTAAAGTGCGCGCTTGCCTGAAATCCTTTAGGAGTGCTTGCAGTAACAGTATGTCTTTAGAACCACTTCCTAGCATCTGGCGAGCTCTGACTCTGTGTCAGGAACTGTGACAAGTTTTTTTTTTTTTTTTTAACGTATGTTCTGTCCTATACTCTTCACATCAGTTTTATAACTAGAGTCTCTCATTCTCTTTTTTTATTCTGATGAAGATACTGAGGCTTCATGAAATTACTTGCCAGAGCTCACACAAAGAGTTAATAAGTATACCTGAACCCACATCTGACTGATTGTTAAGTTCACTACCTTAAAACACTACACTGATTCATAATAAAGAGATTTGGAAGGAAAAGTGGGCGTTACCTTTACCTGCTATAGAATTTCAGGTCCTATCTGTGGGTTGAATTACTACTCCTCACCTACCCCCATCTCTGTTGCTTGGATGTAAGTCTGTCTATACATCATTGTTAATTTTCCCATGTTGTATGAAATAATTGAGTCAGTGCTGAATGCCTAGACATTTTAAGTTGCTCGTGTATTCTGTAAGACAAAAGTTAATTATGTTCAAGATAAACTTCTTTGGGGATTGTTGGTGCCCATTTTTAGGTTTTCAGTATGAAAGTTAGTGGCAGTTTTGATATACCAGCCATTTCCTTTCTTATTCTATAGATTATTATTTATCTACCTTAAGAGAAGGCTTTGGATATACCACAATAATATATAAAGTTTTCTTAATATGAGTAAAAAGTTCTACTTGTAGAATTACTTTTAGCAATATATCTACTTAAGCGCTCTTCTGTTACATTTGGAATAACATATTTGCTGACTTTATTTCTTTTTCAGTTAATTTGATATAAATATTTTTCCTCATTTCTATGACCATATTGCAGCTTAAGCATATACACATGCTACAGTTTAAAAGTCCTGCTCTTTTCCCTTAATTTTGTAAACTGTTGAAGTTTTAATGAGTCTGGCTTATCTCATTTTATAAGCTATATTTTGCATACAAAACAGCCAATGAGTAAATATTAAAAGAAATCTGAATAAGTTTCCTACTTAACCTCCATATTATTTCAGCATTTCCATTTCATTTTATTGTTGATTTATGTTCTCATTCCCCATGTAGTAAACTGCTTTTTCATTGCTATTTATGAAATTACTTCTTTTTAATGATAATAGTTACACATGTACTTTTATACTAACATATTTTTGAGGATAATATGCTAGTTAGTTATTTGTATGTCACTAATGATAAATGATAGTTTGTGGTATAACTTCCTCATGTAAAAATGTACTTATATTTGCTGTTTTAATGCAGTAAGTGTGGCAAATTGACATTGTGATTTGGCATGTCAAAAAGTATGCCTTCTCAACCTCTGAACTTGGAAAAAAGAATTACCTATAAATACAAAAAACCCACCTTCTTGATAATGCATTTTAAAAAGAGAAATTTACTACTTACATATCAATTCACATAGTGCAGACAGATCTAGGTCAAAATCATTGACTTACAACCTAATATGTAGGAAAGCAACTAATAAAGTTTTATATTGTTTCAGTTCTTAGTGGTTCAAGTTTAATGATTAAGTTAAAAGGAACAAAGATCAGGCCCAGGGCTTGGTTTTATTTACTTATTCATTGCTAGAGTGCCAAGCACAGTGCCAGGTACTTTAGAAATTTTTGTTGAATAAAAAATAAATGAGTTTATGATATTAGATCTGGCAATGTAATATCAATGAAAAGTTTTGAAACTTTATAGTGATGAATTGATTTATCAATGGGTATTCAATACAATTTCATGAGTCTAATGAATTTTGGAATGTGTTTTCTTAAGCTTACATTGTAAATTTCTAGGTCCTTAGACCAGGAGGAAATCAACTAGAATACCCTAAACTAGCCCACCAGCCTGCATATGTGTGTGTGTGTGTGTGTGTGTAATTTAGGTATAATTTTTAAGGGAAAAAACTAATTTTCTAGAAATACAGTTTTAATCCACCAGTTATATTGGTCTCCTTTTATTCTAATCAGACTAGCAGAAGTCCTCCATTCTCTTAAACATGAGTAAATTCAGTTAAGTATCTATCAATACAAAGAGCATATGAAAACTTCTTGTAAATGTGTTAAGCGGCAAGTATTAATTTGCTTTATGAGAATAATCACTGAGACATACATGTAAATGTTTTATGTTTTTTATAAAAGAAATATGTATTTGGTATAGTTTACATATTATTATGCTCTGATGATAATTAAAGTGAAATAAATAGTTATAAAGTTATATTCACATTACATTTGAGGCCTCTATTAGAAGACAAAACCTACCTTGCTTTGTGATCTTGGTCAAAATTTTATATCACTTTTAGCCTCAGGTGTGAAATTGGACAACAAAACCTTATTGTTCTAAAAATGTAGTGCTGGATCAAATGATTCAACTCCACATTTTTATGTCCTTCCACATATAAAAGGATATACTTACACAACCCCCTGAGTTCTTCTGGAACCTTCCCTTATGCCCAATGTTTTCCACTTGCCCAGCACTAATTATTCTACTCCAGTGCTGCCCCATTTCCTTCTTATTCCTTTCTCAACATTGACTCATTGGTTATCATTTACTTTTCTTAGTTATTCAAAGCTGTATTTTCTTTTTTTAACTGCCTCTTTCCTTTCAGCTTATGAAGATGGTTAATATGCTTACTTTACCTTAAAGGCGGAAATTAAACCCTTTCCAGATCTTATGTCACCCCCCCATCCTCAGACTCTACCCTCTTTTTCTCTATTTGAGCTTTTTGATAGCATTGCTTAGAGTGCTATGTTCTCACTTTCAATTTAATCTTCAACCCTCTGTAATATGATTCCCTTTGTATTTATTTTCCTATCCACAAAGTACACCAGTAACCTCCACATTTTCAGATCAGAGAATAATTTTCCATTTTGCTCAGTGGAAACCCACTAAATACTGCTATAATTCAGAACTCCTTTCCAGGCCCAAGTCAGCAACATTTTCTTATCTTTTCCTCCTTAAAATGAGACTTAGAATATCAACTTCTTCCCTCAAATTCTGGCAGCTGCCACTATTCATTCTATTCTTTGAAATTCTCTGCCTGAGTTCAGAGTGGATCCAGCCTCCTTAGCATCTGCTCCTGTTTATCCCCCAAAGACAATCATTTGGCTTTATCTTATGTTATTTTAGTTTGTCCTGTTCACTACATGTTCTCACTTTAAGGGTATTACAGACGACATTTATAGGAATGTGTGCCACACTATGCACACTGTCCAACCGTTTACTGTTTCCAAGTAGATAATCCCTACTCACTCTCAGGACAAATGTCAATCCTTAGGAAGTCTCTGAATTCTTGCCCATCTCCAAATGAGTATATCTCTTTCTAAGTGTGTCTAGTACTCTTGTCTTTTGCATCAGAGCCTTTATTATAATTTTTTATTGCATATTCAGGTCTCAATACCTTCATTGATCATGATAGCATTGATCATGTTTATTTATTTATTTTTAAGTATATTTTATTGACTATATTGTTACAATAGTTCCAATTTTTCCCCTTTGCTCACCTCCGCCCAGCACCCCCTCTCCTTCAACAATTCCCCCCTCCCCAAGTCCATGCCCATGGGTCATACATCCAAGCTCTCCTGCCTCACCCTTTTATATATTCTTCTTCTTTTAAATTAATTAATTAATTAATTAATTAATTAATTTAATAATAAAAAATAACAATCCCTCATTCTCAGACTTAAGACCCTTTATAATCTTATAAAGGACAATGGGCAAAGGTCTCAAGCTCCTCTAGCTGCTTCAAGCTGGATTGTCATCGTCCTACCTACCCTTGGGTCCAGAAATCCCTAATAAGAGTGGGGGGTGTGGAGGGGAGGGTGGCCTTCCCACATGGAGAAGGATTGTGCAGACTCTAGTTCGGTCAGCTGTCCCTGGAAAATGGCATGCTTGATTTAACAGGCTGGCATCCTTGTTGTATTCTGGAGGCAACAGATTTGGCAACGGGGTTAAAAGACATCATTCAATTCATAACCACTAGATGACAAAAGGCAGGTATTAATTTTTCAATGTCCCACATTAGGGAAAAGAAGGGCTTCTTTGGAGGAAGGTGTGCCAGGTACATCTCACCGTCCAAAACCTTTTTGCCCATTATACTTAGTTTGGGCTGAGGGAAATAGTTTAGATTTCCCTCCTCTCAGGCCTCTGGGCTCTTTCTGTCCAAGCCATTAGGACAGAAAAGATAAACCAGTTTTAAAGTGAAGCCCACAGACCACCCCATTCTTCACCAACCCAGCCACTTAGTTCAGCCAAACCATTGAGTTTCAGGAGGCAGTGATGCAGACAGGATTAAATGAGGCCTATATGTACAGACAATGACTCAGGTAATGAGATCATAGGCTTATGCCCTTTGAAAACAGAAAACACATGTTAATTTATGTAACATAACCCACATACAAGTCTCTAAATCTGTAGGACTGTCTTATTGGAAAGACATCCAGTTGCAAAGCATTTGACATTCTTCTTGCCTGTAAATTAAACATCTTGGATGATACCACAGACATAGTTTAACTTTCAAATGAAAGTTAAAGGGACTGCATTAAGTCCATTTTTAATTTATTCTTTTCATTTGCATAAACACAACAAGAGCAGCAAATGATCACTTATGATCTTTAGTTCTGCTTTGCTGGAACTTATGCAAGGAACATTTAGGGTGACCTTCAGTCTGCCCTTCAGGGCACAGAAGCAGAACCACATACCTGGCATTCAGCCTTGCCTATACACACCTGTCTTTTCCAAGTTCTTCTGGTTTTCCATTGTGCCTTAAGGTCCCTTCTAGCCATCTTTCAGGAAAACAACCTTCATTCCTTCCCTGGAAAGATGGCCATGGATGGCACATCCAACCAAGGTACCAGGCCTTTTATCTCATGCGCTTTTATTACCTTTGAAAGTCAATCCCAGTTCCTCAGGGCTTTTTGGTAACAACCAGAGCCCAAGTATGTATCCTTTAGGCATGACATTCCAGTCAAAGTCTTAGTCAAAAAAACCCTCTATTAACAACTGGTCTTATTAGTTTTATGCAAAGAAACTTATGTCATTACTTACTTGTTTAGAATGCCAAACTCTGGAGGGATCAGATAGGGAGAAAAATAAACAGTGTGAAGGAAAATCCTTGTCCTTCTAATATTCACTGAACTTGCATTTCCATTCTTTATATTTTCATTTTTTCCACCACTAAAAATTTTTGTTTCTTTGTTTTTCCATTACAGTTGTCCCACATTTTTCCCTCTTGCTTCCCTGCACCCTGCCCCCCCTTCTCCCAAATTCAGTCCCCACCCAGTTGGCCACGTCCATGGGTTATTTATACATGTTCTTTGACTAGACCCTTCTCCTTCTTACCCCCTTCTCTCCCTCCCATCTCCCCCTTTGTTACTGTTAGTTTATTCCTTGTTTACATACCTCTGGTTCAATTTTGCTCATTTGTTTGTGTTGTTCATTAGTTTCCTATAATAGGTGATAGCATAAGGTATTTTTCTTTTGTTGCCTGGCTTATTTCGCTAAGCATAATTCCCTCTAGTTCCATCCATGTTGTTGCAAATGGTAGACGTTTCTTCTTTCTTTCAGTACTTATTCATTGTCATTTTCCTCCTTTGTACACGTGTTCCTCTCTGTCTCTCTCTGTTTCTTCATCTTCTTAAAGCACACCCTTTAGCATCTCTTGCAACGCTGGTTTGGTGGAGATGTATTCTTTTAGCCTTCTTTTGTCTTAGAAACTCCTTATTTCACCTTCCATTTTGAATGAGAGCCTTGCTAGGTAGAGTATTCTTGGTTGTAGGCCTTTGTTTTTTATTACTTGCAATATTTTTTTGCCATTCCCTCTGGCTTGTAGTGTTTCTGCTGAGAAATCTGATGATAGCCTTATTGGAGCTCCCTTGTATGTTGTTAGTTGTTTCTCTCTTGCTGCTTTTAGGATTCTCTCTTTGTCTTTGAATGTTGCCATTTTAATTATGATGTGTCTTGAGGTGGGCCTGTTGGGGTTCATCTTCATTGGGACCCTCTGTGCTTCCTGGGCTTGCGTGACTCTTTCTCTCCTCATGTTAGGGAAGTTTTCTGTCATTAGTTTTACAAAGAGGTTTTCTATCCCTTGCTCTTCTTCTTCTCCTTCTGGAATTCCTATGATACGGATATTATTATGTTTCATGTTATCCTGCTGCTGTCTTAGAATGTCTTCATTCTTGTTCAGTCTTTTTTCATTTTGTTGCACTATCTGCGAGTTTTTGTCTAAGTTGTCCTCCAGCTCGCTGATCTGATCTTCTGCTTCTTCTAGCCTGCTTTTAATTCCTTCTACTGTGTTCTTCAATTCAGAGATCATATTCTTCATTTCCTCCTTGCTCTTGTTGATAGCTTCCATGTCCTTTTTCATGCTGGTGTAATTCTCAGTAAGTTCCTTATAGTTTTTCTGGAGTTCCTTGTAGTTTCCCTGGAGTTCTTTGAAGTTTCCGCTGAGCTCATTGAGCTTCTCCATAATCCATGTTTTGAATTCCATATCTGATAGCTTGCTCCCCTCTATTTCACTTAGCACTCTTTCTGGGGATTCTACTTTTCCTTTTGATGGGGGGTTGTTTCTCTGTCTCCCCATTTTTGTGACTCTTATTGTTTGTTGCTGCTTCTTAGAATGATCTGCACTTCCTGGATCTGCCCCTCGTGGCGTCAGATCGTGTACCAGTCTGGGCCTAGGCAGCCTATTGGAGACTTCCAGTGATCTACTGCCTTTGTCTGTCTCCTTTAGTTGTTAATCTGTGATTAGCTCTCAGGTTTAAGGACTGAGGGTGTGGCAGCTTAATTCCTGTAGGCAGGGCTTTTGCTTCCCCTCAGGCTGACACCACTTGGAGGGGAATGGTCTGCCTGCAGTACTGGGGATGAGTCAGCACTGGGACCTGGTCAGCTGCTTTCCCAGTTCTCCCCTCAAAGCCACCACACCAAACTCTCCCTAGTGTCTCTAGTCCTCTCTGCCTTCCCTTGCTTGAGCCCAGGGTAAGTGGGGGCCAAAATATTTTTGTATGTGATCCACTTAAGAGCTCTTTTTCTCCCGCTGTTTCTCTCCAGCTAGCAAGAAACCCTGTGGCTTTTCGCTTTTCACAGCTGGATACTATTTTACTTTTCACTCTGTTGCTGTAGGCTGGGAAGCTCAGCTGGGGGTTTAGACCCTGCCCTTCTCAGGGAAAACACCCGCCTACTGAGCTGTTTCTCAGTCCCTTCAGCTGCCACCCATGGGAGCCCAGCCAGCCTTTCTGCGTCTCTGCACTCCCTACTGGTCACGTTGTGATGTAGCCGCCTTTTCTGTCTCTCCGTGGTTATAAGACTTCTCTCCAGCTAGTAGTGTTCGGTTGGTTATTCCAGATGATTTCTCCAAAATTAAGTTGTAAATCCAGACTAGTCATGAGAGGAGGTTTGTGTAACTTCTATTTACTCTTCTGCCATCTTGGATCCTTGATCATGTTTATTTTAATAAATCACTTATTTCTGTCCATTTGCACAGGACAGTGTATAAATTAGTTGCTCAATAGATAGGGTATGGATTAATGAAGCAGAACAAATCAAGTCTACAACCAACTTCTTTACCTTCTGTGCCACAGTTATTACCTACAAGTGTGGCCCATACCTTTCTTTTAACTTCGAGGGTCATATATCCAATTTATTTCCTTGGCTCTTATACTTGAATATAATATCTCAATATTTACATATTTTTTAAGTGAAAGAAACAACAAACAAAAATAAAACTCCTAAATTAACTTTTTTAATCCTTCTCCTGCAGCTGCCTATTTTTCATCTGCACCTTAGTTCATGGCAAAACCTAGTATTATATGCCATCAACTTGGAAGTGCCCCTTAACATCTAACTAGTCATTAAACAGTGTCCATTCTCTGCTCTATAAGTCATAGACTATGCCCTTTCCGTCTCTCAGGGATTTTTTGTCTCTTTATTCCTTATTGTTTCTAATCATTTCTGCCTTGAATCCATCCTATAAATTAGGTCCGGAATTATCTTTCTAAAGCTGAAATCTGATTGTTTAACCTTTCAGCTCTTAATTGTTGAAGGCAATTCTTCAAGCAGCTCAGCTAATATGATTCAAGTTTTCTTATCTATTTACTTACATGATAAATAACAAGGCAAATACTCATCTGTTCTTTATTGTGCCCTTACTACTCTATGCCTGGGAATATCTCCATTTTGGAAAAGAGGTTATATAGGATGGGCCAAAGTACTTGATCAGCATCACATATCGAATAAATGGTGGACTCAATATACAACATAGATCTGAAGTCCATGTTCATATTCCTCCACAAACCATCACATGCGTCCACAGACATCCATGCTTCTACTCATCTCCAGGATGTTAGATGTGCTGATCTCTTTTGCTGCAATGCCCTTGCCCTTCTTCCCTGACTAATGAACTTTTATTTATTCCATAAGATCCATCTGATTTTCCTTAAATCTTGAAACTTTCCAAATAAATGTAATTGCCATAATATTTCTATAGAACCTGGTACAAATTCTTTTATGTAACCTCATTAAATTACACATTTATTGTAAATAAACCTGTTTCTAACAGCGGGTTACGTGCTTGAAGAGGAAAATAGTTTTGTTTTATCCATCATGTCCTCTGCCATTCCCTAGCGTACATTTAGCATGTGATTTATTTGAATTAAATTTTAAAATAACTAACTTTAATCTGTTGAGATGGTTTCCATTTCTAAACTTTAGTGGTTCTGTATTGCCCAAACAAAGCATATTCTCTGGAAATACACTGGGTATTAAATTATTAAAACAGAGGCAAAGAAACATGGTATCTAAACTAACATGAAGTGTGTCATTATTTGGTGATCCGCTCCATGCAGCTCATAGAAAACATCACTTTTCAAGTGTTTTTATTGATTTCTTTGCATTTTTAAACATCCTGCCATGTTCCAAAAGCATTTCAGGCAGTTTGCCAAAAAAAAAAAAAAAATGCATGTAGTTAAATTATTATAAAATAATATAGAAATAAAAGTAGGAAGTCAGAATGAAGGAAAATGGACTGCAAATTTGTCCACCATCGGGGCCAGAACATTTACTGTAGTTCATAGCTAGCGTAGCTAAGTTTCAAATTCTGAGCTTCTTGGTGATTGCAGTAAACCTTTGCTGGGGGTTGGGGAAGAGGGATTATTTTTCTTTAATAAAAAAATGGATGCATAAATTTTTTCAGAGAGAAAGACTTTCCTACACTGAATTATCTTTTTAAAACAATATCATATGGGTTTTATATTAGGGAAAGCTTGGTATTGTTGCAGGTAGTAATGTCAACATTTTCCCAATAAATGCAGTAATGAATTTCATATTGATGTTTCTCGTAGTCCCCTTCAATAAAAGCTGAAGGCATTACACTAACATACAACTCAGTGAAGGCAGTTCTTCAAGGAGCTAAGCAAATATGGTCCAAGTACATAGCTTTCTCATGGCCCAGTTTAATCAAAGGAAAGACTTTAGAGTACTTAGAGAAGTGGATGGACTGTATAATCTTCAACCAATCTTCTGTAAGTATCACTTTTCTCAGTCAGGATTCCGGTTAGCAGATAGTTAACATTGTCTGACCAGGGACCATGTTGTTGTTTTACAAGTACTGGGCTTTCTCATAGCCACAATGACTGTAAAAAAGCAACATGATATGTAAATAGAGCATAGATTGACTACTTTGGAGACCTGGTGTTTTCTTCAAAGTCTGTTAAATTTAGCATTATAGTTACAAAAGCTCCTTACTCTAATAGACAAATCTGAGATTCTTTCCAACTCTAAAACTATGTAATTATTTTTATTGTGTATGTCAGCTTGCTTCACTAATAAGTAACTAAAGCAATCACTCAGATTATTAACACATTATTTTACCTACTACTATAAGGAAGCCAAGATTGGTTTGCCAACATGGTGTAAGGCATTTGGATTTCTGTAACCAGAAAATTTCCAGACTTGAATTTTTAATTATATATTTATAATTCTAATAAAGTAAAAAGCTCAGAATATTCTGAATTTTATAAAACATCATTTTAAAAGTAGAATTTAATTACTGTGGGTTATATTTCCTTTTCATTTCACTTCAATAGCAGCATTAACACTTTCTATAGCAGAATAATTTACATTTTCCCCAGGTAGTGTATAAAAATACATCATTTATTGATTTTGTTCATAAGCTATATTTTCCCTTTTCCTACTTGCATAAGTCTCAGTCACAAGTAAAACAACTTCCACAAACATTGTTTTATAGGAGAACTTATTTTATGATTTCTCAGTCTCTTACTTCTATAGATGGTGAAATTGAGGACTTTCAGGAGAATTACATGATAGAATTGTAGAATGAACTGTTGATATGTTTCTATTTACTAATAAAAATTTATTGTATTCTATAAAGGCCTAATGTTCATATATATATGAAAACACATGTATGTATGTATGTATGTATAAAATCAGAGTAATCATTATAGTACTTGCCATTCATTTATCATTAAGCAAACATTTTTAGAGCTTGCTAGGAGTTCTGCATTGCATAGGCTATGCCTTCAAGGACCTTACAGTCAAGTGGATGGGGAAAAAAAGATGTGAAAAATGTATATGCATGCTATTATAGAGACAAGCATTAGGATGCTGTGGAAGCGCCTGGAAGGGGAACTTATTGGCATAGGAAATGATGTCTCCATAGATGTAACCCTGAGTTGAGTCCATGTAAAATGTATCTGACATAGGGGACCAATGTGGGCTGATTACAGTTCCTGGCTTTATTGTGGTACTATTTACAGGGTGATGTACAGATTTAGGTTGGCAATGAAAATAATCTTAATTCATGTCTGGATATTTTATGTTTTAAAGACCTGTGGGACATGTAGGTGGGGAAGTCTAGTGAAAAATAGTGCGTAAGAATTCTGGTGTTTTGAGTGGTTTGTGCCTTTGCTCTAGAGCTTGTTACATATTTTTGTATCATCCATGCAATTGAAGGGTATTAAAGTAGGGGGCAGAAAGGATGCTGGTAAGAGTTAGTATAGAGCTCTATTTGTAGCTCCCCTTGCAACTCAAAACATCAACATTTTATGTTTCTTTGTCTAAAGTCTAAACTGCACACCCAATTCCTAATGCAACTTACTGTTAATGTTGCTCCTCCACAAAACCTTCTTTGAGCTCATTTGTACAGTGTTTATGTCTTCTTCCACACGTATAAAGTACATTTTCTATATCTTATATGCCAGTAATCATTGTCTAGATTGTAATGAAATTATGACTTTCACTACTCTCCACTAAGAAACTGTTTTCTAATGCAATTCAAATACATATATTAGTTCCTTTGATTCTCCCAACAGTCTGATATGGCTTTGGTATAAATATCTCCCTTTTTATCCAACTAGAAGCTGAAATAGGGAGATGTTAAAAAACATTCTCAAGGCCCAAATTTTTTATAAGTGCAATTTGATATCATTTAAAATGATGCTTAGGTACAGTTGCAATAATATAAACACTACATGTTACATACTTTAGGGGTTTAAGAGTCCTCTCAGAAGATTCACCCAGTAACATAAAGTTCAATTAGAATATTTTCAAATAAGTACCTCCAAGTTTTAAGCAGCTCCCTCAGAGTAGAAGTCACACAGCACGATGCTTAAAGCAGAGGTTGGAAGTCTCACTTGCCTGTTTGTGTGCTTTGTCATCCACTTAAATGGCAAGAGATCAGGTCATACCATGAAACTTCTCTAGCCTCCTTCTCTGAATTTGTAACATGGAGTTAATAATAAAACTTCCTTCTTACCCAGCAGTGACATTTTCACAGATGACATCCAGGCTTACCATTCAACGTGACACATCTTAGTGCTCCCAAGTTGTTAGCTATCATCTCAGCAGGTACACACTGATTACCCTCCATTTTTTGACGTGCTAACTACAAGTGTCATGACTGAAAAAAAGGCTATTATTTTAGCTTTTTTATAAAAATACAAATGGTAATCTCTCACCCCGTTTTCTTTTATACTCCAGTCAGGTCTGGAAGAATGTCTCATCAGCAAGGGGAAAGGAGAGGGAAAACCCAATGCCAGTGAAGGACAGAAAATGCAATCTTCTTTTCAGATGTCCTGGCTTTTCAGAGTACCTTTGGTATTTAATTTACTTGAACGTTTGGAAATTTTTAATTCAAACTAACTGATACTCAAAATTCTGTTCCAGGCCAATTGGTCCTCTAAATCTGCTGATTTACACTATTGTGCATAATGAATCACTGGCTAGATTTGTTTACATTTTGATAACTAAAATGAATTTATATTAGTATAAAAATTCAGGTAAATACTGTTTATGTTTTCCAATTTTGTTAATTTAGCTACATATTATATGCCTACCTCATGGAAGTCATCCTGGTAAATGCTAAAGTTATAACGGTGAACAAGACAGAAGAAACACCAGCCCTCTTTGAACTTAGATTCTAATGAGAAAGGAAGATGCCAATAAAATAACCACACTAAAGAAGAAATTTACAGATTTTAAAAATTATCATGATGGGAATGGGAATTAAGTAAGCTGGGTATTATGAAAGAACAGATATGGGAGCAAGGACAATGTTAGTTACAAGGTTCAGGAAGGCCTTTTTGAAGAAATGATGCTTAAAACAAGATCAACATACGAGAGGGACTGGATCACATGAAAATCAGGATGGAAGAAAGGCTGAGGAAGTGGCATGGCCCGAGGGCCCAGACGAAGAAATATTCTAAAAACTGAAGTGATTTTAGTGGGACAGGTATATGATAAGCAAAAGAAATAAGCCATGGTAAGAAGTGTTGGTTTTATTCTAAGTTCTATGAGACAGTATTTAAGGGATTTAAGCAGAGAAGTGACATGATCCAATTTATGACTTAAAAAAATCCTGTGGCTGTAATGTTTCTAATGATTGGATGAGGTCAAGCCAAGCTGGCAGAGAACACGAGAATACCTATTCATACAGACAGGAGATAGTAATGACCCAGACTAGAACTAGTGAGAACTGAACTGAGGATTATAAGGAGAAACAGGTTGTGGATAAGCTAGCAAAAATCAAAAAGTTTGTATTTCATTTTCCTTCTTATGTTTTTAGTGCTGATTGCACCACTGTCTGTATATGGTTACAAATGTTCACTGTCTGAGTAAAACACTGCTGTTTAATTTTGACATGAAGTGGGGAAACCCTGTTGTGAGGTTAAAGAAATTAAATGTCTTCATTCGGAATGCGAGATCATTCATCGTGGACGATTGGTCCTTTTATTAAAAGATATCTACATTTCACTTTTTCACTCACTCATTCAACAAATATTTGAGTTACTTGTAATAGTCAAAATTGTTGTATCATTTATTTAAGTTGTATTTTTATTGTTTCATGTAAACAACAAAAAAATGGCTCTCCAGGACTTTACTCTGGGGGTCTCCTCACCCTCATGGTTCTAATAAACTCCTTTTATTTATTTCCCCAAATTCCTTCTTTCTAATGTTTATCAAGATAATTTTCTTCAGAATTTGAGCTGGGGGTATGGAACATGATAAGAAGCAGACTCAACCCACATTCTGTTAATTCTTGTATTTTTCAATAGAAAAAAGAGAAAGCCTCCGTCATGATACAGAACAATGCCTATGCAGTGGCTGTTGCCAATTACGCCCCGAATCTTTCAAAGGACCCCGTTCTCTCCACCATCTCCAAGAGCGCAACCACACCAGAACCCAACAAGAAGCCAGAAAACAAGCCAGCTGAAGCCAAGAAAACCTTCAACAGTGTCAGCAAAATTGACAGAATGTCTAGAATAGTTTTCCCAGTTTTGTTTGGTACATTTAATTTAGTTTACTGGGCCACATATTTAAACAGGGAACCTGTATTAGCGGTCAGTCCTTGAATCTAGACACAGGTTAGCTTTGGGATGTGTAATACCATTCAGCTTGGTTTGTTTTGTTATGTACAATCTGACTAATAACTGCTAATTTGTGAACCAACATGTACAGTATGTATATAGCAATATAGCTAAACAGTACACCTCTAATGGAGACACGCATTTGCCAACTCATGGAACTGCAGGCAGAACGCACCCCATGCCCGAATCAACATTTACCCTAGGAATTGGCTTTTAAGGTGGATTTCAGGCGACCTGATTTATTTCCTCTCCTAATAGCAATGAAAATAGGGACCCTATACCACACTTTATGAACTCTTTCGATTTAGGTCTTATATAGTAGTATTTCCTACTGTTGCCTAACTAGAATGTAAAATAAAATTGTCATTCCAAGATTAAATCTGCTAAATAACAGAACCTCTTTTCTGCAACAGCACTCAAAATCCCTCCTAGCATAATTGGAAGCTTAGCACACATCAGAAGAAAAACTAGAGGTTTGACAATAGCTTTTAATTACTTGGTATAATATCTATAGCCATGTGCATATTACAGCATGACAAGCCCAAATAATTATGAGTAACCCCTGACAGGATGTTAATTATGCCTAGAATATAGTAACTATTGGAATGTCATGGTCATTACATTTTTAGCATCAGAGTTTATTTGAAAGTGATAATTGAAATACTACAGATCATCTTAATAATTGGAAACTACCTTCAATTTTAAAAAGTAAAATTAAATGTGTCTTACTCTTTCCAGGTATGTGTTGTATTGAAATTGATCAGCTAAATTTTCTTGGTGCTGGAGACTGGAAAAAGCATCCAGTTTGGCTGCTGTGGAGCAACATTCATATTGGATTAGAAAATTGTGCCAAAAACTCCCACCAATGAGAATTCATAGGTGTCACAGGATGCAGACAAGCACTTATATGATTCACTTCCTTCCTGTTTACTGCAAAATCTGCCTTAAGGCTTCTTTCGTCAGGACTCAGAAGCCACTAATCACAATGGAAAAGGGCAGTTAATTGGCACATTTCTCTGTCTTGAAAGCAGCACTTTCAGAAAAGAATTATTGTAAATCTGCTTTTGTAAATTGCAACTTTAAATTTCACTAACCCAAATTTACAACAGCTTTGTATACCAGAAGAGGTTTGGGTAAGATTTGAACATTTTTAAACTGAAATTTCAAAGCATCACTAACAAATTGTGAATTCACATGCACAAACATAAAACACAGAGAATTAGCAAAATTAGAACATACTCACACACAAACATGTAGTTAAATTTAAAACCAAAATTTTCTATTTTATATAATTACTAATTATTAATGGCTAAAATTCGTTTTTCTTTTAATATTTAAAAAAGTACTCTTTATGCCCCTCAGGTATGTTAATAAAAGTTAACAATTGTGTCTTATGCCTAGATTCAACGCTTTTGGCAAACTTAAGATCCTTTTGATTCACATATACATTAGCAGTTATTAGTTGACTTTTACTACTAGATACACCTTTATGATGGTGTTTTTGTAGAAACATAAGTAGACAAATAGTGGCATTTCTTGCAGTTTTGTACAGTATTTCAGTATAGTGCATAAGTAGGTATATTCATAAAATCAGTAAAAGGAGTATCTTATTGAAATAAGCAAAATCACAACAAAAACTGCTATCCCTCGTCTAAATTTTATTTTATTTTTTAATTTCTCTGTTTTAGTGTGATTTTATTATGTGCTTGCATGATTGTCTTATTACCAAGGTCACAAATGCCCTGAAGAATTTGCCCTGAAGACAGCCTGGACATTAAAAATTCCCTCACAAAAGGTAATTCATAATCCTTAATAAAATAATATTGCTACCTGAGCCAATAAATGTATTTATTTAATCTCGTTTCAATAAAAACTTCTTTATCATCTAAATAGTTTTAAAATGTGCATCTTAAACATTGAAGTAGAAGGTATCCTATTTTCTTACACATTTAAATATAGCATAGCTCTTCTGGGTAGTGTAGGAAAATTTGTGCTGGAAAGCAAACACTAAAAATGCTTTGTATTGTATGCCATTATTAGACACTTCAAAAATAGAGTTCTTATAAGTTCTGCATTGCCCCCTTAACGTCTGACTATAAATTATAAATTTATAAATATGTACATATGTAAAAATTATTATATATAGCAGTTTCTGCAGGACAAAAAGAAAATTCATCTATACCTTTTGCAAAAGACTGCACCTACATTGATGGCACCAGTTTTATTAAAATTAATTGTAGATAGATTAGAAGAGTTATTATTGTTATACCTATTTTTAGTTTCATTGTCCAAATCTTATTTGAGACTGATGACTTCCCTCATCAGGGTTTTCTATTATTTCACTAACTTGGGTGTACTTTTCACACACCTCTTAATCTTTAAAAGTTTAGATAAATTAAAGAGAGCCTTTGGTTTGGCTGAAGAAAAGGAAGATGCTCCATGGAAAAGGATTTTAAAGTATAAAACGATAGTCTTTACAATTATTCTCTCTTCCATAAACTACTTTAAAAACACAAATTAAAAGTGACATTTAAAAGACTAATTTTTCAGGGAACACCTTTTTAACATAGGTAACAGTTTTCTTTGGCCCATAACATTATGCCTATTTTATGTAGTCATGCACATACATAAAAAGTTATAGTACATACAAAAATACAGACAAATACAGGTACGTATATAGATATATAGTCTCATTCTTGTATAGCTACTGCTCTGATTCAGCTAATTACTCAACTAATATATATATATAATCTCTTACTTTGTGCCATCAGTAGGGAGGGTATTAATACCACTCATACCACATCCACAGAATTTAGTTGAAAATTGAATCACATCTCTTTCTTATACAAAATTAAAATCAAAGACTAAATTGAACATATAAATTAATTTAGTACTGAGAGTTGTTTAATTAACTATGAGATCACTAGGGCGCCAAGGGGATGACTGTTTCTCTCTGTTCTCCTATTCATCCTCTTATTTGTTTGAATATAAAAATAGAATTAATATAACCATTTAATGCTGTTGTAACCTTTGGTGATTTGTTAAGTGGCACTCTTAATGTTCAGCAATCTTTTCAGGGATCTCTGTACTTTGAATTTATCTCAGGTTTAGATAACTGATCCCCTTGAGCTACATTTGCTTAAATAGTTCATAGTTTATTTAAAGAACAAAACAAAACACAGAAGCCATTATTTCACTCTTATTATAATGTGATTTTGCTGATCACATTATATATATATATAACGTGTTTCTGACGTGGCTCATTTTATATTCCTGGTTGAAGGAACTGAATTCTGCCATGATATCATAGATTCCAGTGGGGCACCACAATTCTATGGATTCTGTGGCTTATGGCTACTTGACTTTGGCCTGGCCTGTCATCATTCTAGTGGGAGGATAAGGAAAGTAACTGAAGTCATCTGCAAAATCGTGGTTCTTCAGCATCTGTTAAGAATTTTTTTCAGGTGCTCCATACTTGATGCACTCAGACAATGCCTATGAAACACTAAAATATTTATTACTTATTTTGATATCTGGGATCATATTAACAGGTTTATTATACAAGTTGTTTCTGTTACTAGTCTTCTGGCGTTCCTATATTCATCAGCATATTTTGAAGCAATTACCAGATTTTTTCATATAAAAAGATTCAGAATTTCAGTGGAATTATGAGATGACCCATTTCTACCTTGCATTGCATTTATTTTCCTTTTAATTGAATTTTCATAGGCATCTTGGACACAGAATGATCCAATTTAAATTGGGGAGGGTGCAGTTATTTTGAACACTTGCACACTTAGGAAACCAAGACACTGTGTCCAAATCACTAATAATGACATGAACAAGACAAATCATGATATTTTTTTCCTCTTGTATCCATGCTTTAAAAATTAAATTCAGTATTTAATAAATATTTTAATATTAATAATTTTGTGTTATCAACATTATATAAAAATACTAATATTTTTATTAGTATTAAGCACTCACAATTTCATCAAATTTAAAGACAAATTTAGGTCCTCAGAAAACAGGAAAAGAAGAGAAAAACCCACCAGAATAATGAGTTGTTGATACTTAAACAATGTGAAATATTTTCCCTTTTTAATTTCCTAATAAAGAGGAGAAATTATACACACATATGTATATACTGAAATACCTAGCAGTCATGATTCTATCAAGGTATGAATCATGATTAAAACACTAAAGTAGATAAAGTTCATGTAAAAGGCATGTTGGGAAGGTAGTATCAATAAATTATTCAATATATACTTCTTATAAGAATTTTATATCATATTAATTTCCTTAAAATTCTTAACTTTCCAACTTATTTAGACCACTGTTCTCAATTATATTTAGTTGAAATATTTCGTTTTTTCTTTATATAAGGAAATTTTTTTATATATGTAATTATATATGCCACTTCAAGTCACTCCCTGCATATTTTGTTTAATGCATTACATCTTAATATTGCAAGTAAGAAAAAACAACAGATTTATGTTTTAGTTTATAGTAACAGCCCCCAAAAACTTTTAGGTCTTAGCTTTGATTAGAAGTGTGTGTGACTGTGCGTGTGTGTGTATTTCCTAAGTATGAAACAACATTTTAAGAAATTCAGACAAATTTATGCAATATAAGTGATTTATTAGCAGATTCAATCACAAAATGTAGCTCTTATTAAACTAATAATTCACTTACTCAATAAAATAGCTTTTTCAATAGATCTGTAACAAACATTAATGGGAATTCATCTTGAGCTATATAAATGTTTAGAAATATCCTTATAAAAATGTAAACATTTTTTTCTGATATATCTCTAGTTGTTTTGTTTGAGCCATTAAATTAAAAATGGTATCAAAATTCTGCTTGTAAGGTAGAATAGGTAAACCCTTTAATTCCAAATTTCTCAGTGGAAGTTTGTGATAGCTTTCATTAAATTAAGCATCTCGTTGTTCATTTGCAAGTATCAAGTCATCTACATTTACAACTTGTTAGTTTCACACCTTTTTTTGAATTGAAATAGTTCTAAGTATATTTAAAACTGCATGATATCATTGCATGCTGGCCAATGATTCAGACCCTTTACATATAATACCTCATTCAGTCCTCACAATAACCGTAATCACTGTGTGATTCTTGAAGTTGTGGAAGTTTAGAATTTCTAAATAGTACAGTAACATGCTAGTCTAGCACATATTTTGGGCAAAGTAAAAAAAGATTATATTTTTCTTTGCTTTAATTCAAATATATATTCATACATTATGGGGAGCATCAATCCAATAAGAAGGTTACTATCTGCTTTTCTACAAAATAAAACCAAACAAAACTAAAACTAAACTGTATAGCAACCAATAATCTACTTTTGTGAAAATAGTTATTTATTAACATTTGTTACAATTTAGATTTTCAAAATACATTCCATTTTCCTTTTTGATCTACAGATACTTATAATATATAAAAATGATTCAAGTTGATTAAGTACACAAAAGGAACACTTTCTTATTTATTTTCATGTCTTTTTTTGCAAGTTTTATTAGGGGTTGGGGAGGTTTTTATTTACCATAGTGATGGTTTAATGACTTTTAAGTCCACTGGACTTAAAATATTATACATTGATTTCATCAAACAATTTGTTACAAATTACTATTAATAGAAAGAAACCTAAACTGATGCCAAATAAATGCCAGTGCTGAGACTGTAAGTGTTGAATTAGCTTAGTTGATGGAAATTAAATTTTTCATTCTCTGATTCAGAAGACTAATTATACCATCACATGCTGTTGGATGCAAGCCTGTGTTATCAAAAATATGAGTACCTCCGACAAAGTGTATTTGTGCAAATAATTAGTCCTAGAAAAGCAAAACAAACTAGTTAGAATTATTTTAAGAATAATGCCTTATAGATTTGTTTCCAATTAATTTATATTTTAAATATTCAACACAGTAGTAGAAGCAGTTCTCTGTGTTTTACATCCTGTATAATGTGTAAAAAAGTTTAGTGTGTGATTAGAAAGGCCTAAAGGGAATTGAACTTTGCACCACAATTTTCATGAATTAAACTTTACCATCTATGGATAAGTTCAGTGTTTGTTGAACATGGCTATTTGAGCCATAACTCATTTCACGTTTCTTGGTATCTAATTTTTTTTCAATATTTTATGAGCAGATATAATCTGGTTTGGTGTGATCCAAACTGAGGAATGTGACCATCATGAAATATATATCCTTTGAGGTGACATACATGGAAACTTAAAAGCTTCATATTTGTTGCTAAATTAAAAGAGAAAAAAAAAACAGAAAAGACTAAAATATTTTCTCCTTGTTACAAATTAATTTTTAAAATTACATGCATAAAGTATGCATGATAAAGTTCCAATTGTAAACTCTGAATATTCACATTAGGTGAAATTTAAAATTTTCTGAGTGATATTACATTTGTATGGTAGGTTTTCTGGTTTGAAAAATCATTTGGGAGCTAATATATGTTATTTGTGACCTTGTTGTAATTGGGAAAAATCACTATTTTTATGTAAGATAATTTGACCTCTAATGAATGTGTCATTATGCTTGCTGTTTAAAAAATTTCTGATTAATTGATTACATGCAAATTAATGCTAAGCATTATCTTTTTGTACTTATTAAAATTAATTTAAATATATTTGATCTGAAAATTGTGTTTTTTGTACTTTAATCATTACGTGTTTGCTTACGAGACTTGAATTTATTGTAAACCTGACTTTTTATATTGGGATATAATACTGATATTTTGTAATAGTGATTTTAAATGTTGTTAATTTCTTAAACTTCTTTTTAAAATAAAAAAATTTATAGGGTAACAGGAAAAGCATAAAGTTATTCTGAAATTTTAGAGGGAATCGTGAATTGCTAATGTTGATCTTTTTAACACTTTAAGAAAGTGGTGCTATGGAAAATAAGAGTTCACCCAGAAAATTGCTGCATTCTATCATAAAAGTGTCACATTTACATGAAACTATTAAATAAAATAAATAAGATTTTCTTTATTTTAGGCAGACTCAGTTCATCATTCTATATGAAACTAGAAATATTACAGTTTTATAGTTGGATATAGTCTCTTAATTTAATGCAGTTTGCTTTAAATGAGCTCCTGTTTTCATTATTGCTATTATTACTAATATCACTGAAATCAATTACTTTTAATTGTTAAAAAGGTATAATAACAGAACAATTTTTATCAATATGGTAATTTTTCATACAATATTTCTCAACCCTAAGCACACTTTTAAATCACTTGGGAAGTTTTAAGAAAACATTGGTCCTACTCGAGACCAAATAAATCAGAATCTTGAGAGGAGTTATGAAAAATTTTAAACTCCCTGAGTAATTCTACCCTGCAGTTATGTGTATATATGTTTTTATTTTATAAACTATTTATGGGCTTCTTCTAATGTCTGATTCTTTTTTGGAGAGCTCTGTTTGTTTGTTTGTTTATAACTTTTAGTTGAGTCTACATTAGTAAAGAAAAAAAAGAACCAACCATAAAATTATATGTACATTATAAGAATGTGAGAGGAAGACAGATTGGTTTCCTCTCTTTCACGCCCCAACACGGGGACCTCTTGAACGTGCCCCAACCAGGACCGAACCCAGGACCTGGGTGCGTGCCTTGACCATGAATGGAACCTAGGGTATCTTTTGGTTAATAGGATGACACTCCAACCAAGTGAGCCACCCTGGCCGGGGCAGAACTGGTCTTATATTCTAAGGTCCGTACTTAATATCAAGTCTGGGAAGTGTTTAGATGCATAGAAAAAAGTAGAAAAATGAAAAACCAGATGAAGTAATAAAAATAGCACTAAATCCCTCAATCGCCCCTTGAGAAACATTGAATTATATCCAGTGGAGGAGAGTATAGGGGATATAAATGGTGATGGGTGAAGGCTTGACCTGGGGTGGTGAACACACAGTACAGTGTACAGACAATGTGTTGTAGAATTGTGCACTTGAAACCCGTACAATTTTTTTAGGCAGTGTCACCCCAATAAATTAAATTTAAAAATAAATAATGAAAAATTAAAAATATTATCACATTGGAAAAAAATCAAGGAAATGGGTACTTTTAAAAAATTTAACTCTCCTTACCAATAATTTCAGTGAACATTTTGGAGCTTAATTTCTTGAGTCATTTACCTGGGAAAGTTTATTCTTGTGGAACATCTTGTTCAATTAATGGCTTGAAATTATATAATATTCATTTCATGAAACAATAAAAATAATCTCAGTAGAATTCCTAAATCATGTCTTAAGATGTAGAATAATAAAAAAATGTAATTTAAAATTTGAAGCATATCAGCTTTGAACTGCTCTTACTTTACTTCCAAAATAAAATACATATAAAATACCAAATAAATAAAAATATGAAAGAATTAGTATTTAAAGTCATAATGCCTGCCCTCTAAATGAGCCTACAAGAGGAGTTCAGTGGGTGCGTATTGGCACATCTTAAGGCTCCACTCAAGTCTAATCCATTCCAAACAACTTAATCTGAATCTGAGAAGAAAATATTTATAATTTTCTAATGCTTTACTTTTCTATTTTTGCTTTACATAATTACATTCCTTTTTTTTTTTTTGATATTCTAGTATCCTATCCAGTAATTATATTGAACATTTTAACTCCTCCAGATAACTCTTGATAGTTTCAAAATTAAGGTAGAGTATTATACAGAAAGTTGTATTGGACTTTGTAAAAGTCACAATCTTAGCTTTGATTCTTTTGCCTGAGAGCAAGAGCAACTTCCAGGTAATGTGAGCACAGAAGGAACTCAGGGAAAGAGCATAAAATGTCTTACAGTAGTAAGAATTAAAGCCCCAGAACTTAGGGAAAGCAGGAGTGGGTTAGAGACTTCACTGATGTTATGGAGTAACGAGACTCATTGCCTGTATAGCTTGGTTCAAATTTTGGAGTAAAATAACCTGATAGAAGGGGGTTGGTCCAATCAGCTGTATTATCTACAGTAAAAATGATAAGACTCTTACTGGCCACCCTTCTGTAGGGAGGGAGGCAGTGCCCACTGCAGAGGGGCCAACATTCAACATACACCTCAAAACATTGACTATTATAGTCAAGTAAGATTTTTTTTTCACTTTGAAAACCTCCAAAACCTAAAATAAAATTTAAAAATATGTAAAGTCTCATGGACATGAACAACAGAGTGGGGATTGACTGCAGGAGCAGGGGGTGGACAGGGCAGGGGAGAGCAATGGGGGAAAAATTGGAACAACTGTAACTGAACAACAACAAAATTAAAAAATGAAAAAGCATAAAGGGAAAATGACTGCCTCTTTAATGCTCATATAAATCATTGTATTTTCCAATTGATACAAGTCTACTTAAGGATGAGATAATTTACAATTGCACTGTTAATATTTATATGTCTGTATAATGTATTCAGTATAAAACTATAACTAACTAACATGTAGAAAAGCAAAGAACACATGTATTTCATAGATTTTGGTAAATGCATCTCTTATTAAAGTTGCTCATGCTTAGTTTACAGTGGGATGACAAACCATCTACTTTACTATGCTCACGATTGCCTCGCTCAGCACAGTCCCTCAATAAGTTCAGACAATTGGTGGCTCAGGCGAGTCATGATTGAGATGTGGGGCCCTTCTAGAAGACACATTTTTATTTGTTTCTAAAGAAATGTATCAGAAATTATATTCTGACAGACAAAACTGCACTTTACCGGAAGAGTGGAAACAAATTCTGTTTCCATCACAAGAAGTAGAAAGAGATATTCTGTTGGTGCCCATTTTTCCAATTTTAAAAACTTTTGATAAATTATATATAACATAAACTTTGCTGTCTTAAGCATTTTTTATGGGTTTAGTTCAGTGGTATTAAGTACATTCATGGTTGTGCAACCATCAATAACATTCATCCCAGAGCTCTTTTCATCTTGTAAATCTGAACTTTGTACCCACTAAACAATAACTCCCCATGAACCCCTCCCCACTCCGCCCCCACAACCACCACTGTATTCTCATCTTCCTTTTCCCACCATACCCTAGCTTCTAATAACTCCCATTTTTCTCTCTGTTACTTTAAGGTCGGCTTTTAAATTTAGTTTTAGATTCCATATGTAAGAGGACATAATTTTCATGTCACCTTTGTTCTAAAAGTTTTAGAAAGGGAGCAGGTGAAGTTCCAAAGGAGTTAGAAGTTTTACCTTCTCTGTTTATTATTCTAAAGGATCCAGGGCTGGAAGGGGACTAAAGCTTAATATCAAGCAGAAATTATTCTAGCAAGGAATATTCTAAGACAATTCCAACCAATCAACACATTCAAACTGCAAGAACAAGGTCAAAACAAGAAGGTGAAGAGAGGAGCAGAACTGGAATGGAATTGAAATGTGTATTGTAAGTGAAGAGAAGGCATTCCTATTGATGATTAACAGTGGAACTATATTTTCCTCATCTTCATTACCCATTATGTTCACAATACATGCTGGGTCACACTAATATAAGATAAAATAAATAAGATGAAATAAAGTTATGAGAAGTGAATACAGTATTATTTTAATGAGAGTCACCAAAGAAGACAATAATAGAAAACTAAAATAATTGTTCTTGGAATTTGAGTATCCCAAAGTTGCAATCAAGATTTCAATGCTTGATCTTCCTTGCGTACAGAAAATAGAATTTTTCATTTTCTCTTAATATTGTACTAACTTATACAGCTAAATGTGTGATTTTCCTATTGCTACTTCTTTATTCATAGGTAATAATTTCTGTATTTTTTATATTACAGATATTTTAATACAGGAATAGTGGTCACATTTAAAATATTTGATATAAACTTAACTTATTTGATTAGCATATTTTAAGGTAGTGTATTAATTTCTAAAAGTACTATTTTTTAATTTCACTATTTGCTCAGAAGAATGAAGTTCTGTTTATATAGGATGTCACTATTAATGACTCATTTTTAAGCATATATTATTATAATTTCTATAATATTAAACATCAGTACTTTAAATTTGATGGAGCTATAGCTAACATTTTTATATCAATAGAACTAAAACACTAGATAATAATTTATAGTTTATTGTTTGATTTGAATACATCTAGATGAATTTCATAAAACTTTGTAAACTTATATTGTGCAAAATTAGGTTCCGCATAATTTCTTGTTTGTCTGCCTTTTCCAGCTATCCCACTAATAGGCATTGCATGATAGGGGGGAAATCCTGTTGCATGTCTGGCCTGTGCATATAGTGAAACTAGTGCCGCTTCCACACGCCTCCACTGACCTACACTGTGCATGAAGCTCCAAGTCACCGTTGTGCAAAACCTGATCGCATGTTCTTGTGCTAATCATTGGGCTCCTGTGCTGCTCACAATTACTCAATATTTGTTTTCCCCATCAGTCTATAATATTTCAATGGCAGAGATTATGCCTTTTCTTTCTTTTTACAAAGCTTTTGATTAAAATTCAGTGACAATCTTTGAATCTGTGGATTGTTTCTTTATTAGGTCTGGAAAATTCTCAGTCATCATGTCTTTCAATAACATTCTTTCTGCTCTATCTTGTCTCCCCTCTCATTCTGGAATGCTCATTAGATGTATGTTAGATCTTCTTACTCTATCCTCCATGTTCCTTAATGTTTCTTTATATCTCCTGTATTTAACGCTCTGCACCACCTTCTGGATAATTTCTTTTGAAATAAGGATAACTAACTTGACTAAAATCACATTTTTATTATTTTAAATTTCAAATTCCATGGTGTTTCCATTAAGTTACACAGTGACTCTATAATTATCTTGCCTTAAAAGGAATTACTATGAATATAAATCACTTACATGTTTAATAAGACTTTACATAAATCAAGTTAATTGGTGGCAAAGCACTAGGGAAGATACCCAGGGAAACTGAATCAAGTGGTTGCCCTCAGATCCTGTCTCTTAGGGTTTAAGTTTGTGCATCTAATTTCAGTCATATAGAGAGCATCATGGACAAGTAAATGTCACCTTCTCAAAATGTTGCGTTAATTATTTTTTTTCTATACTGTACTGACGAATTCACTTCTCTGAGTATACTAAATGCTCAACAAATGTCTCTAAAAAGTAATCCTGGCAACTGACTTCAGCTAGATTGTTCTTGAAAACTCAAAAAAGAGTGACTTCATCATGATGATACCAAAACATTCAATCTTCCATCATTGACTATGATAGCTATGCCTTCTGTTACTCAATTGAATAACGAAATAGAATCATCTTATTAAAGAGATAAGTGCCTGGAAAACATCTTCAGATTGCATACATCAGGATGCAGCTGTGGCCATCATGTTAGTGTTTGATATTTAAAAACATACACACTTCATTCGTAATTAACTATTCATGGGAAAACTGAAAATATCTTTATAAACATTGTGCTCATTTCTGAAATATGAGACCCCTTAAAAAGTCACTGCCTGAAGAAGATAATTACTCAATGAATTAATTTTGATTTTAGGTTTGAAAGAATTAGAATTATTGCAGATAATTTTACAAGAAAATATATGTGAAGAGTATCCATCTTATATGAGCTGCATTTATAGTTTATAGGATATTAAATGTGTTTACTTCATAAAAAAATTATGAATAATTAATTTTATAGAGAAAACCTAGGATATTATATTATTCAGAATCTAGTCGAATAAAACAGCCTAGTGTAGATATTTCAAGCATAAAGTTAATTATTACAGAGTTTTAAAAATAGCCTACCAATTTTTAAGATAGTTAGTAAAACAGAATATGGGATAAATATTCAGGAGAATGTTAATATCTCAACTGTAAGACCAGGCCAACAAGGCTGTTATCACTTCAATGATTAAGAAATTATGATCCAAGATCTATAACATGACTGTCACAATAAAAAAAATACTCCTAATGAGAAACTAGTATGATGTTACTTGATCCAGAACCATATTTTGCTTTCAAACTTCTAAGACAGAAGAAGTCATGCTATTGTTAGTTAACCACATTCACCACAGTTTACCCATTTAGCACCTCTGCATAAGTACCCTTCTACCCATACCTCGATTTACATACACAGGCACACAATAGAAATAACATAAAGCTCATATCAAATATAATGAAGCCATGAATGAACAGAAACTACACATTCAAAAACTCTCCCAAAAGAAAATAAAATTCTACCAATAATTGCATATTTCTTTGGGAAGCATTCAGTCCCAATCCTTCATTAGTACAATCACAGGTGTGTGTTGACATTTCTTAATAATATAAAGCCTTTCTCTCCAACCATAGGCCATATGAAAATGTAAAATATAGACAAAGAGAAAGAAAGGGGAAGTGTATATATATATATACACACACACATGTATGTACAGGTCAAGAGAGAAATTATAAGTGAATACTTCTGTCCATTGTTTTCCAACTGCTGATGAGACTATGTTTTGTAATTACAACTTTCCTCTTTCTCTGACCTTTTCATGTTTATTTTGTTCTCTGTCACACTGGAAGCACCCTCAACTTATATAGATCCCAGTTGGAGGGTCCAGACAGTCACAAATAACACTTTTCCCCACAGGAACCCGGTGTGCTCCAGGACTATAATTCTTGTTTTGAAACTAGGCACTGACTTGCATTCCTCAATAAAACATGTGAATTGTGCTTTAGAGATCTTCAAGTATTTAAGGAAATTTTGCCATTAGATCATTTAGCCCTCAGACTACAGAGCTCTTTCTTGATTGTTCAGGAGGGCTTCCTGGAGAGATAACTGACTCATTATTTATATGTATCCTGAGGGCAGTTTATTCCTATGATAGGAGTCATTCAGTTAGAAAATGTGGCAAGAAATTTGTTTCTTGACTTAACCTGAAACAATCAATGACACCACCTTGACCCATAAAGATATTCAGGTTAGCCCAGGCTGGTGAGGCTCAGTGAATAGAATGCCAGCCTGTGAACTGAAGAGTCACCGGCTCGATTACCAGTCAGGGCACATGCCTGGGTTGTGGGTCAAGTCTCCAGTCGGGGGGTGGGAGAGGCACCTGATCAATGTGTCTCTTTCAGTCTCTGTCTCTGTCTCTTCTCCTTTCTCTAAAAATAAAGAAATAAAATGTTTTTTTAAAAAGTTAAAAAATAAAGACATTTAGGTCATCCTCAACTCACTGGCCAGAATTTTTAGGGATGATAAAATAGTCCTAGACTCCCGCCTTGAGCACCAGAGCAGAGTCTGTGCAATTGTTAATATATTCTGTTCTATATGTATTAATGCCTCAAGATAAGTAGAAAGGATAATACAAAATTCACAGGAAAAATGTCCTTGTTTCCTAAGCTATTCCCTGATGATTTATGGGATTTGTTTAGCTAATTGATTCTGAGAACTCGTAAGACCATTGCTGTGGTCAGTACTGCAAGTTTGCTTCATCCTGCTTCTTGGAGTAGCGTTGATAATAATCATAGTTAAATGGTGTGTGACACAAAATGAGGAAACATAATCCAGGTCTCTGTCATTCAGACTTAAAAGAGGAACCAATAAAGTGACATACACTCATGAAAAAATTTACCAGAAGCCAAGGTGTTGTAGAAACAAGGGGCAGATCTTTGTGCAACAATTCTCCATGAGCCTCTAATATTTCTGCACATCTTGTCAGGAAAGGTGTTGGTTGCCTTTGTCCCAGACAATCTTTTCAAATATGTTTGTATAACAAACAACCTTGGAATATAAAGATAGTAGCAGTCCAGTAGGATAATAATAACAATGTCTTTTTCTGGGGCAAAAGTCATACAAGTTTATTGTGCATTATAAAAGTTTCAGTTTCCCTAAGCTTGAAATCCCTCTCAGGATGTAACCCATTGTGTGTTCAAGTGTCTTCTGAATCATTTTTTTGTTGCTCTGTGGGAACTGGGGCTCAGAAAATTGATGCCAACATGCTATGCTGCTTACTGCTATTGCTTTGAGTAAAAAAAAAAAAAAAATGACCCAGGAATCTCTGACCCAGGAATCTTGTGTCTTTCTGCCAGTATTCAGAAAACTGTGGTTGGCTAACTTGTTAGCTTGCATGTACTGTAAAATCTTGACAAATAACAACAATCACAACAGTAGTAACTAATAATGTTGATAATTACAAAGAACAAAAAAAGCACTCCATGCCAGACATCTTTCTGGGCACTTTACATGTATAATTTTAGTTATTTTCAGAACAAAGCTATAAGCTAGTACTATGACATAGATAAGGAATTTGAAACAGATAAAGTAAATGACTTTATCAATAAAGTGGCAAATACTCATGAAAAAATTCACCAGAAGCCAAGGTGGTGTAAGAAATCACACAGCTGGACCCTGATTGAAATAGTCCATAAATCTCCAAAATCTATGACTTCAACCAGTATCATGTAATACTTCTCATAATTTAAGAAACACTTTTATCATTGAATGCCTAGACTACTGTTGGCCTATCTCATGTTAGTAGGAACACTGCCAACTTTAAAATAGCTCCTTAATCAACTCCACATTGTCATTTTAGAATGAAATTCCTGTCATCGTTAATTTTATCAATCATTGTTAAGTTGCAGACCCAAAAGGAAACAAGAATGAATTTTTTATAAGATATGAATTGTATAGATCCCATTGGAAGATTATAGAAGAAGTTTTAGGTTAAGAAATTCTCTCAGATGTACTACAGATACCAAGGGAGCTGGTACCTCTTCTCTAAATCTGGAAATCACAGATATCAGAACTAATAATATTGCCACAAACAAGGATTATAGCCATGTAACTGCCATTATTTTGAGATGCAGAAAAATACTGTTATCCACAATCCAAATCAGAACACTGTGCCCTGCTTTCAAGTGCAATGAAGCTAAAAGAGTGTGACTACTGCTATATTACTGTAAAACATTTTCTTACTCTATGTTAGAATGAATTGCAGAAGCAGAATATGCCCTTCATTATTTGGGCTTTCATTTTTCAAATCTTGTGTGAGTTTATCTGTTTGGTGGAATCTAAATCAAATTTGGAGCTCGATCTGCATAGGCATCTAAAAAATCAAGATACGATCCTGACTTGTTCAGCATAGGGTGCAATAGATGTTGAGAACCATCCCCCAAATTCTTTGTGAAACATTGATTTCTAATGTAGTATAAATGAAATCTAGTCTAAAATCACATTGAATATGACAATTATGAAGGGGGATAAGTAAAGGAAGGGTCTAGTCAAGGAACGTATATGAATGACTCATGGACATGGACAACGGGGAGGGATATAATTGTGGGAGAAGGGGTGGGCTGGGAGAGCGGAGCAATGGGGGAAAAATGGGACAACTGTAATTGAATAACCAAAAAATAAAAATTAAAAAAAAAGAAAATGACAATTATATACAAGCTGGTCTTCTTTTTGAAAATGAAATAGCAATACCTAGGAAATCAGAAGAGGATTTCACTTAGAGATCTACTCATTTCCTGATGCCTTCTTGCTCTTCCTAATACAGCTCAATGAGTTTGGAGTACTTTTTGATATTATGAACATAAACTCATATGAAAAAGACAGTGATTTGAGATGACTAATCCACATTTTTTAAGGAAGGGACAAGAAATATTATCTACCACATTGTGGAAAGATTAGAAAAAGAAAGATAATTATGGAAGTGCTGTCTATTTGGTAAGAAAAAAAGTATGTGGTATTTAAATGTGATAATGTCAGTAATCAGTGGTATTTCAAATTGGTTTTGTTCATTAAAAGTTATATAGGTCTAGAATAAGGAGGGGATTGAGAAGTCTGGCTAAAGCTTTTTTTTTTTTTTAACATGTAAATTATCTACATACAGAGCACAATTGAATTCTTATTAGACTCCCAAAATAATAAAAATTTTATAGAACTAAATAATAAAAAATAATTTAGAAATGTACCCTGGGCAAATGTGGCAGAAAAAAGACCCCAGGATTATAGCATTCCTTAAGCTAAAAAGACATCAGCAATGAAATGCTGTACTAGATCAATTTCTGGCACTATTATGTGATGATTTTGTGTTTGTGAAGAGAGAAATAAATTAAAGGCATGATACAGTCTGTCCAGAAGATACATTGTGAAGTGTTCTCATGAGAATAAAAATGAAATAATTGAATGCATGAGAAAAAAGTGGTTTGCAGACTAAAATACTGATGAATAAAGAAGAGACAACTCTTGGTAAAGAAACAGAGCCATGGAAGACAGGTAACTTATCTTCAAGTTCAGTTTCTTATTAAAATTTAAGAGAAAATGAATGTGAGGCAACTCTGAAGTTATAGATAGAGGGAAATCTATAACAATCACTTTTGCAAACACTTCTAAATGTGATTGTGGGAAAGGTTTTTAAACAAATAATTTTCAGGCCTATTGGAAAGATAATGGAGTGTGTAGTTCTCCCCTGGCACCGTCAACAGCTCGCTCTGTCCATAAAATTATAGGATGAGCAACACAGAACACAGGCTAAATTAAGAAGAGTGCAGAGCTCTGCCGACTGGGAACCAAGTAGCTATTGGATCAGAAAGCCAGAAAAGGCATCTACATCTTTTCTATTTGCCGTTTCATTTAAATATTGTTGTAAATGTTTTAAATTAGTCTCTCATCTCATTCTCTGCTGAAGAAAAATGAGTTCAGTTTTTATAATGAATCCAGCTGTTCAGGAAGGTTAGGAATAAGGGGATGAGTGGGTATGAATATTTAAAGCTAATGTACAAAGAAAGAGAAGTTATTTATGGTATAAGAATTGCAGTTTGAAAGTCAAGAAAAGTGAAATCTGTCTTGCTGAGCATCTGAGCAAGTAGATCACAGCTGGAAATGTTTTTCCTTTTTATGTGATTCCACTTATTATTTATTCTTCAGCTCTCTAAGTATTACATAGTAAAATCACAGATGGCATGCTAAATTTCTCAGTTGTAAGGCACCTTATTAATCAAATCATTGACTTAATATTATCTTTAGGTTCAAAACTTCTTACCTAAAGTCAAAAACTTAGAGGCTCAATTAACTATGTACCCTTACCTCTCAAAACACTGGAAATCAAAGAATTAAATTTGTTTCCTGAGAATTAAACCCTAAATTCAAAAAAAGTTTCAAATTCAATTTTAAGTGACAAAATATCTTCCAGGTTTTATGAACTAAAAATATAACATGATTATAAATTTTAATATTTCAAAATAGAAAATTTGGAACTGTTGTCAGCCACAGCAGCCTAACAAAAGTACATCTTTTTTTAAAAAAAATATGCTCTATTGATTTTGCTGTTACAGTTGTCCCAATTTCCCTTCCCTCTGTTCCCCTCCACCCGGTGGCCCCCCTCCTTCCAATTGCCCCCCCCTTTTAGTCCATGCCCATTGGTTGTGCATATAGTTCTTCTCAACCTCTTCCTGTCTATTCCATTCCCTCCTATTATGCTTCTTAATTCCTGTACCATCTTCCTCCCTCTCCCTCTTCTCCCTCCTTGCTGACCTCCCCCCAGTATGTTCCCCATACCTATAGTTCTTTTTCCACTCTCGTTGCCTATTTAGTTTGCCTTTGTTTTGATTCCCTAGCTTCTGTTGTTGGTTCTTGTGATGCAGTTTTCATTTTAATGTTCATAGTTTTGATCCTCCTTCTTCTAAACCAGTCCTTTTAACATCTTGTATAATAGTGGTTTGGATCTAATGAACTCCTTCAGTTTTATTTTGTCCTGGAAGTACTTTCTCTGCCCTTCTATTCTGAATGACAGTTTCACTGGATAGAGTATTTGTGGCTGTAGGTTTTTGATTTTCATTACTTCGAATATTTCTTGTCAGTCCCTTCTTGCCTGCAGAGTCTCCCTTGAGAAATCAGCTGATAGTCTAATTGGGACCCCTTTGTACATGATTCTTTTCTTCTCCTTTGTTGCTTTTAAGATTGTCTCTTTATCTTTAGTTTTTGACAATTTGATTATAAAGTGTCTTGGAGTGGTGCTCCCTGGGTCTAATTTTTCTGGAACTCTCTGTGCTTCCTGGACCTGTAAGTCTATTTCCTTCCCCAAGTTCGGGAAGTTCTGCTTCATTATTTTTTCACATAATTTTTCAATTTCTAGTTCTTCTTCGCCCTCTGGCAATCCTATAATCTGAATGTTCAGTCTCTTATAGCTGCCCCAGAGGTTTCCGATCCTCTCTTTACTTTCCTTAATTTTTGTTTCCTCTTTCTGCACTGGTTGACTGTTCCTTCCCTGTGTTCCAGTTTGTTGATTTGATCTCTGGATTTTATTTCCTCACCACTTGTCTCATATGTGTTTTTGTTTGTTTCAGTATGAATGGCTTTCATTCCTTCCCTGTCTTGTTCCAAATCTTTTGTTAATTCTGTAAGCCACCTCATAACTATAGCTCTGAACTGAGCCTCTGAAAGGTTTCCTATTTGTTCATCTGTCAGGCTCCTCATCGGCTGCCTGGTGAGCTGAGTCACCGGGATTTCAATCGTTGTCTGCTTCATTTTGACAGATTTGTGTTTAGCTTTGCTTCCTGGACAGGCTGTAGGGGGCAGAGCCCCTTGTACTCGTCACTATGGGGCGACCTGTGGCAATCTTCAACCTTTTTCGCTGCGCTGTGGCGCTTTGTGTGGGGGCAGGGGTCCAAGATGGATTCCTGCTGTTACTCTCTGCTGGGAGACTGGGATCCGGCCCCCTGCCCTCTTAGCCTCTCTGTCCAAGGCAAAGGGGGCGCTGCCTTTCCCAGCGTTGGGGTTGCGAGCTGCCAGGACTTGACTGCAGCCAGGATTGCTTCCCCTGCCGCTCTCCCTGCTGCTATTACAAACAGCGCCACCCGACCTTTCCATTCCAATTTCGATTTCACCCCTCCTACCCATTTGGACAAGCACCGCTGGTTTATAACTTCATAGGTTGTGCTTCCATGTACTTTTACTTTCTGGAATTTCTGGTTATCTTTTGTTTTGAGGTAGTTGTATTCCTTTCCAGTTGTAGAGGGAAACCGAGTGTGTCTGTCTAAGCCTGCATCTTGGTCGGAAGTCCCAAAAGTCGTCGTCGTCGGTGGCGGCGGCAGCCGTCCATCTCGAGAGACGATGGTGTAGCTTCTTAAGAGTCTATCTGCACCGCCGAGAATGGTTGTGCAGTCCGACTCGGGAGTGACACGGTATCTGTCTCCTCCCGTGTTGAATCGACATCTTGCGATGACGCTGGAGTGTCCTCTCCAGTGAAGCTGAAGCTACAGAGCCTGGGCAGGGTGATATGGAGGGTCTGCTGTTGCCCAAGCAGCAGACCCCCCCTCTCTTCGCAGCTGAAGGGTCCAAGGGAAAGACGGAGTCAATACAGCTTGGCTTCAGGTGCGCCGCAGGAGTTGCCGGTGTTGACTACAACGTCAAACCGCCTTAGGGACTCCGGCTCCGGATTTTCTGTTGGGGTTTACTCCCTTAGCCTCTCCCCTGAAGAGGTATGCCGCAAGGCAGCGGAGGTTTTTTGGAGTCAGAGTTTTCCTTCTGTGATGTACCCTGACTGGAAGATCGAACCAGCGACACTTAGCTCGCAGGCCGACGCTCAATCCACTGAGCCAAACCAGCCAGGGGGAGTCCCAAAAGTACATCTTTAGAATCAAACATCTTCAGTGACTATCCATTGGCAATGACTTAACTATCACATCAGATGTCCTGGTCCTTTGCCATGGGCAAGATATTGCCAGTTGGTTGCATCAGGCAAAGTAAGTCTATTTTATTTTAATATTCAATTTTATATTCCTTTGTTCTGATTGCTTACATAGTGAGCTAAGTCTTTATCAGTATTTGGCTTTTGGTTTAGGTCTGCTTAGAGTAAAATAATGTGCTGGACATATGGACTAGATATATCGTTGCCTCTATAATAGTTCTTTGTTATTAGAGATTAGCATTGTGGTCATTCTGATTGTATATATTACTTTCACATTTTAACTACTATGAGTCTGTCACCAAGAGAGGAACTGCCAGTGCTCTATTCATGCTATCTTATTTCTGAATCAGATATTGGCTACAGGTTAGTTATGAAAGACATAGGTGGAATTTTGAGATTCCCTTCCACAGAAAAGATTGGTGGAGTTTCCCTCACCCACATATTACTTGCTGTATTAGGAAGAGATATGTATACATTTATTTTTCCCCAGGTAATATCTTATTGCTTTGATTAACCACAATACACTCACTCCTTATATTTCCTCAGTGCATTTAATGCAGTTTTATATTCATTATCATATACTCCCTGGATTAGATAACATACAGTGTCCAGTACATAATGATTACTCAAAATATGTTACAAATCATTGGTAATTTTGTGGTTATTATTATTATTATTATTAATTTAAATCCAATCAACCAAAAGCACTGTTACTGCAGGTCTTTCTCTCTTTATCCACAGCACTTAAGTTTTAAGAATTAAAAATTTCAGGATGCAATGTACAAGAGTCATTTCCATATCCCAGTTCCTAATCATCTTTCTGGGGAGGTGCTATACAGAAATGATAATATTAGTATAAACTTTCTATTTCTAATTAAGAAACAATATCAGGGGGAAAAAAGTGATCTTTCTTCTACTTTTTCATGACCAACTTTCATAATTGGCCCATATTTTATTTTTATATGAAGTTTCATCATCCTTGTAATTAGTTCAAGTGCCTTGTACATGCAAACACTAGGTTAGCTGCTAAATTTTTTTCTATTGTGATAATTTGAAGTATTTTCCTTTTTTACATGTACGTAAATATGTTGTATTTAAAATAAAAAGTGGAGAAGTGTGTCAGACCCTGCAATCAGAACCACATATAACAGAGGTAATGTGTTGCCTGCCGACCTTGCCCTTAGGGAAATCTCTATCTGCTCATTTCCAATGCCACCTAGATCACAAGAGGAAGCTGACATATGTGTCATTGGTCCTCTCTCAGATTACTGCATCACCACATGTAGACATGTTTGGGAATATATTCTGTCATTGACTGGCAAACTTTGGGTCATGTCCAAAAAAATCCATGGATACATTTGGTCCATGGTAAAAGGTCCTTGAAATTTGATGCTGTCTAAAACATTCAGGAGCTTATTTCATCCACATCAAGTGATCCTTGATATTTGGTCTTCTCAGAGACGTCCACACTGAAAAAATGTCCCTGGCTTTAAATAACCTATAATATTTATTTTTATTTCTGGTTTACAGGATTAATACATAAAAATACTATCATATTTTACTGGTACAATAATTATATTGAGGTTATGTTGCCAATGATAAGCCTTTTTGCCTCAATGGATGAAATATCAGGAGGCTTTTGTCATGAGCCAAACGTCTCCATGGACATTGTGGACAGAACCAACTATTAAGGACCAATATTAAGGACCATTTAACATAAACCAAATGTCTCTGTGAACATTCTGAATAGGATCAAATTGCCTGCAAGGTCGTTATCATATGGTTGGCTGTCAACAGACTCAGATATCCAGACTCTGGTTTGGGAAGTAATTTATCAAGAAACTGGCCGGAGTCAGATTCCCATTCTGCTCTCAGGGTCCCTTGATGGAGAGGTCTTCACTTTCGTCAACCTCCCAATACCATCTATCAGAATCCAGATTTATCCATTTCTTTTTTTCAAGGTATTCCATTTTCTCTTCCCTTCTCTCTGGTTCAAATATTATTAATGATAGCTTACATTATTAGGCTGTCTTAATTTGGCATGCACTACACAAATAATTTTTCATAAATTCACTCACTTATTATAGAAAATATGAGGTAAGTACTAACATTATGCTCATTTAACTGGTGGAAACTCTGAGGCATGGTGGAGTTAAGTAACTTGCCTGGTGCCACACAACCAAGACAAGGTAAAAAAAGGGACATGAGCACTGACTTATTATTATGCAGCACTGACTTATTTATTGAGGATGAAAAATTGTGCTTATTTACATGTATAATAATATTTTTTCCACATGTAGCTTCTGTGATTGTTAATAAGTAACTATGTAAAGCTCAGTAATATGTAAACGAGACTGTGTAAAAAGTCCTGAGAGAAGGGATATGTAAGAAACACTCAGGTAAATACTGCAATTTAAAACTCAACCACAACTTATTATACTAGATTCTTACAACTAATAATTGTACTACACCCTTTATTGAATAGTTTTGATATATTTTATCAAACCTGACTTTTCAGGTTCTAAGTAAGACAGAATCTTTGCTGCATCTTCATATTTGATAAAAGTTGGACAATTGGTCATGTTCAATGGGGTTAACTTATTTAGCTGCATATTGAAAGATGTTTTAAAATATAGAGATATTATTAAAGTATTTTTCCTCTTAAAGCTATTTTTAAAAAATTGTATTTACACTTAAAGAGAGGAGGAGGGAAGGAGAAAGAGAGGGAGAGAAACACCAATGTGTGGTTGCCTACTGGGGACTTGGCCCACAACCCAGGCATGAGCCCTTACTGGGAACTGAACTGGCAACCCTTTGGTTTGCAGACCGGCGCCCAATCCACTAATCCACCTCAGCCAGGGCTAAAACTATTTCTTTAATAGACTCAAGATTTAATTGCACAGATGTATGGAGGTCAAGAAAACCTGAGAACAAATGCAAATGTGATGATCTAACTTTGTGTTTTGTGTTGATTAATGTCATCTTACAGTATAAAGAGGGGGAACATTTTCCGGTACACAATAAAAATAATTCTTAAGTTACAGAGACCAATTGCTTACAAAGAAACAGCTTTCATAATGACTTTTGTGACTCATCCATTAAAAATGTCCTCAAAGGATATTTGAATAATTATGTAGCGCTCTCATTTCAGTAATTTTGAGAATTTGTATGATGGATGAAACTCATGGTATAACGAACTGTGGTTTTGTGAAGATAGTGGCAATAATCGTTCTGGCATCCTTATTTCAGGTTAATAAACTTTAATAAGGATTACATGAGACTCCTTATTTATAAATCAACCAAAAAATGTCCATTTCTAAGGCAGTCACTAGTAAAGGCTAGCTGACAATGTAGGATTCACTGAGGTGAAACATTTCACAGGACTTTTAGTTCTTTCGTAAGGCTTTTTACCTTGCTAGTCACTGGAAGATGTTGTCTGTGAAACTTATGTGACCAACTCCCAGCATTTTATATCTAGGTGAGTGTCTTAGAAATAGTTTATGTTAAGAAATAGAAATAGTGGAGTTTAGGGAGGAATCATATATTATATTGAAGAGCTCTATATTTATAGTCAATGTCTCAGCTAAACAAAATAAATTTGCCTGAGCATCATAGTACTGACTGCCAGGATCTTCAATAAATATGAAGTGATTTTGTACTCAGCTTATCTGCCCAGTTAATTTTATGACTCTGTTTTGTTTTGTTTACTGTTAAGAAACCATTTCAATGAAGATGACATCTGAAAGTTGTTGTGGAAATATATATTAACACCTTCACATGCATGAAAATTCTCATAGCACCATACAAATACCGGAGTGGCAGAACCACCCACGCAGAAGGATGTCTTAGGTACTGACCTTCTGGGTGGGCACACCCCCACTATTAGTGGAAAGAGAATGTTTATAGTCATCCTAGTCTCTATTTTCTTCCACTCCTATTTTTAATCTCCCATCGATTTTTGTCAACAACAAATACTCTGTGTCCAGTTGAAGAATACATTGTTGCTTCTTTCTTTGAAGTGTTCCTTGGATTTTTTTTTCCTTTTCTTCACCCCTAATGCCACTGCCTTCACTCCATGTCGGTTCCTTCCTTTGGCATCTTCAAAGTACTCTTCACCTTGTCTCTTCATTCCCACCGATCCTTCTTGTTTCCAGCAGCAGTTTCTGTTTAAAATCATTGTCTAATCAAGTCAGGGTGCTGCCTAATAGATAACCAGTTTACAAGGATAAAATTCAAACTAAACAAAGAAGCTCTTCCTAATAGGATCATATCTTAAATTATGGACCCTATTATGTTGCCATTTTTCTTTGCCCTTTTCTTCAAGCATTTACTTCATCCTCTATCTGCAGTGAGGAATTTCTGATCTCCAAATGGGTTGTATGTATTCCTTCTTTGTGGCTTTGTATATTTCCTATTTTCTTGGCATGTGCCCTACTCTCCTTCCATCTTTTCTTGCTGAAAACCCTTTCAGCCTTCAAGACACAGCTTCATCTGTAGCCTCTTTTGCGAATTATTTTTCATGCTTTCTCAGAGTTCATTTTTGTGTTTGAGACTCATTAGAACTTTAAATTAAATAAGTTATTATGTTCAAAGAGCATAGAATGATTCTATTGAAGTAGAGTATATTCATTTTCTGACTACCTACAGTCTATCTTTTAGGCTCTGTTCAATGTGTCTGAAGCTAATAGCCTATGGATGGCTATGATTTCTGCAGCTCCTTTTAAAACATGCCTTTAATAAATTCTCAAAACCTGTAATTCTTCATGATCTATACATTATCTTGATGTGGTATTTTTTCTACTTTTCTCTGTAATAGTTATAACAAAGTGGTTAAGGCATATATATGTTTTAAGAATCCTAATTCCACTGGGAATAAAATGAACTCCCGTAATCATATATTACAATTTATGATCTTCCTTTGTCTGCTGACTTTCAACCAAGTGAAATTACCCTCATAACCTATCCAATTTAAATCACTTGGCAATGCTAATGAACACCACCTGGGAAATACAAAAGAGATCTAGGTACCCATTAATAGCAGCAATCTCAGTCAAGCCTGACCCCTTCTGCACATTAAATACCCCTCTTTGAAAATGACTTCTGACATATGTGGCTGTTTGAAATTTTATAAGCCACTTTACATGAAAAAAATTCAGAAAGAGATTTTCTATGTGTTATTATTATTTTTTTTTTTTTGGTTAAGATTTCCTTTTAAAATATAGGCAAATGAAGAATCAAAGTAAATGGCTAAAAAAGTTCTAAGGAGGTGGAAAAATCTTAAGGCCAAATCCAAGCAGGATATCACTGAATAAGTCAGGCAGATTTAATGGAAATGTGAAGAAAAAATGTGGGGAACAATGCTAAAATACTTTACTAAGGTTTATTAAAATACAGTTCACAATGTTTAGAATAAAAAACTATTTAGATTGAAGATTAAAAGACAAATATAACACACATACCTATGTTTATTCCCTTACTATAAAAATGTATTTGACTCCCTATTTTAAATATAAAAAAAGAGATCTGGGAGTAAGAATTTAGGTAGTAAGGAATACAGATTCTTCCACAAGAATCTATAAAAAAAAATCTATTTAATTGTATTGGGTTTGTGACTATACATAATGAGAGTTTAGAGAAAAAGGAGTGCTTATGTTTGTATTAGCATCATGTATGTTTATAATACTTTCTAGGATGATTGTTTGTGCAATAGTGATTCTATACCTTAAGAAGACCTTATGAATAGCCATTGAGAACTGTTTCTATAGACCAGTTTATTTCCTTACTAAAGGTTTAACACTTTCTCATTAAACAGTGTTGCTTTTATTTGTACATATATAACGCAATATGTCCCAATATTTTATCCAGCCCTGATTTTATCAAGGACAGGAAGAGAAAAAAAAGTCTTGAAGAGAATTTAGAAGATCTTGAATTCAATCATTCCACTCTCAGGATACATTTTCAAATTCTCCATGTCCCTTCCTGCGTATCTGTAAAATTCTTGAACTTCATTAAAACTCATAGTTACTGACCTCATCATTTCCTCACTTCTTACTTATCTTTCATTTAGAATTAATCTAGGTCATCTGCTCCATTTATTACAATAAATCTCTGGCAAACACCCTTAGCTTCTCCCACACTTTCTCTTCTTAATATTCTCTTGGTAAAACCCATATCTTGCTGTTTCTGACTTCTCTACACCTCAACCCAGACATCTGAACTCTAATGGAGAAAAGTTGTACACTACCTGTCAAACTGATACAATTCTAAATCACTGTCACTACTACCAAGGTGACTTAAAATTCTCTGTCAAAAGAAGCTTGTTTCTTAATTTGCCTACTTTCTGAGAAGATCATTTCATTTCTCATCTCTGATGAAAACTTCATCTCATCACTATAATTAATTATCAATTGATGTCACCTTAATTTTAATTAAAGAAATAGAAGGTATCTCTTGTAAATCTTTTCCTACCACAAATCTCAATCTCTATCAATTAGAAGCAAGTTTGGATTCAAGTTTACAGTGACTTAAAGTGACAGTGGCTTAAGTAAGACAAAAATACCTTAATTTAATTTTGTTTAAGTCTGAAGGCAGGCAGTCATGGCTGATATAAGAACTTTGCTCCAGGTCTATAGAGATTCACCTTGTTCCAGCCTCTTGTTCACAATTTCATTGCCTCCTGTCCCCAAAGCACTTAATGGATTAAGGTGGCTTTTTTTATCTCTAGACATCATGTTTGGATTCAGCCAAAAGGGAAGCATAAAGGACCAAGAAAAAGGGACATGTGGCATGTGTTTTTATCTCATTACTTAGAACTTAAAGTTGAGTAAAGCTAGTTGCCAGAGTGGCTGAAAAATATAGCTATTATTCTGATTAACTAAGTGCCTAGCCAACAGGAAACATTCTTTAGTGAAAATCTAACTAAAAGTTTGCTGGTTTTATTACTATATTACAAAAAAACAAACAAACAAAAAACAAAAACAAAAAAAAAACCCCAACTTTTGACATTAATAATGACATCTCAAATATCTTTCTTTGATGATTCAGTGTTTCTAGAAATAAAAACTAGTCAATGAGAGTTGGCCTCATATATGATATTAAAGTTCCTTGTGAAAGAGATTGCTTATATAATAGTTCATTTTGCTTAAGAAAATATTTGTCCACAGATGGTGGTTTTTCTTAATTTATAAAATATATTGAATGTTCTAATGACTCTTATTTATAGAATTTTACTTTTCTAAAAACAACTATCAATATTGCTGCTACTACTAATTAGATTTATTGGATGATTACTAGGTACCAAACACTGTAATATAAACTTTTTTGTATATTAATTTATTTGATTATAAGAATTGCCCTATGAGATAGATACTATTTTTATCACTCTTTTTTTGCAAACAAATACTGAAATTTAAACAATTTAAGTTACTTTCCACATTCATAGAGCTAGTAAATATTGAAGTAGGGATTTAAACCAAGGTAATTTAGTGATAATAACTAGAGCTTAACCCCTTTACTAAAAATTCATTGACATATGTTTTTTTGTTTTCCTCCTCCATTCAATCTCAACGATATATGATGCACTTTAAATAATTATAGGAGCACCATTATCTGGTGTATTAGAAAAATTGTGACTTCTGTTTATTAAAATCATCCTTATGATAAAAAGTAATTTAAGTTGCAGAAATATTTTTCTTCTCTTCAGCTACCTTAAAATAATAGTAAATTTAGGCACTAATTTTAATCACTTTTTCATGGTCATAACCCTGTGGGGCAGATTATGTATTGAACTTACACACTCTGCCTGCAACAGCCTGATTTTGGGTTGGTGGAAAACAACATTCAAGAGAGTTCCTAGAAACAAAGACATATAGACTAAGGACTGAATAAGTGAGATTTACACAGGAAAGAAGAGGATGTTCAGAAAGATGGTATGTGAAGCATATTTTTTTTTTTTTTATTTATTTTTTTTTTATTTTGGTTTTTCAATTACAGTTGTCCCCTTTTCCCCCAATTTCTCTCCCCCACCCAGCCCACCCCCTCTCCCGCAATCATATCCCTCCCCGCTGTCCATGTCCATGAGTCCTTCATACAGGCTCTTTAATTAAACCCTTCCCTTACTTATCCCCCTTCTCTCCCTCTCCCCTCCCCCCTATTGACTGCTACTCTGCTTTTTGTTCTATTTAGTTCCTTTGTCTGTGTTGTTCTTTAGTTTCCTGTATTAGGTGATATCATATGGTATTTTTCTTTCTTTGCCTGGCTTATTTCACTAAGCATAATTCTCTCTAGTTCCATCCATGTTGTTGCAAATGGTAGGAGTTCCTTCTTTCTTTCTGCTACATAGTATTCCATTGTGTAAATGTACCACAGTTTTTTGATCCACTCATCTACAGATGGGCACTTAGGTTGTTTCCAGCACTTAGCTATTGTAAACAGTGCTGCTATGAACATAGGGGTGCATAAGTTCTTTTGAATTGGTGTTTCAAGATTCTTCGGGTATAATCCTAGTAGTGGAGTCGCTGGTTCAAAAGGCAGTTCCATTTTTAATCTTTTGAGGTAATTCCATACTGTTCTCCATAGTGGCTGCACCAGTCTGCATTCCCACCAACAGTGCAGTAGGGTTCCCGTTTCTCCACATCCTCGCCAGCACTTGTTGCTTGTTGATTTGTTGATGATGGCCATTCTGACTGGTGTAAGGTGGTATCTCATTGTGGTTTTTATTTGCATCTCCCTGATGGCTAATGATGTTGAGCATTTTTTCATGTGTCTATGGACCTTCTGTATGTCCTCTTCGGAGAAGTGTTTGTTCAGGTCCCTTGCCCATTTTTTAATTGGGTTGTTTGTTTTCTTGATGTTGAGTCGTATCAGCTCTTTATATATTTTGGATATCAGTCCCCTGTCTGTGATGTCATTGGCAAATATGTTTTCCCATATGGTTGGTTTCCTTTTCAATTTGCTGTTGTTTTCTTTTGCTGAGCAGAAACTCTTCAGTTTGATGTAATCCCATTTATTTATTTTTTCCTTTATTTCTCTTGCTTTAGGAGATGTGTCCGTGAAGAGATTGTTACGTGAGATATCTGATATTTTCTTGCCTATGTTTTCCTCTAGGACTTTTATGGTGTCACGGCTTACATTTAAGTCTTTGATCCATCTTGAGTTTATTCTCGTGTGTGGTGTAAGTTGGTGGTCTAGTTTCATTTTTTTGCAGGTCCCTATCCAGTTCTCCCAGCACCATTTGTTAAAGAGGCTCTTCTCACTCCATTTTATGTTCCTTCCTCCTTTATCAAAGATTAGTTGACCATAGAGGCCTGGGTTTATTTCTGGACTCTCTATTCTGTTCCACTGATCTATATGTCTGTTCTTATGCCAGTACCATACTGTTTTGATTACAGTGGCTTTGTAGTATTGTTTGATATCTGGTGTTGTGATTCCTCCTGCTGTGTTCTTCTGTCTCAAGATTGCTTTTGCTATTCGGGGTCTTTTTTGGTTCCATATGAATTTATGGAGTATTTGTTCTAGGTCTGTGAAATATGTCATTGGTATTTTAATAGGGATTGCATTGAATTTGTAAATTGCTTTGGGTAGTATGGCCATTTTGATGATGTTGATTCTTCCCATCCAAGAACATGGTATTTGCTTCCATTTATTTGTTTCTTCCTTAATTTCTTTCTTCAATGTTATGTAATTTTCAGAGTACAGGTCTTTTATCTCTTTGGTTAAGTTTACTCCTAGGTACTTTATTTTTCTTGTTGCTATAGTAAATGGTATTTTCTTTTTTGTCTCTGTCTCTGCTATTTTATTGTTGGTGTACAGAAATGCCTTGGATTTCTGTATATTTATTTTGTACCCTGCGATTTTGCCAAATTCACTTATTATATTGAGTAGTCTTTTAGTGGAGTTTATAGGATTTTCTAGGTATACTATCATATCATCTGCATATAATGAAAGTTTCACTTCCTCTTTCCCAATTTGGATTCCTTTTATTTCTTTTTCTTGTCTGATTGCTGTGGCTAGGACTTCCAACACTATGTTGAAAAGGAGTGGAGAGAGTGGACAACCTTGTCTCGTTCCTGAGTTCAGGGGGAATGCTTTCAGTTTTTGTCCATTGAGTATGATGTTGGCCTCAGGCTTCTCATATATAGCCTTAATTATGTTAAGATATGCTCCCTTTATTCCCATTTTGCTGAGTGTTTTCATCATAAATGGGTGTTGAACTTTATCAAATGCTTTTTCTGCATCTATTGATATGATCATGTGATTTTTGTCTTTCATTCTGTTTAGGTGATGTATTATATTTATTGATTTGCGAATATTAAACCATCCTTGCATCCCTGGAATGAAGCCCACTTGATCATGATGTATGATCTTTTTGATGTGTTGCTGGATCCTGTTTGCCAATATTTTATTGAGGATTTTAGCATCGATGTTCATCAGTGATATTGGCCTGTAGTTTTCTTTCTTTGTTGTGTCTTGACCTGGTTTGGGGATTAGGATAATACTGGCTTCATAGAAAGAGTTTGGGATTTTCCCTTCTTCTTGGATTTTTTGGAACAGTTTGAGGAGGATAGGAGTTAGTTCTTCCCTGAATGTTTTGTAGAATTCGCCTGTGAAGCCATCCGGTCCAGGGCTTTTGTGTGCAGGGAGATTTTGGATTACTGTTTCAATTTCCTTCTTTGTTATTGGTCTGTTGAGACTTTCCACTTCTTCTTGATTCAGTTTTGGAAGGTTGTATGTTTCTAGAAATTTGTCCATTTCTTCTAGATTGTCAAATTTCTTGTCATACAGTTGTCTGAAGTAATTTCTAACTATCATTTGTATTTCTGAGGTATCAGTCGTGATTTCTCCTCTTTCATTTCTGATTTTGTTTATTTGTGTCTTCTCTCTTTTTTTCTTGATTAGACTGGCTAGAGGCTTGTCGATTTTGTTGATTTTTTCGAAGAACCAGCTCCTAGTTTCGTTGATCTTTTGGATTGTTTGTTTAGTCTCTATGTCATTTAGTTCTGCTCTGATCTTGATGATTTCATTCCTTCTTCTTGCCCTAGGCTTTGTTTGTTGTTGTTGTTCTAGTTCTTGTAGCATTGTGGTTAGGTTTTTTATTTGAGATTCTTCTAGCCTTTTCAGATATGCCTGTATTGCTATAAACTTCCCTCTCAGGACTGCTTTTGCTGTGTCCCACAGGTTTTGGGTTGTTGTGTGCTCATTATCATTAGTTTCTAGAAATTTCTTGATTGCTTCTTTGATGTCATTGTTAACCCATTCATTATTTAATAGCATGTTATTCAATCTCCATGAGTTTGGGTGTCTTTGATTTTTTCCTCTGAGGTTGATTTCTAGTTTCAAGGCATTGTGATCTGAAAAGATGCTTGATATGATTTCAATTTTCTTGAATTTGTTGAGGCTTGTTTTGTGACCTATCATGTGGTCTATCTTTGAAAATGTCCCATGTGCACTTGAAAAGAATGTATATTTTGCTTCTTTGGGGTGAAAAGTTCTATATATATCAGTTAGATCCATGTGGTTTAGTGTGTTGTTCAATGCCTGTATATCCTTGGTGTTTCTTTGCTTTGATGATCTGTCTATTGTTGATAATGGAGTGTTGAAGTCCCCTACTATGAGTGTGTTGTTGTTGATATCCTTTTTGTGGTCTTCTAGTATTTGCTTTATGTATTTGGGTGCTCCTATGTTGGGTGCATATATGTTTATCAAAGTCATATCTTCTTGATGGATTGTTCCTTTAAGTATTATGAAATGTCCTTCTTTGTCTCTTTTTATTGTCCTTGCTTTGAAATCCATTTTGTCTGATATGAGAACTGCTACCCCGGCTTTTTTTTCCGGTCCGTTTGCTTGGAATATTTTTTTATATCCCTTTACTTTCAGTCTGTGTAAATCTTTTGTTTTGAGGTGTGTTTCTTGTAGACAGCAAATATGTGGGTCCTGTTTTCTTATCCATTCCGTTACCCTATGTCTTTTAATTGGAGCATTTAATCCATTTACATTTAAGGTTATTATTGACGTGTATTTATTCATTTCCCTTTGTACCTCTGTTCCTCTCCTCTCTTGTTTTTTCCTAGAACAGTCCCTTTAGCATCTCTTGCAATGCTGGTTTGGTGGAGATGTATTCTTTCAGTCTTCCTTTGTCTGAGAAACTCCTTATTTCACCTTCTATTTTGAATGAGAGCCTTGCTGGGTAGAGTATTCTTGGTTGTAGGCCTTTGTTTTTCATTGCTTGAAATATTTTTGACCATTCCCTTCTGGCTTGTAATGTTTCTGTTGAGAAATCAGTTGATAGCCTTATCGGAGCTCCCTTGTATGTTATTTGCTGCTTTTCTCTTGCTGCTTTTAGGATTCTCTCTTTGTCTTGGAATGTTGCCATTTTAACTATGATGTGCCTTGGAGTGGGTTTTTGGGGGTTCCTTTTGATTGGAACTCTCAGTGCTTCTTGGACTTGCATAGCTTTTCCTCTCATCAGGTTCGGAAAATTTTCTGTCACTATTTCTCCTATCAGTTTTTCAATTCCATGTTCCTTTTCTTCTTCCTCTCGTATTCCGATGATCCTTAAATTATTTTTCCTAATGCTATCCTGTAATTCCCTTACATCTTGTTCATATTTTTTCAATCGTTTTTCATTTTGCTGTATTGTCTGGGAGTTTTTCTCTACATTATCTTCTAACTCACTAATCCGATCTTCTGCTTCGTTTAGTCTGCTTTTGACTGATTCTACTGTGTTTTTCAGTTCAGAGATTGTATTCTTAAGTTCTTCCTGGTTCTTGTTAACGATTTCTATGTCTTTTTTTATGCTGGTGTAGTTCTCTGCCAGTTCCCTGTAATTTTCTTGGAGCTGCTGGTAACTTCCTTGAAGGTTGTCATAGTTGATTTTAAGGATGTCAAGTATATTGAGCTTCTTTACCACCATTGTTTTGAATTCCATGTCTGACATTTGGGCTATGTCTATTTCGTCTATCTCTCTTTCTGAGGATTCCTCTTTTCTTTTCATTGAGGGGTTATTTTTGCGTCTTACCATGTTGGATTCTTTTTGTTTTTATTTATTTATTTATTTATTTATCTATTTATTTATTGGGGGGGTAGTCTGCTTTGACTTCCCTCCTTTGTGGTGTAATATTCTTTATCGAAGGTCTGGGAGTTTCAGTGGTGCAGTCTCTTTGATATCCTGAGCCTGATGGTCTTAAGTTACCCTTTATGTCGTTTGTTTATGCTGTTCGGTTATATTTCAGATGTTCTTTGATAGGATCTTCCTTCTGGCTACTTGGTTGAGAGTCACTCTATCTGCTTTGTCTTGAGTTCTTTTGTGGATATGCTGTTAAAGACATAAACACACAGCCCAGGCAGGAGACCCACACCCTCAGAAAGTATCCCCCACTCTATCCTGCTATCGTTAGCCAACTAGCCCGTATTAATATAAATGTAAAGAGATTTGAGCTTTTATACTATAAGAAGAATAGATACGAGTTGTTTTTGGGGAGGAAAAATATAATTTTTGATAGAGGGGTTGATAGATTAATAATAGTTGAGACTGTGCAAGCCAGTTAGTAATATTTACATTGTATGTTAAGAAAAATAGAAGAAAAGGATAGAAAAATACTTAGTATAGTAAGAAAGTGGGATTGTATTGTATTTGGGTTTATATAGTAATTATATTGTATTATTTAAAGTAATAGGGGGGCTAAGCTAGACACACAAACGAATAAACCACTATTAAAGAGAAAGGCTGAGAAGGAGAGGTTATATGCAACACGTTAGAGATAAAGTTTGTTATTATTGGAAGAGGTGGAGGAAAAACACTCCCCCAAAAAATCCCCAAGAAAATAGGAGAAAGAAAAGAAGAAAGAGAGAAAGAGAAGAAAATAAAAAATTTACCACAACCCCCCCCAAAAAACCCCAAAAGGTTAGCAAGAAAGGAACAAAGAAAGATAGAAAAGAAAGAATACAGAAGAAAGAAAAAAGAGAGAGAAAAAAAAATTGAACCAAAAAAAAAAAATATATATATATATATATATATACCCCCCAAAACCCCCCCCAAAAAAACCCCAGGAAAAGAATAAAGAAAGAAGGAAAGAAAAGAAATTATTAAGAAGAAAGAAAGAACAAGGGAGAAAAAATTTGGGAGAAAAAATTTGGAGAAAAAAAAAAAACGATGTTTTTACTCCGTTTTAGCCTTGGTGTGTTGCCTTCTTTTTCTGGGTCCGCAGCTGGTCTAGTATGGCAGGTCAGAGGTTCTTGTTCTTTTGCCGGACTGGTGTGCGCACCCGGTTGCCGCTATGGTGCGCGCCCGCGATTGCCGGCGCGGCGCGCTACCTTGCTGCCCGCTGTAGCCAGTTGAGGTGCCCTTGCGCGTAAGCCCCTGCGCGCTCTGACGGCCCGAGAGTTTGCCCCGCGGTTGGAGCCCACTGCTGCCGGGCCGCGGTGGTTCCCCGTTCGTGCCAAGGTGTCTCTGTCCGCGCGGGCGGCCCGAGCGCTTTCCCCGGGATTGGCTCCTTCTTTCGCTGGGGCGCGGCAGTTCCCCGTTCGCGCCGAGGTGACCCTGCCCGCTCGGACGGCCCGAGCGCTTTCCCCGGGATTGGCTCCTTCTTTCGCTGGGGCGCGGCAGTTCCCCGTTCGCGCCGAGGTGACCCTGCCCGCGCGGACGGCCCGAGCGCTTTCCCCAGGATTGGCTCCTTCTTCCGCTGGGGCGCGGCAGTTCCCCGTTCGCGCCGAGGTGACCCTGCCCGCGCGGACGGCCCGAGCGCTTTCCCCGGGATTGGCTCCCTCTTTCGCTGGGGCGCGGCAGTTCCCCGTTCGCGCTGAGGTGACCCTGCCCGCGCGGACGGCCCGAGCGCTTTCCCCGGGATTGGCTCCTTCTTTCGCTGGGCCGCGGCGGTTCCCCGTTTGCGCCAAGGTGACCCTGCCCGCACAGGCGGCCAGAGAGCTCCCACTGACCCCGGGCTGAGGTGCTTTCACGCTCGCACGCTGCCCCGTGCCCTCAGTCCCGCTGAGCCGAGCTCCGGGAGTTAAGTCTCTCGCCTCTTAGGGCAGGGCCAGGGACACTTGCGCTCAGTGGAATCGAGCGTCCGTGGGTCGCCGCCTCTCGCTGTTCCCGTGCTGCAGCCGCCCGCCTTTCCTCACCCGTCTGGGCGGGCACAAACAGAGCCTGCGCTAGTGGTCTGCTTTCCGGCCTGGGGCCCTGCGCCCACGGGAGCTGTCTAGGGGTGTCTGTGCACAGTCCTCTGCGTGTTCAGTGGGCCCTCCCTGTGCCCGTTGGGGCACTGATCTTATGTCCGTTGGGGAATGTCCGAGGGACGCCTGGACTCACGGCCCCGCGCACCTGGGCCAGTGAATGAGAGCACTTCCCTATGTGCGCCCCCGCGACCCAATGGTAGGGTTGAGGAGTGGATTAGCGCGCCCCTGCGCCTGGGCTCCTCCAGAATGGCCTACCACACCCAAACTTTCCTCCCGTCTCCACCATCCACTAGAGAAAAATATAAAGGAGAATTATGTTCTCACTTGCCCGGTAGCACGCTGTCTCCTGTCCTTCAGCGCCAATGCCACTTGGTCGAGTCCCGTCTCTGCCAGCGGGCAGAGATCCGCTCTCCGCCTGACTCCTCTCTGAAGCATATTAATTTAAAGGAAGAAAGGAGTACTATGTAACTGGAATATAAACTGACAAAGTGATGGGATTTTATAAAGAGTGAAATTATAATGTGTCTTGTGATTTAATTTATTCTTAATTTGGAATTAGAAGTGTAGATTCTTTCTATGTACCTTAAGGAGACATCAGAGGTTTATGCATGGAAATAATACATCAACATTTTCATTTTAGAATCACTATGGCTCTACTGGGAGTGAATAATGGGAAAGGGCTCGGGAGACTGAACACAGAGACTTCACTTAGGAAATCGCTGTAGTGAACCTAGTGAAAAATGATGTTTCTTCAAGTAGATGATGGAAATGTGGACATACATAGATTTGAGAGCCAGTTACAGGGTTGAATGGGCAGATCCCAGTGACTGATTTGATAAGAGGCTGTAAAGGTAGAAACAAGATGGAGGATTAATTCTATCTTTCTGGCTTTGCAAAATGAATGGATAATAAATATGGCAACACTAACTAGATTAGAAATCATACATGGACACACATTTAGTTGGAGTGGGTAGTAAAGTGGAGAGAGAAGATAATGAGTTTTGTTTTAGTTAGTTTAAGGCCACTGAGGGTCTGGCCAGGTGTACAGTGATATGAGTTAGAACCAGAAATTTGTAAATAATTAGAAAATCAGTGTTTTCTGGAGCAATAGAGGTGGTGACATCAGGAGAAAATGTCTCTGAGAGGAAGAAGTAAATTCTTAAGACCTAATATGGAGGGACATTGTCATTTACAAAAAGGATATAGAAATAAATGCCTCCAAAAAGAATGAGAGGGGTCAGTCTTTTACAAATGTTCTGTCAATAGGAAAATCTTAGACTATTAAAGTTATTCCACATTCTCAACATTATTGAGTTGCCCTTTTCCCCCTAGGTAGATAGACTGGTTCTAGATTTGTACTATTTAAAAATGACAATTTTGTTAGTCCCATAAAGACAGACAGGAAATGGAATTTGTCTATTGGATTCAACACCAAAAAATCCAGGTATAGATAATTTTAGAACACAAGGGGCTCTTTAACCTGAAATTACAAATTGGTATGGATTGCTGCTACATTAGTCACTCAAATTCTTGTATTTTGACTTCACATGTGTCCCAATCTCAAGATATCTAAAAAATAATTACATTTAGTAGTAAATATGTCAAGGAAAATCAACATATTGTATAGATGTATTATATGTGCAATTTTTCATTGTTAAGAAACTTTAGAAACCTAAGATCCCAAAAGCCCTTCCTGCTTTTCCCCCTCTCTTTTCAAAATGCTGTAATTTTATAAATTAAAGGGAACAACACATTTCTCAGCTTATATTTATTCATTCATTCACTCATTTGTTTGTATTTTAAAAAATAATAGTGCCTGATTTTGTTGTATTATCTCATGTACATAAACAACAATGCATATTTGTACATATTTGGTTATCCTTTTATTAATCTTGCAAAAATTAATACTTGTAACAGGGTTTTAGATATAAATTAATATCACTAACTGTCTCTTCTGTTAGTATGGGTGATTAATAAATCACTATACATATGAAATTTTTGGCAATTTATTTTTTTAAGTCATCAGCTTTGTTGCAAAACAAATAAATTGTTTTTGAAATTTTGATCATTCTTTTGCTCTTCCCAAATCATATTTTTTAACTGAACCTATAACCAAAGAAAATAATTGGAAAATTAATGAAATATTTCCAACTGCATTTTTTGAAATTAAAAAAATGAATCCTTGTGATTACAAGCCATTGCTTGAATTTTATTTTAACCTAGTCTCATGGTCTTTATAACTCTTACCAACCTGAGTTACAGTAACCTTTTTGTTGGAGTATAAAAATAAATCTTGCTGGGGTAGAGAAACTGTCAGGAATAAATTGTGACATGTTTTATTTCTGTAAGAGAGTTCATTCTTTTAAAGGTCCCACCATTTATGCTTTTCTGTTGGTTTGTTGAGAAAGAGTATAGAATGAAATGTGTCAGGTTTAGGTGTGATGATTCATTTTGTCTTTCTATCTTTAAAGTACTAAAACCTTGAACATTGATTATTTTACCATTGTCAAATGACTATAGGTTTAAAAAAGGTCCAACTCTGGTATCACAATAAATGAAATAAGTACAGAAAACTCATACTTATTGGAGATTTTGTACTCTCTGGAAGCTAGCTTCTAATTATATCATTAGATCCCTGGAACACCATATAAGAGCAACTTTTTCTGTTATACAGATTAGGAAATAGAGGCCCAGAAGGCTTGCATAATAGCTTAAATAATAAGCTGTTAAAAGGTAGAGATAGGAGCCAAAACCATCCTGGTTCCAGGACCACATCATTCTGATTTTCTCTTAGTTTGGAATTTCACAGATGATGTTTATACATGGTATTTCAAGAACATTTTATAACAATTGTAATATAAATAATCACTGCATACCTGATGCTTAGTATGTGCCAAGCCCTAAGTACCTTACATAAATCAACTCACAACAAATCTATGTAATAGATCCTATTGTTTTCTATTCTTTAGGTAAAGGAGAGAGTTAAATAATCTGTCAAAGGTCTTCCAGCTAATAAATAGTAAAATTGAGATTCAATCCCAGTATGTTATTTCAGGATTATGAGTTTCTTTTATAATACATTTACTACAATGTTTTGAAAAACAATTTTAGGAATTCCTCGCCCTTTGAAGTTTACGTAGAACTAAATGCCCATAGGAGTCCATCAATCCTAGAGTTGGGAGACACATCTTCAACTATCTTAAAGAAAGCAATAAATATATTCAGGGAAGAATTTAAAGTGTATTACAGATTTTTAAAAAATATATAATGATTATAAAGAAGCAATGTAATGGAGAAAGGAAGCAAAAAAAAAAAAAAAAACGGAAAGTTAGAACAACTGATGTAATGAACTTGCAGAACTAATAGAGGGTATTATTTTCCTTTAAGTTAAATGTATCTTTGTCTAAAAAATACTTTGATAAGTCCAAACTGGCCTAAAATGAAAGACAAGTGGGGCTAGAGATCTTTAGAAGAAAAGGTAGTTCTTCTTCTCAGCTTGCACCAGAAAGCTTGTTATTTGAAAATAAAAGAGGGGCCTTGGGTGTACAACTGAGTGATGAAGAGATATTAATTTTATTTGAATTATAAAGGAAATGGGATGTCAACACACTGGAAGACTCAAACCATCTCATCTGACATTTGTATTGCCATTGGGAGCTATGATATGGACCTTCTAATTCAGAGGCAGTGTGTCTTGTCAGAAACTCCATCTGATTGAACATCATTGGCAGTGAGCCAAAGAATAGCCTGGGTAATATACATGAGTAGTTTTATTCCTTGTCACATGTATTTAAGGATTTAACTGTTCAATTGCTCTTTAATCATGATGCATGATCTTGGATTCTTTACAACTCCTCAGGGCAAAAAAAACTAATTCTACACATATTACGAATAATATAGCATCTCTGAATGAGATGTCAGACTAAACCCTTTAACAGTCAAGCAATTTCTAAGTTGAATACCTTGGAGAAGTTTTAAATTATTTGTTAAAAGTTTGAAACAGAAGACTGTACAATAGAACTCTGATTCCCACATGTCAAAAATATTAATTTGTCAAGTTTCATTTCACTATTTGTAATAAATTTCTTTGTACTGTATATATTTAAGTCATACAAGGTCTGTCCAGAAGGTATCCAGCCATATATTATCAAAAATAGATACATTTATTGAAAAAGACATAAGATATGAGAAACATTGTATATAGGGCAATGACACCTCAGTCCCCTTCAAAGTAAGCACCTTGGGACCTCACACAGTTCTCACAGTCACCATCAGCTGCCCCATTGTATTTTCCTGAATCTCATCAATGGTCTGAAATCTCTTCCCTTTCAAAGGTGATTTTACTTCTAGGAAAAGCCAGAAATTGCAGGGCAACAAATATGGACTCTATGGGTGCTGAGTCACCTGGGTGATTTGATGTTTCACCAAAATACCCTGCATAAGACATGATGAATGATCAGGCACATTGTCATGATAAAGCTGCCAATTACTAGTTGCTCATAGGTACAATCTTCTGAATCATCCCAGTAGTTTCCATGGAAGAATGTTTAAGCTTAATGCAAAATCTGATGCAGATTCATTGCTCTACTTGCTCACTCATTTTGAATGTGATGGCCACAGAGTACACATGCTCACTCAACAAAGTCTACTGCCTCCACTGACTAGTACAGCGAAGTCATCATTGTTCATGTACGCGCATTCCAGTCCATTCTCCTTGGCTGCCAGCTTACATTGATGTCACACACACTATTCCCATTGTATTAACAATGGCAGCACTTTTTCCAGACAGACTTCATATGTGAGTTTTTTCATCATTTAAAAAAATATGTGTTTTAACTTTCCACAAATATCCTTTACAAAATCTAACTGTAATATTAAATATCATTGAATATAATCACAGATGAACATGACTTCATGTCCTCATCTATCTCAAGAGTTTGGAAGTTGTTTAAAAACAAAACATAAATTTCTTACATAAACATATTTTTCTTATTTAACCAAAAATGTTATCAATACATTTTTCTACTTTTTCTTTTTTGGTTATTCAATGGTATCTCTTATTATTAATGTCCTCATAATTATAAGGTGGCTTTTCAGCAACATAACACAAGAGCTCCAAGCCAGGGAGCTGCTTAAGTGTTCATGATGTTCCAAACAAACAAACAAACACCCAGTGGATTAGCCAATGTGGACATGCCATTTATTACTCAAAACAGGAGAGTGTATCAACTCTGGTTGGTCAGTGTGAGAGAGACCCCACATGCTCCAGTCTGAGGCTCATTATACAGGGTCCTAGACAAAGGTAGCACAGATCCAAGTTGCACAAACCTACATGTGTCCTGGAGCTACATTAAATCAGTGTGTATGTGCAGATGGAAAGGGTCAAGAAGCAGTCACAGGACAAGAAACCACTCTTATAAAGTAATAAGGAAGGAGTTACAACCCACTCCCAAAACAAAACACATTCCTTCAGGCCAGAGACCCTTTGACTAACCCTCAGTTACGGGAGAATAAAGGGCCATGTATTGACCCTACAAGCACGTGGAAAGATTTATTTTTCCTAAAGGAAGGCTTCCATTGAACGGCTGTGTGCTGAAAGCTTAGATGTTTTAGATTTTCATAAAACTACTTTCTGATTTTGTGTATGCCACTTTATTTGATGTTGCATAAAAGAGTTAATTTCATATCTTCTTTTTCTAAATGAAAATACTTGTTTTCTTAAGGTAACAATAACTGTTAAAATAAAGGTATTATGCAATGGCTCGAACACAAGAAAAACTTATTTCTTACACACAATTCCAAAATGGAATTGTATTGAGTCACTAACAACTCTCCGCAGGAGAACTTGGGAGCCAGGCTTCTTCATATGTGACTCCACCACCTTAGTCATGTGGCTTTTAGGTTTGCAGTGCCTGTCATCATCAGTCTGAAGTTGAAGCAACACTGTGGCCAGTTGCACATAGGAATATTAATGGGTCAGTTCAGAAAGTGATTGATAATTCTTTTGCTTAAATTCCATTGATTAACAATATATAAATTGCCACATCTATCGGCAAAGTAAGCTAGGAAATATAACCTATGATATGCATAGTGAGAGGAGTACAAGGGTTTGGTTAATAGCTTTTCCAGAAACTCTCACACTGTTGATCTCATATTATAGTGTATATTTACCCATATAACAAGCTAATGACATGGAAGATTAACAGCAGTAAAAACATGGTCCAAATAAATCACATTGACAGCATCGTTTGCTAGCAAAGGCCTTATGGGGAGGATGCTCTTTCCTCTGAAGATTTTTGCCTTGGGAGATTGGGAAAATTGTGAGCACGGAAAAAATCAGTCTGCTCTTACCTCTTTTTTCTTCACATTTAAGGACTAGTCCTTGCTTTAGTGCTGTGATGTTGAGTACTCATTTTGAATGACACATCTGAATGGATCAGAAACGAGAGGAGAAAATAAACCTGTATTGTTTTAGTTATTCTTGGGGCATTTCACATAAATCTATTTTTCTCAAAGAGTTAAATTTAAGATTTAAGATGTGTTAAAGAAGATATATTTACTTTTTAACATGAGAGAATACAGCAAAAGACATTTTTAAAAATCACTATAATAATTATGAGGTCCTTAGCCTCTTAAACCATTCACACACAGTTAGTGTAAGAGGGATCATTATTTACTTATCAGTTATTGAATTTTAAAATAATGCACTTTGCTTAGAACAAAATGTAAGCAAAGCAAAATATCTGACATCATTAAACCAGTTATAGCAGCAAAAAAGCAGCAAAGCCTGAGATTCAAGTAAATTCATGTGGTTTTACTTGATCTGAGGAGGTCCCCTCCCTACAGCACCTTGGATCACAGCCAACGTGGACACCCCCAGATGTTACACAGCCCCATTGACAAGCAAATTGTCCCTATCACTGTTCAGAAATAAAGGAGACTTTACCTTCAGCATGATCCGTTCTCCGAGGCTGTACAGAATCTGGCGGTTGTTTACTGCTACAACCTCACCTTACATCCCCAGCGATCATACTCACTACACTGCTCATGGTGTTTTCTTCCACTGGCAATACTCTTCCCCCTGGTCTTCTCACACATTTTTCCATTTTGTCATTCAGATCTCACTTTCAAAGTCATCACATTAGAGAAGTCTTTCCTGATTATCCTGTGTAATATTCTGCCTTCCATTCCTCTCCAGCAAATTACTGTTTTGTTTTATTCATGGTACTTAAACTATCTGTGATGACCTTATTTACATACTTGTTTCTGATTTCCGCCTTGTATTCTGAGCTTGACAAGAAAAGTGTCAGTCTGGCTCATTATTAATTTGTTTTCAAACCCAAGAACAACGTTTGGCATCTGCTGAGGACATGGTCAATATTTGTCGAATGAAAAAGACAGTGGATAATAAGTGGGTTAGAGAAGTTGGTATTATCCTTAGAACATAGGGTAGTACTGAGATTGATCAATAAACTGCAAATTTTTCCTGAAATATCTTTGGATGAAAGAATATGAATCTTATCAAAGCTAAATGAATATGTAAAGCAGTTACAGTCATTGTATGGTGGCTTACCAAAGAAATTGCCCTTTCTCTAATATTTTTACTACTCTGATCCTGGTAGAATTATGTTTTTATCTCTGACATTTCTGAATTATTCTGTTAATGTTGGTTCACACTATCACCTAGTCAATGTACAAAATATATAATAATGTAAAAATAATAAATAATTCATGAAAACCATTATGCCACAGAGTAATTAGGTTATGTAATTATCAAAATAACAATAATAATTAATAATCTATAGCTACAATAATGTAATTAACAATATATAAAAATAATTATTGATTCAATGAACTTTGTAAACAATGTTCTATATCCTAATTTATATATGAAAATACTGAATGTTATAAAGGTTGAGTAGTGTCCTTCCTGGCCAGTGTAGCTCAGTTGGTTGGAGCATTTCTGGGAATTGAAAAGTTGTGGGTTCTATTCCCAGTCCGGGCACATAGCTAGGTTGCACATAGCTGGGCGCATGTGGGAGGCAACTGATCAATGTTTCTCTCTCACAGTGATGTTTCTCTTTCTCTTCCTCTCTCTCTAAATAAGAAATGACAAAATGTCCTCAAGCGAAGATAAAGAAAAAAAGTTAAAAGTTTGGGTACTGTGTAGACCATAAATCCAATAATAATGAGGCCAGTTTTTCACCACAAGTTTTACTGATAAAAATTATATTTTGAGAATTGTAAATCTCATACATGCTTATTATAAAAAAATGTAAAAGAACTAAGAGGAAAATGAAGAATCATCTGTAATCTCTTCTTTCCCAAGGTAGCTACTGTCAAGACATTTTTGGGTCAGCAGACAAAACTGTACTTAATGGTAAGAAAGAAAAGTTTAGAGAGTATAAAACTCTTCAAGCTCTAGAAAACAATCAAAAACTGTTTTGATTATCAAAAAACTTATTGTAGCTTTTAGTTTTCACATGGTATTGTAGGTAGATACCACCAAAAGATGTGAAAAAATCTCAGTGTAGTGAGGTCTTTTAACCTTTAGGCAACCTTAGGTATTCCTTTGAAATATAAAAATAATAAGCCCCAGCTTACCTGCCTCAAGGATCTGTTTAAGGATAAAATTGTATTACAAATGTGACATCTCTTTCAAATATCTTTTCTCTTACTGCGCACTTCCCCATAACTGTATTCTGTGCTTTGGTCTCTGACCTATCTTTTCACTTGAGAATCACTGTGTTTAAGTTGGGTCTCTCTTTGCCTCCTTCAAAACAAAACAAAAAATCAAGGGACTACATACTGTCTGGACTACTTTCTGAATCAGTGCTATGATTTCTGGGTGGAAATGACAAAGCTGCTAGGGGAAAAAAAGGCATACAGGAAAATTTTGAAAAAGTTTAAGATGCTGTCTTTCAGTGATTCAATGTGCCAGAGGTCCAATTTATGCAGGTTTCATGAGTAGTAATACTGACTGCTAAATGAAGCATCTTTTCATATCCACTACTTTCTTCATTAGGGCTCTCATACTACCATTTCCTACTTTGTTTTATTTTCAAACTCTTTTTATTCTATATATTTCTATTGATACTTAAATACCTCATTATAAAAAGAGTCAGTATCTCATTTCTATCTAGTGATTACCTTATCGAATATCTTATTTTTAATAACAGTAGCTTCCCTCCCTTATTCATATACTCTACTTACTTTCTTCTCCATGCATGTTTTCTTAAAATCCGTTATGAAAGTAATAAATGTATTGATAATCATTTCAAAAATGTTAAAAGAATTTGAAATTACATCCCAAAGTCTCAATCCTGCTACCCAAATAGAATGTCCAATGTCAATCTCAAATTCAGGTCTTGGAGGCTGCCCACAGTCCCAAGCCAAGTGACCCTTCCATACATCCTCGCTAAAACATGAGAGTTTAATTAAGGCACGTGGAGAAGCTCTGTTACTTTCTGTCTCTTCTTTCAGGTAAGGTCTGGATCTATTTTAAGAGCTCATCTTTTAGATCAGGACAGACTAATCACTCTTTAGAGTCACTGAGATGTAACCCGCAAGGGACCTTAATTACATCTGTAAAATCAGTCACCTTTACCACGTTCTGTTGGCTAGAAGCAAGTCACAGACTCATCTACAGTTAAAGAGAAGGGATGATAAAAACATGTGGATATCAAGGGATAGGAAACTTGGGGGTAATCTTAGAATTCTGCTTACCATAAATTCTTCAGTATAATGTTTGCATTTGTGTCTGCTTATGATAGTTTTTCTATAGATATTTTAAACATGTAGGTAAACTCAATTTTAGCAACATTTTATTTTTATTTTGGGGGGTTTATGCCTTGTGTAGCAAAGCTTTCCCCATTCTAATATATTATTATATGGTAGTGGTTGTTTTTCTTAAGTGATCTTACAGCTGTACATCCTTCTTTCTGTTTTTCTTGTTTGCATTAATTCTTTGACATATTTGTATTTCTGTTGTTACTGATATTACTTAGAGATCAGGCTAGATGTCCCAGTGTTATAATATGAAATAATTCATTCTTTACACACTGATTTTAAATGTCATCTTTATCATATAATAACTACGAGCAGTTCATTCTCTTGGTAAAAATCTCAATTTTCTTTCATGTGTCTGTGTACTATTTTCTGCACTAAAATAAAATTCATTTTATTTCTGTGTCTTTCTACAGGTATCTACTCTCTTTGAGGAATAGTACACTTTTGATTCTTTTATTTTATTTAGAATATTTTTGGATATATCCAAATGTTTACTACTCATACATATTTCAAAAGTTTTCTTAAATGAAAACTATAGTAGAATCAAAATATGACATATTAATTGAAGAATAATTTATACTATACAAATATTGCACAATTTATTAAGAATAACTGATTTCCTTTAGCTAACTCTTTTTTAATATCCTTTATATGTTTGTTTTTAGACATTTTTATATATTTGTTTCAGCAGATGTCTTGAACCTTACTTTCACTGTTTTTAAAATTGGGATATTATATATCTTATTTTACAAATGGTGTACTTTATTTTCTCATTTTAGTTGTTTATTATTCATATTAATTTAAAAAATAAACCTATCTAAAATCATTATATAAATATATCATTTGTTTTAATTAGCTTTTTAATTAATTATTTTGAACTTTTCAAGTACATAATCAAATAAATTGGAGGTAATGATATTTTTATCTCTTTCTTTTAATAATATATTCTTCCTTTATTTCACGTTTGACAAATGATACAAAAAAGAGCAACCAGAAAAATATTAAGTAGTGACAATTACAGTGAGCGTTCTTAATTCGTTATTTTTACCATGGGTATTAGTATTATACTAGGAATGAAATTGAAGTTCATATAAGATGAAATAAATAATCATGTGATCTACTTTAATAAGTGCTTCTTTAAAGCAGAATTTGATACTGTGTTTTATCAATGACATTTAAAAAATTCTATAAAGTTGATTATATATTTTTCAGCATATTATTATAGTGAATATTTTATAGTATTATTAATCTTCACTTGTTCATGGTGTATTATTTTAAAAGTGTTGCTTCATTCTAAGAATAGGATATTGTACTTTTACATCAGGATGTATAGGAGAAATTAGGCTATTTTTTTGTCTGCTTTTTAGATGTTTTCATATAAAAGTTATACTGCCTTTCTTATAACTTTCTTTATAATTCCATAATCTAAGAACTCTTTTTATCTCCTTGTGCTCTAAAATACTTTAATAGCCCTAACATCATTTGTCCCTAGAATATTTAATAAAATTTACCTGCGAAGTTTTTTCAACTTTAGAACAATGTGTATTGAACTTCATGTTAAATATGAGTCACTAGAATTTTGTGCAAACACAGACTGATTCAGTAACTGTAGATTCAGTAAGTGCACTTCCTGTTAACTCCTCGGTGATGCTTGATGCAGCTGGTCCTCAGAACACACTTTGACTGGAGAGATCGTAAGTTTCTCAAGGTTAAATTTTCTGTTACATTCATGACAACTTGTCTGTGCAAATTTTTAAATTTGATTTTTAGGGTGAAAGTTACAAATTGTATTTTTCTAAAAAATGTTTCCTTTCATACCACGTTCTCAAATATATAAAAATAAATTTGAGCAAACCATCTTTGTATAATTCAAATAAAATATTCTTTGCTTCTGTGAAGTTACTCCTTTAGTAATTTTGTGATTTTAAGTTCTTTCTCTTTTATACTACCCTACTTTATTTTTTTAAATAAACATCTCTTAAGATTACTTGTGTCTACTGTCTTTATCTAATAGCTTAATTTATGCCCTAATATATTTTTACTTTAGTTTTTCATTTTGCTATTTTATAATTCTTAGAGTTACATGTTTATTTATATAATATTAATTCTTAATAATTATGTTATATGTCATCATAATATTACTATTTTATAATTTTAATAAGGTATATTTTATATTTAAAGGCCACACATTTCAAGTGTAAAAATTCAACAATTATTACTTTGTGCCATGTTGTGCATTCATCACCTAAATCAGTTTTAGAATAAACATTCCCAATATAATACTACCTTTTGATAAAAAGTAGAAGTGTTTGTGTTCATATATTCCACTGTTCTCTTAGCCTAATCATATAATTTTTGTTTCATAATGTTTTGTTAGTACCTTCTATTTACCCTTCTTTTCTTTTTTACTGACTAAAGTTTTCTTATTAAGAAAGAGGATGCAGTTAACACCTTCCTATGTTTGGGATTTTATTTAATACTAATTAAAAGAACGCATATATTCATTATATCATGTTATGTTTCCCAGGACTCTAGAACATCCCAGCATTATGGTTTATCATCTGCCCCTCCTTGCACTACTGTTAGACTCCTTTAGTATCCCTTGTCCTCTCATCTTCCTTTAGATAATTTGTTTTACTGAGAAGTTTATTTTGTCTTTATTCTCTGATTTTAACTTTTTTCTAAACGCATTTTGTCCAGTCATCATTCCTCTGCAGACTTAATTGCTGTTCCTTTGTTAATTGCTTCATATCTACATATCTACCATATACCTCTTCCCAAGCTACACACTTATCCAAATGCGTAAGTCCACATTCCTTTGAAAAACGCATGGGCACCTAAATCTAAAATGTTCAGAACAGAGTTGTGAGTTCTGAACATTATCTCCTAGTATGCCTTTGCCCTTTCATTTACTTGAGGCCAAATAGATCATACTATACTAATTCTGTCTCTTGCCTTAGAAGGTCTGTTATGCTCTACCTCAGGTATATACGGTTTTGGAACATGCTTTGCCCCACCTTCTCTCTCCTTTCACTTCTCACTTCCCACTCCCCACAGTCAGCTCCATTTATGTAATATACGGACAGATTTTTCTGTGTATGTGTAACCACAAGGACTCTGGCACCCAACTGCCTTCTTTCAAATCTTATTTAATCACTGGATGGTGTGACTTTGAATCTCTCTATAAACTTAATATCTGTTCTTTTTAAAGCAATACACTCATTTCAGGGTGGTGATAATGATTTGATCATAAGCATATAAAGCAACAGTGCCTAGCAAAAAGTAAGTCTCCAATAAATGTTTGCTTTTATTTTAGCTCTAAATCAACCTATTTCTTATTACAAAATCCAAGAAGCTCTAAAAACAAAAGACATTTTGGAATATATTTGGCAAGAAAATCAGACTTAACCTGACCTGTGCTTATTTAGAAACAAGCTCCAACTTGAACTACAATTATACTATTATGTAATTTACTTATTAAAGTTAACATTTACATTTCTCTACCAAAATAAAAATGTTTTAAATGCTGGAGTGTTGCCCCAAATCCCATTAGGGATGTTATACATACAATATACTACATATGTACTATTTTACATTACAACAAGGTGAACAATTCTGAAGTTGAAAACACATTTGGCTCCAGGATTTCAGAAAAGAGATGATGGATGGATTTACACTTTAGACCTTAGCATCAATATCATCTTCTTTTCAAACCCTTCCCTGAATTCCAAAACTGATTTAAGAATACTTTGTTTTCTTTTTTTCACTTTTTTACTTGTTTTTATTCTTATTTATATATACATATCTATTTTTTCAATTACAGTTTACATTCAATATTACTTTGTTTTTGTTTCAGGTACAAAGCATAAGGATTAGACATTTGTATATTTTACAAATGTTCCCCCAATACTTCCACTACCCACCTGGCACCATATCCACTACCCACCTGGCCCCACACATGGTTATTAAAACATTAATGACTATATTTTCTCTGTTGTACTTACATCTCTGTGACTGCTTTGTAACTATCAATTTGTATTTCTTAATCCATTCACTTTTTTTTACTCAGTCCCCCATCATCTTCCCCTCTGGAAAATATAAGTCTGATTTCTGCATCTATCAGTCTGTTTCAATTTTGTTTGCTCCATTTATTTTGTTCTTTAGCTTCCACATTAAGTGAAATCATCTGGTATTTGTCTTTCTCTGACTGACTTATTTTACTGAGTGTAATATCCAAGTGCCCATTAATAAATGAGTGGATGAAAAGTTGTAGTACATATGGACAATGGAATATTACTCAGCCATGAAAAATAATAAAATCTTACCTTTTGAGACAGTATAGATGGCTTAGAGGGTATTATACTCAGGAATATTTTTTATGTGCTATTATTGTGCCTTGAGTTTACCCCATCACAACACTTTTGAACTATTTTATTTGCTTTTAAAGTGTGTGCTCTTTTACCCAACATAGTACCTGACACCTGGTAGGTATTCAGTTATTATCTATGGCAGGCAAGCTGAATAAATCTATTGGGTAGAACATGCCTATACAAAAAAAAAATAGTTCTTAACATTTTTAAATGCCTTACTGGGCATAAAATTTGATACTAGGGTTGCAACAATAAATGAGTTGCAGAATCTTCCCTTGAGTCACTTATAATATATATAGTGGTTGAAATTAGAATATTGATGTGTAATTCACTTTAAAGAGATTTATGCTCTGATAGTGAAATTGATAGGGTGCTTTGGGTGGGTCAGGAAGTGCCTTAGGATTCTGGCAATATTTCCTAGAAAAGATGTTATTTGAGCTGAGGGTTGAAAGAAGGAAAATTTTACCTCTACCAAGAGAAAGATCTCTGAACAAAGAAAGCTAATGAGTGAAACAGGAAAGTCTGAAACTCCTAGACGAGTTTGAATCAGAAACAAGATGATTTCCTGGAGACAAGGAATGATAGAAGAGGAAATTAATAAGAGTCAGAGTCAACTAATAGATCTTCTAGAAATTAATTAATAATTGCTTTTCATTTGTAACTGAGAAATCTGAAGAGCCAGTGAACTGTGCTAGAGAAGAATGAATTCTTAATCCACACTTATTGATAAAGGCCCAATAACCTATGCTTTTCTTCAAATTTAACTTTTAACTATCCACAGTTATTTTATGATGTAGTTTTATAAACCTTGATTTATTTATCTGAAAATTATCCTGCTCAATCTGCCTCTAACAAGGATAACGAGAGAGGAAATAAAAATTAATTTCTGTCTAAATAGGTGACTATAAAAAATCCAGATCAGGTCACAATAAATAACTTCATTAACAAGATGACTGAAGATTAAAACATCATCCATGACCATTAACAATATTTTGAGGTGTTATTTTAAAAGTTCAAGTTATTGGCCTGAAAAGGGGTAAAACTGGGATTTACTAGACAATATTTAATATGGAGAGTTGGACTAGTATACTTTGTTGCAAATAAAAAAGAGGAAAATATGAGTAGATATAGGTCATTGACTGATCATTTACATTGTTGGTTTCTACAGCTCCTGCATATAAGTTTCAACTTTCTCCTATTCAAAGCACAGCTATTTGCACAATATTGACATGAGACATTTGAGTTAGAGACAAAAATAACAAATACAGGGGCTGAACATTGGACCCTATTATAGCTTTTGGCATCAGACTTCTATTTTGGAATTATAGGTCTTTGGTTCATTACTTCAAAATTGTGCATTGAAAATATGGGTATTTTTTGTGGTGTGTTTGGAAACTATTTTTGCAAAGACAACAAAGAATTGTGTTTTGCTATATGACTCCTAGACATAATGTTGGCTTTTACGGTGTAAAAAGAATCACAGTATGTCAAGAGTTCATGTTCATATGACACCACTAACAACCAAAACAAAAAACAAAACAAAACAAAAAAAAAAACTGTTGGTATTGAGCTACAATAGGAGAAAACTCTAGACAAATACAAAAACTTTTTTGCTTATATTTTTCATTGCATGTTTGGCTATTACTCAATATTATTTATATTTATATTTATATTTATAAAGTTCTGAAAGGCAGAAAGTAAATGGTATACTTAATTGAAACAACAGAGGAATTATGATTTATTTGGATGTTATCTTCAAAGAATTAATTATTAGAAGTGTTGGGTAAGGACCATAAAATCAAAGTTTCACTAGCAATTGTTTTTCTTTTTAAGTGTAACTGAGTCAGTAGAATATATGTACCACAAGGGTAGTTACTTTGCATGTTTTATTACACACAGAATCCCCAGTGCCTGTCCAACCTGGAAAATGGCCTGTCCTAAAAAAGAAAATAAAATGTTAAATAAGTGAGTTAAGAGTGACCCTAAAATTAGGCATTTAATAAAGAGGAAGGAAGAGAGTACTTACATGTTTTTAATAATTACCTTATTTAATCTTCATAATAAGTCAATGAGGTGGATATTAGTTTCTTCATTTTATAAATGGGAAAATTAAAACAGAGCTAAAAAGCACCTCACATAAAATATATACATATGTATTTATGTATACATATTATGCATAAATATGTGTGAACATATGCATGTGTCTGTCTGTATATCTATCATGTACTTATCACCTGCTTGTCCATATGCCTACCATCTTGTCCAAATGATAGTAGATGCTCAATAAATGCAAATATCTTTTCTTCTTATGAGGGGTCCTGTATTTAACATGGAGGTTAAATAAAATTTTCAAGTGTGTAATACTGTAAGGTTAAAAGGTAATTTAAACAGCAAAGCTCACTCTCTCTCTCCCCTTCTCCTCTTCCTTCTATCTCTGTCTTTTCCTTTTTTTTTCTTCCTCCTTCCATTCCTCCCCTGCCCTCTCATGTATATAATGACAATTGATTTCTCTAGATATTTTTCCCAATGACTCAGAAAAATATTTCTGTATCTCAAAAATTATAGTCACTATACTTGCTCAGAACTTTTATTCATTTCAATCAAAACCTGGCATTTCTTATATTTCACACAAATTACAGTGTAATATATTTTTCACATTTATTTGAGTTTGTGTTGAGGGATGTCTAAAGGACAGGGATGGAAAAGATAGATGCAGTGAATCAGAGCACTCAGGAAATATAAAACTTAAAGCATTATATTCATTTTGATTGTGATAACCTTTCCCCACAGACACTGAATAAAATTACGTCTGGAATGGAATGAGTGTTCAGAGGCTTTACGTTGTTGAGAAAACGAAGCCAGTATATAAATGGTGGTTAAATGCATCCATAAAAATGATGACAAAAACTCAGGTGTGCCCAGAGGAAGTATTCATCAAGTCATATAGGTTTTGTTCTGAAACATGTGTACATTAACATTTCATTTTGAGATTAATTAATAAGATATATTGAAACATCTCATGTCATCTTCAAAACTTATTTTTTATAAGTAATTCAACTACTCCACTACCATTTGTGTTCATTGGGAAAGAGATTTATGGTCTTTTTTGCTAAATACCAGGCCAGAAAGTGGAATCTAGTTCATATTTATTTTTCAATATTGAAAATATTACAGATTTTCAGAAGAGAGACAAATCCATTAGCTAAAGTATCTTGTTCAGAATCATTACAAATTGTTCACTATAACATCAGTAGACAGAAAATAAAGAAATTTCAGTTTTTTCATAAAATACAATGCTTTGAAATATGCTTATAGAATTAATTTTTCATGGCTAAATATTTTTAGTTACTCTCATACACAAACAATTTCATATCAAGTTGAGAAATTATTTCACATATCTTTGCTCACTTACGTTATTTATATATATTTAGTCCTTCTTCCAAGTATGATGTGGCTATGGGACTTTGGTTAAATGAATGTATTTTTTCCCAATGGAAGCTTCAAAATCAGTGCATGGTTAATTATATTTTACGCCTCCTGCTATAGCAACCTTGAGAACATATCAAGGTGGAGTCTGTCGTTCTGAGACTAAATGACTGTCATGAGCAGAACTCCTTTGCTGACCTTAAGGCTCATGGAACATACATGAGAAGTGTACTCATTGCCCAATTCTGTTGTTTGTCTCTGAAGTGTAATTTAGCTTCTTATGAGTGACACAGTTATTTGGGAAAAAAGTTGTTTTATATATAAATGACATTTATGTCAATTTAAAAACATAGCAACAATTACACATTAAAATGATTATTAGTAGTTTTCTGTAAAAATAAAATAAAACCAGACATTTGCGTTGTGTTGTATTTTACTACATAGGAATAAGTGATTAATCATTGTGAATTATGACTATACTGATTAAAATATAATTTTCTAAGTGGTTGAGACAATTCAACCTGACAATTATTGTACATCTAGTACAGGATAGGACTCTAATGACAAAGTTCTTTTTTTAGCTTTTGTCAGGTAAGATTCTCAAGTAGTTTATTTTAAACAAGAATTTAGAACTGGACAATAAATGTATTAGCCATAGAAAACTTGAACTATTGAGTTTCCATGTTATTGCACTAATAAAACTTAGCCCTTGTTTTCAAAGGGTTATCATTTTTAATCAAAACATAAAGCCATAGTTATCAATAATATAATTCTTCTAGTTAAAATAGCTATACCAGATGAATTTGCATATGTTGATTTCTCAAAACTTGGCATACATCCTAAATCACATGTGTATATATGCAATAAAATGCTTGGCATGTCAGTATTAATATATGACATATGCCATTTCTCTCATATTTACGCATCACATATTCACTGAGTGTTTAATGAAATGGCACATGCTAAGATCAAATATAGTTCTTGCTCTTCAAAAGATGTTCGTTTTTTTCCCTATGACATTTTGATCTCTTGGATTCATGAAAGAGGTTTTATTAACAATTCTATGTATTTTAATTTTTAAAATAATACCTGACATATAAATGACAGAGAACAGCAATTAAACCTGATTGGGTTTAACTTATTTTCATATTATAAATTTTCCCAACATAAAAATGGCCCTTATCTGGAAATACACAAAGTCTGACAAACTTCTGCCACATTTATTTCTGCCACTACTAAAATAACCATGCTAGATGGATTTGTGTGTGATGATTTCTCAAAACTTAATACAAATTCTAAATCATATGTGTGCATGTGCCTCATTGTGTTATTATCTTCCAATTTGAGAGTATTTTTGTATAATTATAGGCTACTTACTTGGTGAATTGTCCCTATACATTGACACATTTTAAAAATTTATTTAACTTTACATATTGCTACTAATGCATTTCACATATATCAAGATTTTCTTACAGTCTTGGTTTTTTATTTTATTTAAAGTTTGTAAATTTTAGAAATATCTACATCTTTATATTACAAAGATTTTCTATTCCATAATATGAAATAGTATAAATTTATTCCAATTGTCTTACATGTCACTAGTGCCAACATTGACTTTATATGGATCCTATCTATACATTTATGAGTTTTATTCCTAGATTTTCCACAAGTTTGTTGCTTTATAAAATTAAATTTCTCTAGGTTAAACAGGAACACTATCAATATATATCATAGTTATTTGTCTGGTTGCTTATTAAGTACCAACTATGCACAATGCAATTTCAAGTCTCTGAAGACAAAATAGTCCTTGCTCATAAGGAGTTTACACATTAGCTAATATGAGGGATTTTGTGACAGTTATAATTCCTCCTTTTCAATAGGTGTAGTATGTGTTTATTATCAAAATATTTTCACGTTTCCTATAATTTTGCTGTGAATTTTTACTGTTCTTAAAAAGCCATTAAAAATACTTCTATTATAGTTTTGAATTATAGCATCATTCTTGTCTAGTCTTTGACCATAAAGGAAAATGTCTGTAACTTTTCACCATTAAGATTGAAATTTTTAAAAGATTTCTGACAGATCTTTTTAGTAACTAAACAACTTATTTTAAAGGTAAATTTGTTACTACAATATTTCTTTGTAGTCTTTCTTGAATGATTTTTTCAAGATCTATCAAGATCATCATGGGATTTTTCTCCTTTATTCAATAAGGATAATTAAATTGAACCATTGTTTTCATTCCTGCAATTAATCATATTATTGTAATATATTATTACTTTAATCAGTCTACATTTTATGTTAAAATCATTAACCATTTTAAAATATAGACTGTGATTGATAGCTTAATGTCTTTCACTATGCACAAAAATAGATTTCAAATATCACTTTAACCATTTTGTTTTGTAACTAATGCTTATTGTATTCTCAATCTATCTGTTTATTTAAATCACATTGTAAGAAGATTCTGCCTTACATTCTTTTGTATGCACTCAAAACTTTATAAATAGCAGACTGACAAATTTACAATATATGGAGTGTAATTTTGAGTGGAAATATCTGTTTATCTTCCAAATTTAAAGTTTTACTGGGCATATAGTTTTTAGTTGAAAATTTTAATTCAGAAATTTAAGTACATTATGTTATTTCTATATCCTGGTTGATAAGAGAAATTTGATGTGAGTTTTATTCTTATTCCTTTAAAGTTACTAATTTCTTTTCCTTTGAAGCTTTTAAATTTTATTTTATTTTGAGATGTCTATATTTTAACAGTTTGTTAATACATCAGAGTTAAAAGAAATAATGAAATAATTGTTTCATTATAAATAATTATATATATTCTAAAAATATTTTTTCAAAATATCTGGACTATTTATGTGCACTTCTGTTTTCCAGGGATATTACATATCTTTCTTTAACAAAAAATAACACCTATGCTGATTCATACTACAGACAAGGGGTAGGTATATAGGTTTTCTCAGTCTCCTGTCTTCATCCAATTGTTTAAATTACCAATCTCAATTTGTAAAATAATGCAGTCTTAGCACACAAAAGTAGTATTTGGGGGTTTTGAATATAATACATTGGCCCGCTTGAAACCCAATTTCAACCTCCTTCTATGTGCTGGAACTATTTTTCCCAGATTTCCTAGGAGCTAAGATCTTGGATCTGATTTCAGTTTTGCCAACCAGATAAATTAGTATGAGATATGCATTTGGAAATGAGCTAGACAGGGTGAGAAGTGTTCAAAGACTGTTTTTTTTTTTTGTTTTTTTTTTTTTTGTTCTTGTTTTTTGGCTTAGTGACATGGATCTGAACCCAACACTCTGGAAAAGACTTCCTAATTCCTGGTTATAACTGCTGGTTAATGTGCTCCTCGAGCTAATACTTGCAGTGGCGGCTTTCTGATCCTTCAGTTTTCTGATTGTGGCAGAGGTTTACGAAGTCAGTCCCAAAGGGCCTGGGAGTGAGTCTGTTCCAAAATTCTCCCCTATTTAACATCTTAAAAAATATTAGAACAGTACCTTATACAAGTTAAGCACTCAAGAATCTTAGGGTATTATTAATTGAAGGGCTACCTGCTGCTTACTATATAAATAGCCTCCATCAAAGCAGAAACTCTATTTGGCTTAATCTTCTACACATGTTCTCTTGACAACTATATAAACACAAAAGAAATATATAAAATGTATAGTGTTTTTAATTCACAGTGTAAACTATGAAACTTATGTTCATTTTAAATTGCACATTTGAAACACAACAGAGACTTTATTCTACTTCCTCAGCAGTGAATAACTTCAGAAGAATGTTTATCTTCTATTTCCATAAAAGTTAAACTATGGAGCTTATCTGGAAAAAGTTTAGCCATTGTTAATATAACAAGAACAGTTTGCATGACATTGATGTAACCTGGCAGCCAAGAAGAGTGGACTGAAATGTGCATGCATGAACAATGATGGTAGATGTCATTGAATGAGCACATGTACTGTGTGGCCATCGCATTCAAAATGAGTGAGCAAGTAGAGCAACAAATCTTCATGTTAAGCTTAAACATTCCTCTATGGAAACTATTCAGATGACTCAGAAGGTTACAGTTATGGGCAACTGGTGATTGGTAGCTTCATCATGACAATGGATTTGGTCATGCATCAAACTTGTGCAGAGATTTTTTCTTTGCCAAACATCGCATCACCCAGGTTATTCAGCCCCCTGACAGCCCAGATTTGGCACCCTGCAACATCTGGGTTTTCCCCAAACTAAAATCACCTTTGAAAGGGAAGAGATTTCAGACTCTCGATGAGATTCAGGAAAATAGAATGGATCAGCTGATAGCAAGTAGGAGAACTGTGTGAGGTTCCAAGGTGCCTACTTTAAAGGGGATTGACTTGTCATTGTCCTATGTACAATGTTTGTTGTATCTTCCTCAACAAGAATCTCTATTTTTTTAATATTACATAGCTGGATACTTTCTGGACAGATCTTGTATATTTTTAGAGAGAAACTAAATACATAGGATCATATAGAAGCCAAGATTAAAAAGGACTTATCAAGTAAAACAGAACCTAGAGTGTTTTAAAATAACAATGAAGTTGTTACAGCAATTTAAAAAATCATTTTCATTAATACTTTAAAGGTTTTTAACAAAAAACGTTTACTATGTAACTTCAAACTTGTTAATTCATGAGTATGACAATAATTTAATTAGGTTAAGAAAATTTTCTTTAAAAATAAACCATACTTAAGAAAGAATTCTAAATACTGAATTAACTTTCTTTTTTCTTGTCTAGTATTGCAACTAGGTTAAACATTAAAAAGAGGTATCACCTCTGCTTTTACCCTGTAACCACACCCACCTTATTTCTGGTGATTAAATGATGCTACTTCGTCTCTGCCATCTTGGGATGTTAGCATGTCCACAGAATACACACAATCCCTGAAATCCCATTATCCCCCTTGAATCTGGGGAATCCATTTTGATGGTAGCATTTCCCACTATTGTCTAGACTTACAGGTCATAGCTACCCTGGAGCTCTTCAAGGCTGCTGGGGCTTCCCTGATGAATATATTTTGGTTAAGAGAGTGAACTTGGGTAAATTCAGAGGCATATATTGGAGTTGGTGAATAGAACAAATCCATGCTAGCATCCATTTCTTCTTAAAATGTTGGATACTTAACTTTCAGTATTACAGATGTTTTAACTTTATTCTTTGTTACCATGGGTAAAAATTTCATCAGCCATTAAAGCAAACACTCTAAGCTCCTTGATTGAACATATTGAATCCAGAATCTTTCCTTAGTACATGTACTCAATTTAACACATATTGATGATAAAGCATTTTAATCTTTACACTCTGATCCAACATAGAATTCATTCCAATAAGAAAAAGCTCCCAAATTTCAATCAATAAAAACAATTCTCACTGCACCTCAGGTCTAAGAGGAGACCTAAGGATTATAAATAATTTCCCAGTATTTACATATAGTTGTTGTATTTTTCGTTGGACCAAAATCTACAGTGAGACAAATAAGGATGGAAAAATGCAAGTAGAAGGAGGCTCTCTCTGTCTGGACTTTAATGGCCATAGGAAACTACATTATCTTTTAGCTGTTAGTCAAATCCACATAAATAGACACATTTGGACTATAAACTGGATGAGTAGGGAGTTAGGTCCTGGATAGGAGCCATTCAAATATGCCCCAGGGGAGCTACTATTTCAAAAACACTCCTGTTAGCAAGATATTTTAAAATAAAATATATTAGGCTATATATGTGGTAAATGAGTAATTGATATAATAAAGCTTCATCAAGACCTTTAGTGTTTTTATTAAAGGTCAGGTTCTGATAAATCTTCAGGTGCTGGATCTCTTTCCTGTAAATGTCTCATATCCTAAACAGGACTATATTCTTTTAAAATATGGCTGCTTAAGGGTCATTCTTCAAAAATTCTTTCCCACCTTTGACATTTTTATGAGATGGTCCTCTAAAATAAAATACGAAAGGTCTTCAGGACAATAATGCTCTACTATGTAGTCACTGATATAACAGTGTTGGTTAACCTGAAAGAGGAAAGTTTTCTTTGGCAGAAATATGAACAATTTCTTTAAAACAGAAATCATGACTCATCTGTCATCCAAAAAACATCACATAGCAATTCATAACATGGGCCCTGAAACCTCATTCCCTAGAATGAAATCTCAGCTCCGCTGTGACCAAAGAACATTACTCAATCTTTGTTCTTTAGTTTCCTCATCTGTAAAGGATTATAGCTGTAACTGCGTCATAGGATTGTTGTAGGCTTTTAATAAGTTAAGATATCTAAATCAATTAAGATACACAGTGTTTAGAAAACTGAGTACTATATAATTGTCAGCTATTGATATTTTCTATTTCTTTGCCATGCCTTCTTTAATTATTGTAATTTTGATCATCAAAAAGTAACAACACTAAAATCAGTAACACTTCTACATCATTTAATAGTTTACAAAGAGTTATGCTAAGGTTATTTCATTTGCTATTCATACCCATTACAGTAGAAATAATTGTCATCTCCATTTTGTAATTGAGAAATTTGAGGTTCAGACAGATGTTGTGGTTTGCCAAAAATCACAAAAATAATTATTGTAGAAAGGATTTAAATTTATGTTTCCTGACTCTACATTCCTTCCTTTTTAAGTATAACTTAATTACATGATTTATTACCTTATAAGCATTTATCTACCTAACTTCAAATTCTTGCCAATTATTGAAGGCTATTATGTGGTAAGCATTTTTGTATTATCTAATATTATTACAGCTCAGCAACATTTATATTAATATTCTATGCTTTTATGGGTAATAAATGTAAGCTTACAAAAATTAAAGCTAATGCTCAGTTTTAGAGACAACAAATGCAAGAATATTTCAGTTCATTCTTTTCTTCATTTATTCACTCAAAAAATGGTTATGATATGATAGTATCCCAGACATTGGGTACAGTATAGAAAAAACAAAGATAAAATCTATTATTAAGGACTCACAGTCTAGATAAAAGACAAAAATTAAACAAATGTTTTTTAAAAATGTGTTCAAGAATGAAAATACATATAATTTATATTATAGAAAGATCAATAGAATGCAAACTATTCTATATTATGGTCTATCTTTAGTGTATAAAAGAGTCCCTAAAACTCCAGTGGTCAGTGACTATCTCATGAATTAAGCAAATTAGTGAATTATAAAATATAGTACTTGTCAGAAAGGAAAAATGCTGAGTGCTATTAAATGACATAATTAAGCACTTAATTGGATCAGGGGAATTGGGACTTCTTTGAAGACATGCCAGTTAAACTGAGACTAAAAGGGGACAAGGAAGTAGCCAGATCAAAGGTGAAGGATGACATGGAGTGATCCAGGTGCAGGGAAATCATCTGCAAAACTCCTATCAATGAGTCATGGTAATGAAAAAACCTGCATGAAGGTTGTACTGGTTGAAACATATCTAGGGAAAGAGCGAACTGCAAGGTGGAGTAGGGTTGAGGGAAGGGTAGGGTCCAGAAGTTAGAGCATCTCAAAACTATGATGATGTTACATTTTTGTCTTAAATAAATAGACAATCATTGAATGGCTTAAGCAGAACACAATCAGTTCTCCACATTTAAAAAGACCATTGTGATATTTATATAAAGAATAAATTAGAGTTAGGCAACATTGTAATTGGAAGGTGTTATAGTAATCCAAGTAAGAAATGATGACTATTTCAATTAAATGGCAGTAGAGATAGAAAGTTGTATAATGGCAATACGAATAGTATTATTTAATAGTATTAACTAATTAAGGTTAACTGAGCACTTACCATGTGCCAGGGCTATACTAAGAGATTTATATAAATTGACTAATTTAATTCACAGCAACCATATGGGAATTACAAAGTAAGCTTCTTATCCTTACACAGTTATTAGTAAAGCATCTTGTCATTGAACCCAAGCTATGTTATTTATGAGTCCATGGTCACTATAATCTATTTACACTCAATAAATTGAAATCATATTTGAAAATATTGAATAGAGTTTATGATAGATAAGATATATATTAAGGAAAACTCTGAGTTTCTGGTTTGACTAGCTGGCTGGTATTAGTTGGTTATATGTGTCTGAAGCCCAAGAAAAATTCCTGAACTCATACATCGTGGTTCACTTATCACAGCCTCACTGTATGGCAGGATTTTAAAAAATATTACATTTAATTACTTATCGTGAATTTTTCACTATATCGCGGGATTTTGCGGTACTGTGTATGTATATTGTTAAAGTTCTGTAGGTTTAAGAGTGTAGAATAAATGTAAGGTTCCTACTTCACGGCAGGCAGTGGGGCGGTGGGGGTGGTCTGAAATGTAATACCCGCGATAAGTGAGGGAATACTGTACTATAATTTGAGGGACTATATTTCAGTTTTTAAAATAATATGTATAGCTTGGGAAATAGATGAGGTTGTACAATGTAAGAGTGTGATTTAAAAAGAACAGAACTAGAACTGGTATTTGAGGAACTGCAAAATGTTGGAGTCAGGTAGAACAAGCCTAAAAAGATTTTGTTAAAGATGCGTGAGAAGAGCCAGGGAAGCATGGTGTCATAACCTCCAGGAGCATTTTGAGAAAGAGGGGATGGTCAACTGGATTAAGTGCAGATGACAGATCATACACAGTGCATATGAGAAATTTCTACTGGATTTAGCAACAGGACACATTGGGGTCATAGTTTGATCAGTGATTGGGTGGTGAACAAGTAGGGAAGGATGGCTATTAACTTATTCATGACAGAGAGTGTAGGCATGAAAGACAGAAGGGGTTTGAGATTAATATAGTATATATATATATATATTTTAATATTATACATTAACACATTTGCATGTTGGTAGGAAAATCAGAGAAAAATAAAAATACGGAAGATACAAGAAAGAGTGGAGATAAAAGTGAAAGAAAGGAATAACATAAATTTGAAAATAGTTCACAAAATGGGCAAAAATTAGATTTTGAAAAATACAGGAAATTTTCCAGTCTGAAAATTACTCCAGTTCTTTATCATTTACAACAGCAATTTTTAACTGGTGTGCTGCAAGGATTTTTAAAATATCCAATACTTGACTATTTTATCTGGGGCACTGACTTCTTCTCTCTTAGATTGTCAAAATTAAAAAAAAAAAATGAAAGTAGCCAACACAACAATAGCTGCCTAGGACAAATGAATAAAAAATTATACTTATTTTTGTCAGATTGGCAAAAAAAATAGTATATATTTTTTTGATGTGCCACAGAATTTTAGTAATTAGTTTATGGTGTCATGAGATGAAAAGGTTCAAGATTGCTGATTTACAAGAATAAACGGGCAACACGTAGCTACACAAAAGGGTACATCTTTCACCTTTCCTTTTCACTAATTTCTCTTAACTGTTCTCCATATCTTTCAGTTAAATATGAAAACAATAAGAGTAAATCTCAGTATTTTTGATGGGAGAACCATTAACTAATACTGTGTAACACTGTACACCGTCATATCCCCAATAATATATGAAAAATCTTACCTAACTTTACCAAAACACAAAGAGTTATTAGATAAGTACAGTATTTATTATTCACTTCATACTTCTAGTGAATTAATTCTTAATTCACTGCCTAATCATATCAGTGAATTAGTGTGTCCAAACAATGAAACAGTTAAATAGCCATCCAAAGCACATTCTTAATTGAAGTAGAAAAAATAGAAAAGAAACTATGCAGATTTATATTGGCAGCAGCTTTTAACTGAATGTATTCACCTCAAAATCAATTATAATGGACCTTTATTGTTATATAAATTATTTGGTATTAGCTACCTTGACTAATGTGTTTTGTAGAAGAGAATAATGCTGCCTAATTGACATTTAGTAGAAGAATAACAAGGAGTTCAATACCTATTTTCAGATGAGACTAAAAAGATGGAGAATCAATCAAAGAGAGGGAAGAAAAGACCAACATTTCACCATCTGTTATTCTGGGCAAGAAAATATCTGTAACCTTGTTACCACCATCCAGTCCCTGTAAGTGATTTCAGAAGGTAGGATAGCAACAGTTACCTTACCGTCTTGCACAAACACTATTACTTCTGTCTTGAACAGTTTGGAGGGAGACAAATGCTCTCAGTTAACTACGTGGTAAATTGCAGTTCACCCTTGAATCTGGCCAGTTACATGTGCTTGCGGGTGATTAATGAGACCACCCAAGACCCCAACCCTAGGCGTCATCGGTGGGGTGGGAAGAAGGGATTTAGGAAAGCATAAAGGCAGAAGATGGCTTGGGAGAGCTAGACCACTTCCACCACCATCACTGTCGTCCTCTGCACAGTTGTTCAAGCTGCCAGAGGCTTTCTAGTTGCCTTGGCAACTGTTGAGCTCTGCTGCAAACTCAAAGCAGAGCCTCTGAAGTTAGGTACCAAATACTGGAGCTGAACAAATCCAGGGGCAACTGGGGAGGGAGAAGAGAACAGAAATTACCCGTATGCTAGGTCAACAACTCCTATGGCTCATAGAACATTTTTAAAATCGGATTTTTATTGTTTTGTAAAATGAGATAGTTCTAGTCTGCCATTATATTTTAGTATCATCTTCCGGTGCCCGGAGAGAGGAGACTGCAAATCGTCTCATTCATAATGACAGGGAAAGGGGAGTTAGGAAACGCGATTACCAGGAATGCACCGAGCACGCCCAATTCATTCATTCGGTTATATACATATTCACCATCTCCTAAGACTCATTTTTCCCGGCATCGTGCCTGGCTCCGGGGCTGCAAAGAGAAATGAGACAGCACCTCACACTCAAAACGAATGATAATTAACAAAAATTAGCAGAACCTTCGCGAGCCTGGGGAAAACTAGGTACTGCAATCTTCCCACGGGTCTCTGAAGACGAATTCAGAATCTAAACGCGGGAGAAGAAGGAGGCAGTGGCTCCGAAATAGAGTGAGGCAGGAGAGAAGGCCAGGAGGAAGAGCGAGACCTTTTTTTCCCTAGGGCGGGAATCTATCAAGGCCATTCAAACGTTTCCCAGAGACTGCGAGGGGGAAGACGTTTGTTTTTCTTTTAGACAGACGGAGCCCTTTTCCCTACTGGGCTCGATTTCTAGTAGGGGGAGACCCGCCTCTTGGGGCCGTTGATTGGCCCATATGTGGTTTTCCGATAATTTATGCCAGCATCCTCTCGGTCCGATTGGCTCCCCGGCTCAATTCCTCTGGGAGTCGCATCCTACCTGGTCGGGAGGTGTATCGCCTTCCCACACTCCTTTCTGGTACTCACACACCCGGCTGCGGCTGCGGCTGAGGTGGGAGAAAAAGTCCTGGCTTGGAGAGTTGAGAGGAAAAAGCGATCCCGATGGGTCCTCGGAAAGCTTTTCTCTTCTCCCCCTTTCTCCTGTTCAGTCAAAGTAGAGGGGTGAGGCTGATGTTCTTGTTACTAACACTGCATTTGGGAAACTGGTAAGTACTTAAGGACTTAAAACGATTCTTTGGTATCTACCCCCTTCTCCTTCATTTCTCTTTCTTTCAAAAATCAATCTAAGTAATTTACATTTCCCCAGGTTCATGTGTGACATTTTACCATCATTTTCTTTTCTGATTAAGTCTATTCATTTTCAGATAGAATGAAATGAACCTATGTGTGAAGCAAGGAGGTTTGTACTGCTGTTTTTGACTTAAAGCACAGTCAAAACTAGTAAAGGCTCAGTTCCTGGGAAGAAGAGTAGAGATGATTTTGCTACTAAATGTAGTGAATAAATGTCATTGATGAACTTTATGATGATCCTTTCTTTTAAAGAAAAAGTTATTTTAGAAACTGACAAGTTTCATAGCATATAGTATGTGTGATGCTTTTCTACATATTAATGTTATTGTTTTCCTTGCCTTTCCCCCTTCCTTTTTTTCTATTCCGGGGAAAAAAAGTTTCTCATCACGTAATACTATAAATGTGGCTAAAATCTACTAGGATCATGTGCTGTGTTTATGTTAGAAATAACTATGTGTATTTTATTAAGCCAAATTTCAATGATTTTTATTTTAACTGGATGTCTACAAGTAAATAAAAATTGTATGGTGATATAAGTGTCCTGGCTCTGTGTGTGTGTGTGTGTGTGTGTGTGTGTGTGAGAGAGAGAGAGAGAGAGAGAGAGAGAGAGAGAAAGAGAGAGAGGGAGAGAGGGGGAGGGAGAGAGAGAGAGGGAGGGAGAGAGAGAGAAGGAGAGAGAGAGAGAGAGAAAGAGAGAGAGAGAGAGAGAGAGAGAGAGAGAGAGAGAGAGAGAGAGCAAGAATTTACCAACCCCCAAGCCTCCAATTCAATAGGAATAAGATTTGGCCTGCTTGGGTTGTAGTACCTTTCAATAAAACTTTTAAATCATGTTGAAAAAATAAATTGCTCAGGTATTGCATCTGGCTATAGGAGTAGATGATGAACAAAGTTAAAATATATTGATTAAGACATAGACACTATAAAGGTCTTGAACATACTACTCATATTGTATAACTGTGTTTTATATATACATTTAAATTATATTATTGTATAATGTGATTCTTCTTAGAATTCAAAAGTAAAATGCAATTTTTATGCAGATGGAAACATACCTTTATAACTACTTACATCATTGCTAAAACGAATTATTATATGATTAATTTTAGTATAGACCAAGAATTAATATTTTTGTCAATACCAGCAAATAAAATAATTGATTAAAGTATGCTAAGTAATATTAGACATGACAGAAAATGTTTGACACATAATGCTTTTTTAAGTATTACAATTTTAGTTTATTAACCTTTTTTAAATAAATTTAAATGTCTGAGCACATATTATTTGATTAATTCCTTATATATAAGTTGTGTCATAATGGCTTATGTCTTTGAATACATTATGAAAAAATTAAAAAGGATTTTGACAAAATATGCATCAGTGCTCTTATGCACCTTCATAATATTAGAAATGAATCACTGTTCTCATAAATAAAAGCAGATTTACCCAGTGGTTTTCTGAAATAGCAACATGTATTCTCCTTTATTATTACAAGTTCAAGTTTCCCTTGCAAGCTAATAGCAAGTTGCTTACTAGAGGTCAGAAAGAGTTGTTTTGTTTTAAACCATATATTTTGTTTTTGATAATGCTTATATCATGATTGTCATAACTGGCTCCAGAAAGCTATTCAAGCTGCTCAGAATTTAAAAAGTTGTGTGTTGCAGTGGACAGAGATGAGTTCTGGCAGTCTGGAGACATGATTCTATGTGTCAAGGGTCCTAATTTCTGAAGTGTTTCTTCAGCAAGGAAATTAGGACAGTAGTATATCATTAATGATTACTTCAACTTTTCAGATGCAATGTGTCCAAGATTTGAACTGAAATGTCAAATAACTCAACAGTTGTTTCAGTGTCTTTTCTTAGTAGTTTTCAAGGGGGAACTTCTAATTGGAAATTCCATGTCCTTTCTGTACCATATGTATGAAGAAGTGAGACAGAGGAGATAAGCAGTTCAAATAGACAAGTAATTCATTTTATCATAGTACTATAGGTAATTTGGATTATTCTAGCCAGTGGATAAAAATAAAGCTGTATGTTGCCATTATAATTAACTCTTAGGTCTTCAATTATGAGAATTTATATCCTCACTTTCTGAAAATAGTTACAGTGTGGTGAACTTCTCATGTTTTAAATATTTATTGGAAATAATTGATATAAACATGTAAATCATTTACATGTATATTTCTTTCTCCTTTTTTTTCTTCTTTTGAGGAACGTTTTCAAAGCTAATCATAGATGGTTTGTTTATAATAATTTGTTGTCTTATGCTGGTTTCTAAAATAAATCATAAGAGTCATCTACTTTGAGATTTTCCAAATTGGAAAATATTATTTCTTATATCTCAGCAGAGATGAGGGCTTGTTTCCTCATTAATTTCCATCAAGAGCACAAAGGAGAGACAGTCTATTGATTTTTATATTGCTGAACTATGAAAACCTACCTCATTGTTGTAACTAAAGCAGTGGTCAGTGGTTTCTCTGTTTAATCCTCCATGAGGCTCTATGGCATCTTGACAAGTTACTTAAAATCTCTTAAGCTTGATTTGACTTATTTGTAATGTTGGAAAAAATATCATATTTTAATCAGATTTACAAGAGTTGAAAAGTGTTTTGATATTTTAGCTGTTCTAAAAAGTAATTTATGGTAAGCTTTGTCTAAGAAAATATATTTTAAAAGAGAGCAAGAAAAAAAAACTTGTTTTAATTTTTAAAACAACTTCATGATTCAGAAATATACAATTTAACATTCAGTTGCCCAAATAAAAATAACCAAATACACTTACTTTATAAAAGACATAATTTCAAGTTATTTAAGTACTATATTTTGTTGAGGGAGTTGTGAATGAAAGATTTTTTTCAGTCATCTAGAGTTTTGCTTGATTTTCTAATATATACTAATGATTATCATGCAAACTTGAAGGCAAAAATACCTAAGTATGATGTTCCATGATAACTAAATATTCAAAAAACTGAGAGGAAATGATTTTGAAGGTAAAATTCAAATGCTATAATTTATAAATCCCTTGTGTATAGTCTTTTAGGTATACCTTTACTAACATTTTATTTTATAATTTACTTGAGACATACTTGACTAAGCGATGAAAGAAAATGTTTGACATTTCTTTCAAACATTAAATAGACTAAATTAATATTGTATATTTATATTAAGGTGGTTGAAATGTATCTAAGAGAATAATAATGAAGGTGAAGTCCCAAAGGAGAAGAGACATAACAGGGTAGAAAACTGAACAAATGACTCAATATTATTGAAATATGATAAATCACTGCCGTGGGGTAATGGGGAGAATATACTGACCTCAGGAGAATAATTCACATATATAAATGGTACCAGTAGTGAATCCTAGATTTTACAATCAGATGTAAATATTTCAATTCCAAAATTTCCCCCAGGGTGATTTCAGGAAAATTTTTGAGGTAGAGAGTCCTCATTTGTTAAAACAAAATGATATTTACCTTTGCAGATATATTTCAAGATCAAGATAAATCATTTATGGAAATACGTAGCACTTAAAATTTTAACTAAAAAGACATAACAACAGGTACTCTGTGGAATTACATTGATTCGAGTATTATTTATCTTATTTACAGTGGTTTTAAGTGCAATAAAGTGAAGTTGTTGGATTCTATGCATTAATATCTTTTAGATTTGAGGTAGATTATTTGTTTACAACAAATATTTATTGAATGCCTTCAACATGCTGAGTTTAGCATGCTGAATAGTCTAGACATGAGTACCATATATATGGAGCTTAACTCACTGCAAAGACCTAAATTTATGGTATTTATCAAAAGAATCTTATAGTCAAAATAAGGAAACATACCTTTAGAACTTCAAAGATAAATAGAAGATTCTAAAATTTTAAGGATAAGGAGCTGACAGGATAAATCATAATCAAGGAAAGAGGAATAGAGAGCCATGAGATTTCTCACCCAATACTGGAAGACTAGGGACGAAATGTCTCCAAAAGTCAGCATGTCTCCAAATGTTCAGCATAGAATGTAATACCTAGCAAAGTTACCAGTCAAATATAAAGGGAGAATAAAGCTGAAATACCGTTATTCTCCCCTATTTACAGATGAGAAAACTGGGGCACAGTGACTTTTAGGAATTTGCTAAAGATAATCTTGCTGAAAAGTGCTGAATCCAACACTCAAATCCATGTGTTCTGGGCCCAGAGTGTGCATTCTAAACCACCACACCTCTCAGAGTACAAATGCTGTATAAGGCAAACCAAATAACATGACCACAGATAAAGGAAACAAAGAGGAAAGCAGTTGTGGAAGAAGGGAAAGGGAGGGGAGGATAGTGCAACTGATAGAACCATAGTAAGTGTAAAAATCTACTGTACTTTTCACACAATCTGAAATATTATATACAGTAAAAGACTAATAGGGTAAAAATGGATAAACTAGCATACTTGATCTATAAATATCATCATAAGATAAAGTATTAAAAGCAAGAGTTTTAGAATTCAAGTATGTTTTGTTGAGGAATCAGATAGCTACTTATTTTTAAGGATGCTATATAAAATCACAGCTGAATTTATTACATCTGTGTGAAAGAGACAAACCAGAACCAATTAGCAAAAGCTATGTGAAGGGATTTTTCTTTTAATACAAACACTAACAAAATGAAGGATGCCTTATCACTAGGCTTATTCAAGCAGAGGCTTGTTACAGTTCTTTTACTCTGTGGGAAGCAAATTACAATGCATGGTATTTATCTACTTTTAAATACCTCAGAACCTAATTCTGTCAGTACTCAAATAGTTTATCCAACTGAAGCCCCATGTTTCAGGAAATAGAGCTATTAATTCATTCAATAAACATTTATTAAGCATGAGCATTTATTTAGTGGCTACTAAATAGAGTTCTGAGACCTGAACTCAGTAATAGTGTTAAACAAGATGTAATCCTTGCCCTAATAGTGCTTGTGTAGTGTATGTAAAACATATATATGACAGTGTATCTTTTAGATGCACAGAACAAAAAGGGCAGGATGCCTGCTCCCAATGAACATAAACTCTAGAAGTTATGTTTATTAATATAAACAAGTAAAGATGATAAAATTATATAATTTCTATCGAAAATTCTAGATGAGCTATAGCAGGGATACTAAAAAGGAAACTCTGGGAAAAGTTTGACTATTATCAGCTTTCATGGGGTAATTTTGGGTCAATGTTAGTAAAGAACAGAGAGATACAGAGATAACATTGTTATTATGTGGCCAAAGGCACAGTCTCAAAATTTGGTAACGCCTTTTGAAAACAGTATACCTATATCTTCCAGGAGATCCTTTACTCTGGTTATCTAATAAGTGACATTAAAATGGTAACATACTAGTAAAGGCTAAAGAATTCCATTTAATTATGAACTTCTGAACTTTAGGAATCCTTTCCTCCTAGGTACAATGTATTTAAAGAGTTGACATTTCTCCTTAGCTTTAGACATATACATTAAGTAACAAATATATGAGTAACATAGTAGTAGAGACTGTGCTAAGTAGTAGATATTTAGAAGTTAACATGGACCAGGCTTTCCAATCTGTAGCTGGATGAGCAGATCAGCAAGTTTCTGATTGGAACATAATGAGGGTTAAAAAACTCAACAGAGTAATTTTGAAGGTCTAATTGGCTTTATTAATTACTTTATCTATTGGGCAGCATCCCATCTAGTAACTGGAAAGTTACTCTGAAGGTTGTACAACTGGATGATTTTTATAGAAAGAAGGGTGGGGCTAGGAAGCTATTAACACAAGAAAAGAGAGTATTATTTTTAGACCAAGACTTATTTTTGTGGAGATGAGGGAGGACACAAAGGGTTTTATCAGGGAGATTGCCTCTATTTTGGAGGGAGGGGAGAGGCGGGGAGGGATGATAAGGGCCCACTTGACAGATTGCCTCATTGGTGTTGACCAGAAAATCCAGACTGGTTGATTAAGATTATATTTCAGGGAAAGATTGAATTAGCAATAGTCCAGGGGTTATATCTAGGTTTGGTAAAATGGGCTTGAGCACAATGATCCCATTCTGTGTCTGTGGTTTTCTCTTTAACATGGCTTTAATATAAATACTTTAATATTGGTGTGATAAGGATGTGATTTGGTTCTCCAAATAGCTTCAAGTCTTCTAGAATCAAGGACTCTGGTCAAAGACTGAAATCTTTGGGCACATTTCTGGAACCATTACGTATGTCTGTACAATTTGTAAATTGCTTACATACAAGGATATCATTCACATTTCAGTCATCCTAAATGTATATAATTATCAGAATAATTTTCCAGCACATGTAGTAGTGTGTTGGGTAAGAGTTACCTGTTCCACAAAATAGCCATATTGATGAGCACAAAGTACCTCTTTTGCTGGATTACATTTGTGTTACTCAGACATGTGTTCTACAAACTAATTTGTTGCTCTGTGCAGGTGGTTTATGAATGTGTATTTGTTTCTGCCATATTCTTAAAAATTCTTTTTTAAATTATTTTTATGCTGTTACAATTATTCTTGTTTTGCTTCTTTTCCCAGCCTCTACCCAGCTCCAACCTTTCCCCTCCCCAAGCCAATTCCCATATTATTGTCTGTTTCCATGGGCTGTGCATAAATGTTCTTTGGTTAATCCCTTCAAAATCTTATCACCTTCAGATTGTCATAACTAGATTAACTAGAGTCTTTTGTTATATTCATTTTCTCTCTGTGTTGAAAGGAATGATCTGAGAGAACCCTTATGTCAATGAAAATATTTTATCTCTCATTTTATGATCCCAAGAATTAGGGAAAAAGGTATACCTTTTTTTGTAATTAGAGGACCTAATTTACATTTCTTTCTATTGTTCAATTTTAAGATCATTTAATATGTTTTATAATATAACAAGTCTCAATGTTATGCTTCCACTTTGTGAAACTTTTAGCAGCCTTGTAGAATTTATCTGATGCAGAAAAGCATTGAAAGCTTAGAGAATGTAAATGTCATGAAGAGTTGTATTGTTTCTAAGTCTAACTTATATCCTGTCAATCTCTATGGATATAAATTGGAACAGTCAGGAATTTGATGTTCATTTTAATATATTTACAAACCAGTGGCCATTTTTTTTAGACTGTAATGAAAATTATGTTTCTTTTTCTTCTTCCAAAAATAGAAGAAAATGGTCCCCACAGAACATTTATGAGCTTTGGATATTCATCATCCCCCTGAAGATTATTCACTGAACTCATGGTTTCTAGTTTCTAAATTTTTTTTAAAGAACAGATTTGTGCCCTGACTGGTGTAGCTCAGTTGGTTGTGTTGTCCTTCAAGGCAAAAGGTCACCAGTTTGATTCCCTTCTTTGGGCATATGCCTCACATCAATGTTTCTCTCCTCTTTCTCTCTCCCTTCTCTCTAAAAATAAATAAATAAAATATTTTTTTAAAAGGGGGGGCGGGGACAGAGTTGGCCTGCTTAACAAAGTAAATAAATAAAGCAAAAACAATACATGTAAAACTGGCAAAACACATTGTTTTATTACTACCATTTGCTGTGATATTTAAGATCAACAATTAACTACAGAAATTTTGTATCTATGACCAAATAGGTTAAGAAAAAAACTCTGCTTTATTTTATAATTTTTGTTTTTATTATTTTTCTACAAATATGCCACTATAATATTTGATCTTTAAAACTGTATTCTGATATTGATCTGTCTCTTTTCTCATTAACTAATAGAATTGTATATTCTTATATCTAATATAACTAGACCAAACTATGTTCTAATGGATTTAGGATTTGCTCAGAACCACCCCTTTTTGAAACTAACCCACCCCTTTCTGAAAGCACTCTATGCCAAAAGCAATGTGCGTTGTCATTTAGTTCCTAATGTTAATATAATTTGAAGGCTACTGTGTATTCTACCTACAAAGGAAACTACATAAAATTCACAATAGATAAAGATTTCTAATTTTATTTTTTTCTCCTAGGTTAATGTCCTATATCACAAATTGTGAAATCATTAATATATAATTTAATTCTGTTTTATGGACATAAATTATTTAATTTTTTTTACCACAAACAGTTTAGAACTTATTTTTGTTTTATTTAACAAATAAATACATTCCAAGTGATAAATATTAATTTTCAAAGATATGTGTGTATATATATGTTTCTGTTAAGACATATGAAAAATAAAACAAAACTATTTCTCTCTAATTTCATAGTGTTTAGTCCTATATATGTAAATAATAAGGTCCTTTATTCCATTTCGCTCCTCATAAGTACTAAGTAACACGGAGCTTATACTTTCTAATGTTTTCCTAAGTTTAGACAGGCATGCGTAAACACATTTCTGTGTATAATTTTTATGTAAATTAAATATAATACTTTTTTGGCCATATAACTAATATTAGAAATACTTTTCTAGATTAGTATACTTAGTTTTACTTCCTTTTTAATGTGGTACTTAATATTGTAGAGGAATCATAATTAATTAATTTTTTCATAATAGATTCTCTTTATTTTATCACACATTGTCTCTAAGTATGTATATACATATGTACATCCCATTCATTTCAAAATTTCATGAACATTGCCAAAGTATTTATCATAAAGCAACTCGGTTTTTTCCTAATGGTTACAAAAATACTACAAGATATTTATTCATATTATCACCAGTACTGTATGTAATGAATCTTTTAATGTTCTGCCAAAGTAATGAAATTTGTTACATTTTTAACTTGTTTTTCTTAATGACAGTGTTAGCATAATTTTATCAACTTATTCAAGAGCTTAATGTATTTACACTAATGATAAAATTATCTGTATTCAAATTATTTAAAAGTTTTCTAGCATGAGTCTAGAAATTCTCAGAGTGTTACTGAAAATCATAATTGTTTTCCCCAAGAGAATACTCACTCACTCAACATATGGAAATGTTACAGAAATCTTTCAGCCAATGAAAGACATTGAGATGTGAGATATGTTATATGAACTATTTTTTCAAATTATGAGTACTTTTTAAAATCCAAAATAATACCAGTATGATATTCAAGGTAATTAATGAATAGTTTGATAATAATATTAAAAGCTTGGAAAGAAGATATGGAAAAATTAACCTTAATACATATTTTCTATTATTGCCAAAAACGAGGAAAGATAGCTTTGCACTATCATTGAGATCAATTTTTATTTTCCTCTGAGCTATGTGGGAAAGGGGAATGAAAATCACTATGAACATGTGCTTTTTGGTAAGCAGGATGTTGCTACTCTAACAAATACAAGTATGTAAAAAGAAATTATTCAGCTGTACCAATAATATATACTTTTTGAAGTTAAATATGGTACAACAATTAATATAAATAAGTTTTTCATTACAATTCTGTTTACTAAATGCACCCTATTATTTTACATAGAAATAAAAGTTGTACCCTGTGGTAATAAACTACCCTTAAATCTCAGTGGCTTACAACACTGTTTATTTCTCACTTAGGCTACATGTCCATTGTGGGTTAACCATGTGTCTATCCATGTTATGTTCACTCTGGGAGTGAAGTAATGGAGTGGGCTTTGTCTGAGTATGGCTTGCCTTCTGACAGAAAGACAAGAGATATGGTGAACCATGCACTGACATTAAAACATTTGCTTGTTAGTGACACATATCACATATTATCCATCAGTCAAAGCAAATTACAGGGCCACACAGAGTTCAATGGGACAAGGATGTATAACCCTCTTTCAGGAAGGAGCATTTCAGGTCATACATTTAAGTTTGAAGTGAGTGGAATAAAATGTATAATTTTCTGACAGGAAGGAGAAGAGAAACACTGGGAATAATAATGCAGTCCATTATCTGTTGATAATAACTATTGATAGAATTGAGGTAGCAAATACTGCAAAGGTTAAGTTTTAATTTATAATGTTAATTTATGCTCATTGAGGATAAAGAGGGTGGATTTTAACAAACTTATTATGGTAATCATTTTTTTCAATATATATATATATCAAATCATTGTTATATACCTTACATTTATGCAGTGCTATATGTCAAATGCTAAATGGGGTGGGGGCTGCATTAACTAATATGTTTCGGTTCAAAGAAAATAGATCTGAATGGATAGTATAGAAAGATTAACTAAAGAAAACATAAACTTGTATATTCAGTACTGGAGAGAAGTCAGTATTTAAAATACTGTATATGTAAACATTAGGTTGGCCAGAAAGTCCATATGTTTTTTTCCATAAAATAAAAGACACATTTTTCATTTTCACCAATAACTTTATTGATTTGGATATTTTGAGTATGGTGGCTATCTCCCGTGTGGTATAATGTTGATTGTTCTCAATTAAGAGTAGCCGGTTACTTTTGATGAATTGTAGATGAATATCTATATTACTGTATTTTTCATCATAATTTAAAAGTAAGCTGAATTCTCATGTCTGTTAAATACACAGGTATAGCAGGAAGCATTAACTGGAGAATTAGACTAGATTCTCACTTTTGCTGATACATGTAAATAGGGTGATGCTTGGTTAGTTCCCTACTGCCTTCAGTTTTCTCTGCACTGTAAAGGTAGTGGGCTTATTTGATCCCTAAATTCTAACTTCTAGTCCTAAAGTTTGAGTCATGCCCTGAAACATATGTGGAGGGTGAGTCACACAGCCTTAATTTGATGATAAAACAATCTTTGGTGACGTTTTTGGAATAAGATGTCTGGGTTCTTTTTAGTTAAAAGGAGAAAAGCATAGATGTGTTCTGTATGTCCAATATGTATTTCCTTTTACTTCACTCATCTTTCCTTACATCTTCTTTTGTTACATGCATTTTTATAATTTTACTATACTAATTATTACAACTTTTTCTGTATTTATTTATATCTCAATTTTAATTTGTGGGTATGGTGGTTTGGAGTGACCACATATGGTTGTCCAGATTATGTACTGCACAAATATAAGACCACCATTCACATTTTCAGTGCATAATCTCTACGGCCTTGAATAACAGTTGTGGAGGTGACCAATACTTATTTTATTATTTTAATACTATAGGTTATAGTTTTGTAACAAATTCTTCATTTTTGAGTGTTTTGCAATTCATATGATGAAGTCATTAGTCTTACTGAATATAAAATATTTCAAAAGGATTTTGCTCTCTCTTACGATTACCTAACAAAATTAGAATAATGTTAAACTATGTTTTTGAAATACATAATTTGGTTGAACTATCACCTTTTTTATTTTTGGAATTCTTTAGTGTTGATAAAGCAGATGATGAAGATGATGAGGATTTAACAGTTAACAAAACTTGGGTCTTGGCACCAAAGATTCATGAAGGAGATGTAACACAAATTCTCAATTCATTGCTTCAAGGCTATGACAATAAACTTCGCCCAGATATAGGAGGTAAGTTTTAGCTATTATTCTGAGGTGTAGGGGACTACATTTTAATTATAGATCATATATTCCTTCAGTGTCTGTTGTATGCAAGACTTCTGGGTTTAACAACCATTAATTGGAATGGCACTAGTTTGAGGGGTTCACAGTCTGATGAGAGAATAAAGACATATAAATATTTCAGATGGAAGTGTTTTACAACTGCTATAACAGGTGCAGCATCAAAGTTTTGATGAAACTATCTGAAAAGCTGAGAGTTCATAAAAATAAATCTTTGAAAAGTAAGTAGGAATTCTAATTTTGTGCCAATAATACACTATTTTAGTTAATGTAGAATTATAAACCTTGATAGTATATTTAGTGTAACTAATCCTACTTTGTTCTTCTTTGTTAAGATTGTTATCCTTGTTCCCTTGCATTTACATGCACAGTTTATAACATAATTAATTTCTAAGACTTCCCCATGAATCTTAAAACAAACAAAAATATAAATTAGCAAAAATTTTATTGAGATTGATTTAAATTTATGACCAGTTATAGGAAAATTGAAATCTTTATCAAATTTTTATGATACCAAATTCATGAGCATCGTATATTGCTCAATGTATATATTTATTTTTTATTAATGTTTCCTTTGAAGGCATGTTAAATGTATTTTACTATATATTTGGAGTTTTGATTCAAGTGTAATTATATATATTAAATTATTTTCTAATTTTGTATTAGCAGTATATAGAAATAAAATAGATACTTTATTTTACATTCTTTCACATGCCCTCATGATATTCTTAGCATATCCTTTCTTTATAGCACTTAAGACATTCCACTCTCATCTTGGTCCAGAAATGGAATTAGCCATTTCTCCAAAGAGGCCTGGTTCCTTTTTTGTACAATGCCATTTAGAAACTGCGATCTGGGCACTAGGTGTATTTATTAATATTGGGTGTCATTGCTCCTTGACTCTCTTAGTGGGCAGAAGTAGAAAATATATGTTGTACATACACATTCACAGACATATATATTTCTTATTGTTCAATACATAGTTTTAGAATTTTAATGGGTCTATGATAACAGATGAACTAGAATAAAATAATTATGCACAATTAATTTTTATTTTAACTTTATAATATGCAATCAAAATATTGATCCTCAAAGTTACTTAGGTTGTTAGTTGTTTTTCCCTGTTTATTTCCATGTGGTTACATTATTTATTTTCAATACAGTTTGGTCCGAGTGTTACTGATTATATTCTATTTGGAGTTGAATTGACCCATGTTTACTTTTAGTACTTGTACTGTTTGATTTTATTTAACTTGATTACATTTAACTTCCTGATCGATATGGAGTTTATTGTGTTGTATGAAGTATACATCTAATGTTTATATTTTCCAAATGGTGTTTTGGTTAAGTCAGTATGCTTTATTTTAAAAAGATTTTTTGCTTCTATTATTTGAGATATCAACTTTATTATATTTTCATGTGTAATTTGGTTATATCTGACCTTTCTGTTTCATTCTCTGATCTGTTTTTCTATTTATTTGCCACTACATTATATTAATAGAGATTCAATATTATATTGAAACTAAAACATTTGGTGTTAATGTTTTGTAAGGCTCAGCCCTTCTCATATTTTCATTGTTTGTTTTTATCCTTTTCAGTTTTTTCTGACTATTCTTGTATTTTTAAAAAATATATGAGATTTTTTATCAACAAATTTTGCTCCAATAAAGAAAAACTTGATATTTTTATTGGTAATTGTGTTAAATTTGTAAATTAACTTTAAGAGAACTAACATTCTTATAACATTGTGTCATCTAATACAGGACCATGGGCTGACTTTCTAATCCTTTATATTTATTTTGTAACTTTCATGAATATTTTAAAAATTTACTCATAAGGTTTTTCAGATTTCTTAAATTAAACTCTACCTATTTATCTTTTTTTCCTATAAATGGTGTTTTTCAACCATAATGTCTTCTGTTTATTGTTTTTTTGTATATCAATGTTATTGATTTATAATGCTCATCTTATATCCTACTACCTTCCTGCTACCCTAGTGATTTTTTAATTGTTAATTTAAACGTTGAATATAGAAGTTTTCAATATATGCTATTATGTCATATGCAAAGAAATAATTTTATTTTTTTCTTTGCCAATTCATGTGCAATTCATTGATGTTTATCATCTGATAACATTCACTAATATATATTAATAATAGTGGTGATGGTGGATAACTTTGCCTTGGTCTAGATCTTAGAAATGACTAGTGTTTCTTCATATGTAAATTGACATTAAGAAATTATCCCTCAATTTTTGACTTTGACTTTATTTTCAAATCAAGAAGTGGTATTGAAATTACCAAAGTCTTTTTTGCATTTTTAAAAATAATTATGAGTTATTTCCTCCTTAGAACTATTAATATGGTGCATAATATGAACTAAAACAATTTGCATACCTGAATAAGCCCTCTTGGTAATTATATATCATATATTTAATGAGTGTGTTGGATTCTGTTTGCTAACATATTATTTAGTATTTTGCATTGGTATTCCTGAATAGCATTCATTTTCCATTCTTGAATACTGTCTTCATCATTTTTATGTATTACTGTTATGTTTGTTTCATAAAAGGGAGTTTTACTTTATTCTCAAAGGTCCAGCAATTTATTCGATATTAGGAATACATGGCTTTTGGAGGTTCTGAAGAATTCCATTGTAAAATCACTCAGGTCTTATCCTTTTTGGGAATAATCACTTTATATTTTATGGAAACTGGTTTGTTAATGTTTTCTATTCTAACAGTGAATTTGGTAACCCATATTCCCCTAAGAAAATAAAACATTTTAATCAAGATTTTAAAGTTTATTTGCAAAGAAGTCTTCAAAGTAACTTCTTAGGGATTTTTTTTTTGAGTTATTGTTTCAGCATTTACTTCCCTTTTATTTTTTTCTATTTTATATATTGTTTTATTATCCCCGTTTTTAATCAAGAAAATTAAAAATAGTGGTTTTTCTATGTTGTTAATTCCCCTCAAAACCTAGGACTTCCCATTATTAGTTTTCCTATTAACTACCTCAAAATGTCTATTTTGTTTTTATTATAACACTCCTTGTATTTTATTCTGTTATAATTTTTTGTTCTTTTTCTAGTTTTGGAGCCTGGAATTTAATGATTTTCTTTTACTTCTTAATTTTTGGCATGTCATTATTTATGTTTCCTTTCTTCTCCTGTAGATTTTGCCTTATAAAGATAGCTGCATTGTTACTTGGTTAATAACTTTTGTGTTATATCTGCATAATGGCTTGTGACATTAGCATTAAAAAGAGACCTTATAGTTGTCACACTTAAAGCTTTTTGACTTACATTATACTTCATCTGATATCAGGATAGTTACCCACATTTTTTTTTGTTGTTTACATTTACCTGAGATTTTTTGTACTTCCCATTAATTTTTGCCTACTTAAATTACTTTGTTTTAAGTGTTTCCCTTGTATACAACATGCTATTAGGTCTTGATTTGTGAGCCAAAATGAAATATCTCTTCTTTTAATAAATAAGTTAACTTTATTTTCTTTATTGAAATGACTGGTAAAAGTGTTTTTTTTTTTCTAAATTCTATCATATTTTAATTATAATTGCTATGTTTCTATATGAGATGTGGGTTCCTTGAACACTAATTGATAATATTTTTATTTTAGTATTTTAGAAGTTTTATGATTTTTGACTAGTTTATCTATGTATTTTTAACTTTCTTAATAATCTTGGTCCTTTCTTTAAAAATATATATTTTGCTCTTTTGATTGTTAGTTTTTAACTCACACATATTGTCCATACTAATAGCGACCTTTTTTATTTTCTTTTTTCCTCTCCTTTACTCCATTTTCAGTTAGCACATTTTTTGCTTTGAAAGAACAAATAACAATATGTACATTAGTTTTATACCCTTATCTCAATCTTTGTTTTAGTTTCTAATATGCCCTGAATATAGGTTAAAAAGCTTAACATTAGTCTTTTTTTCCTGAAATTTTCCTAGTCATCACATACTGGTTGATTTTTAAAAATGTTTTCATCTGCTGAGAGCATTTTTTAATTGACTTGCTGCATAAAGGACAGATTGACTGGTTGTAAAATCCTTGGTTCTGGCTTCTTTCACTGTTTTCTTCTTAGGCTATTTCAAAGTTGATTCACTTTTTGTGTCATTTTTGAGAAATTTGACACCAGTCCAGTTCTTTTGCACTTGTAATTTACCCCTTCCCCAGCCCCCTCCCACCAAAGTCCTTTGGAGTTTTCTTCATGTTTTAATTGAATACTTTAACTAGGATATATCTTAGAGCTGTTTATTTTGGGGAACTTTTCTTCCAGGTAACTACTATGTGCTTTTAAAATAGAATTTCAAGTTTTCTTTCATCCTGGAAATATTTATTTTTATATTTATTTATTTACTTACTTACTTGTAGTATAGTGTTGGATATTGTTTCTCTTCCATTGTTTTGCTTTTCTTTTTCATGGGTTCCATTATAAGAATGCTAATCATAATTTGCCTGACTTGTACTTGCCAAACTTTCTCTGTGAATTCTCTCTTCATCTCATTTATATTCTCTTGATATTTTCCCCTGCTTATTATTCATTTTTTTAGGAATTTATTCTTGGTAATCTTGTAATTGCTTTTTCCTCCATTTCTTTCCTAACTTCATTCATTTACTCCTTTTTGTTTTTCATGTATATCTTTGGGAAGGACTTTTTTTTTTTTTGCTTAGTTTCTAAATTTCTAATGCAAGGGTATTTTTTTTTATAATTCCCAAATGGTTGGTTGAATACATTTAAATATTTGGAGTATTGACATACAGTTTTGTTTTCTGCTTAATGTTTCATTTCTTTTTTTCTCTGAGAGGGTTCTCTGCAGTTGGTTTATGTTGTATCTTGATTTCTTATTTCTCCAACATCTTTGTATAGATTTTGTCTTTTCTTTTTTCTTACATCTTTTGTGGTTTATGGGTATTTTGCAAGATTCCTATTTTATTGTCATCTCTGTGTGTCATTATAGCAAAGGCCAGATAATTTAAATAAATTTGTTGTTGTGGCTGGTTTGCATATGTGTTGTGCTGAGTGAGGAATTTTATGGTTTTTATTTATTGATACTCATTCCTTGCAGGAGCATAAAATTGCCTGCCTTTTTTTTTTTCTTTACTCCTTTACCACCTAACTTCTAAAGCCCCATTTCTCTTTCTCTCTCTCCTCTCTCTCTCTCTCTTTTTTCATTTTTCTCTGCCTCAAACTGCTTATGTTAAAGACTGTTTTTTTCATATCATGTCTGACTTGTAGATTGAAGGTCACATTTTAGAATGTTTCCAAACTTATGGTACACTTACTGTCTTTGTCCTTTTTGATCTACCTTAGGTAGCTAACTCCAATCCTCTCTCTTTTGGGTAGTTTACCTTAGTCAGCTTTGCTCAGCACAAAGTCTTGCAGGACAGAGATGAAGAAGAGCATGAGATTTATTGTTAGGGTTTGCTGTTTTTTTGTGGTTGTTGTTTTTACAGTCATTTTGAAATCTGGGCACTTCTGTATTCAAATTATGCTAAGGTCATAGTTTTTTTGCACTTTTGTTTGTCTCATTTTGTTTTCCTTTAGATTCTTGAGAAGATATTGAGAGAAGAATAAAATAAATGTCCTTTAAGCATTATTTAGTGTTTCACAATTTATTTCTTTATAATATCTTGGACACATGGACTACATAAATCAATAATGCTTATTAATTTTAAAAGATTAGGCTACAGGAACATCTAAAGATGGAGGCATATGCAGACCTGGCTCGATCTTCACACAACCACATCAAAATTATAACAAAAATATAAAACAACCATTACTCAGAACCATCAGAAATCAAGTGGCATGGAAGTCTGACAACTACAGAATTAGGGAAATCACCTCCATCCAGACTGGTAGGAGGGGTGGAGGTAGAGAACGTGCTGGGTCCCACACCCAGGTGTGATGGATAAAAATTTGGGGAGGATATCTTGGGAGCGAGGAGTCCCAGCCCCACACCAGGCCCCCAGACTAGGGTTCCAGTGCCAGGAAGATAAGTCCCCACAACTACTGGCTGCAGAAATCATCAGGGATTGAGTTGATGGAAGAAACTGCTGGAGCTCCAAGCAGTTCCTCTTAAAGAACCCACACACAGACTCACCTACTCAGACTCACTCCATTTGAGCTCCAGCACCAGGGTAGTATCTTGAAAGACACCAGTAACATACTGGGAGAAACTGAAGTGTCTGACATCAAGGTGAGCAAAGGCCATTGTCCCTGGGCTACACCTAACCCTCCACAGAACTGGCAACCTTGTGCCATATCTGAGACTCCATCAACCTGGCTAACACTATTTAACCTGCTTTGGAGATCCCCAGAGACTCTTCCCCACCCAACTTATGTGCCTACTCAAGCTACTTTTCCATATGAAAGGCTGGTTTTGGTTCATGCTTCACAACTTTCTAAATTATCTTAAACAAGCAACAACTGGCTTCAGTGAGCCCTAGGTCTGACACTAGCAGCAGCCAGCTTAGATTCAACAGCTTGGCTTCACCTGGGAATCTCCAAGCCCAGCAAAAGTGGTAGCTTTATAGCTCACACAGGGTGCATCATGAAAAACACAGGAGGGGACTGACCTTGTCCTGCACCACGCAGGAAACCCCAAGGCCAGCACACCCAGTGGACAGCTACAGATGACATCGGATCACCACCACCTTGCCCCTGCACAGTTGATTCTCCACGAAGGGCAGAGGTTGGTGGTCAGTGGTCACAGCCAGTCCTTGCAGCTGACTGGCTTGGGTAAAGCCCTCACATTGACCTGCCAAGAGCAACAAAGACTCAACTACAAAATGAGGGTATACTCAACCCACATGAAGGGTGAACTTTGAGTACCCAGCTTGGGTGATAGGAGAGGCTGTGCCACTGAACCCTACAGGACACCTACTACATTAGGCCACACTACTAAGATATGGAGTCAAAACAGCTCTACCCAATATATAGAAACAAACATGAGGAGGCTGCCAAAATGAAGAAAAAAAGAAACATGACCCAAATGAAAAACAGATCAAAACCTCAGAACAAGAACTAAATGAAATAGTGATAGCTTACCTATTAGATGCAGAGTTCAAAACACTGGTGATCAGTTTGCTCAGAGAACTTGTTGAGTATGGCAAAAGGATAAGGGAAGAAATGAAGGCTACACTAAGTGAAATAAAGAAAAATCCACAGGAACCAACAGTGATGGAAAGAAAGCTGATTCAAATCAACAATTTAGAACATAGGAAGAAATAAACTTTCAATCAGAACAGAATGAACAAACAAGAATTCAAAAAAAAAAAAGAAAAGAAAAGAAAGAAAGAAAGGAGAGAATAAGAAGACACCGGGAAATCCAAATATGCAAAGATCTGAATTATTGCGATGCCAGAAGGAGAAGAGGAAGAGCAAGAAATTGAAAACTTATTTGAAAAATTAATGAAAGAAAACTTCCCTAATTTGGCAAAGGAAATACACATGCAAGACCGGGAAGCACAGAGTGCCAAACAAGATGAACTCAAAGAGGACCAGACCAAGACACATCATGATTAAAATGCCAAATGTTAATGATAAAGAGAGAATCTTAAAAGCAACAAGATAAAAGCAGAGAGTTTACCTACAAAGGAGCTCCATAAGACTATCAGGGGATTTCTTAAACTTTGCAGGCAAGAAGGAACTGGCAAGAAGTATTTAAAGTGATAAAAGGCAAGGTCCTACAACCAATACTCTATCCAGGAAAGCTATAATTTAGAGTTGAAGGGAAAATAAAGTGCTTCCTAGACAAGGTAAAGCTAAAGGAGTATATCATCACCAAGGCATTATTATATTAAAAGTTAAAGGGACTTAAGAAAAAGAAAATCAAAACTATGTACATTAAAATGACAACAAACTCACAACTATCAGCAATAAATCTTAAAAACAAAAACAAACTAAGCAAACAACTAGAAATGGAACAAAATCATAGATACGGAGATCATTTGGAGAATTATCAGTGGGGAAAGGGAAAGGGAAGGGTGAGAGGAGAATGGGGGAAATGGTACAAAGAATAAGAAACATAATTGATAGATACAAAATAGACACGGGAATGTTAAGAATAGTATAGGAAACGGAGAAGTCAAAAAACTTATATGCAAGACCCATGGGCATGAACTAAGGTGGGTGTTACTATAGGGAAGTGAGTACCAGGTTTTTGAGGGCAAATGAAAAAATTGGGACAACTTTAATAACATAATCAATAAAATATACTAAAAAACATATCCAACCAAGGGGAAAAAAAAAGATTAGGCTTTGTTCTAGTTATATTTTTGTTGTTCATACTTAACTTAATTCCATTTTGCTCAAAGAATATTCTCAAGTTTCTTATTCTTAGTGCTCAAAAACTATATATCTACTTAAAGAGATGTATTAACATTTTTTAACTGTAACCACTGATTATCTATTTTTTACAAGTTCAGTCAGTTTTTGCTTTATACATATTGAAACTGTTTTAGGTATGTAGAAATTTAGAATTGTTATAAACTTTCTGTTGGAGAGTAGCTTTGTATTTTTCCCTTTATTATTGTCTACAATATTTTTCTTTTAAATGAAGTGATTGCTTCAAATACACTTAAGATAATGATTTAATATATTATTTTAAATCTACTGGTTTTACTTTTGTTTCTTTTTTTCTAACTTGTGTAATCTATTTTGTACACATTGTTTTTTTAATTTTGGATTTGTAAAATAGTTCTAGTTTTAGCTTTGTATGTTATCATTAAGTATATAACTATTTATTATTTTCAGTGGTTAGAGCATGCATTTTTACTTGGTTAGGTTTAATGATATACCAGTAACTTTATCATAGTTCATAGAACTCACAAGCCATGTGCTACATAAACTCGTCTTTTTTCTTCTTTTTTTTTTTTTTTTGCTATTATATCATGTATTTTCATTCTGTATTTTTAAATGTCAAAAGACAATATTATTATTTTTTAAAGTGTTTAGAAACAATTAGCTTTTACTAAGAAATTACTTCATCTGGTATTCTTCCCTTTAATACTGATTTTCTTTAAAATTAGAAACATATCCCTTATAGTATTTTTTTTTTTTGGTGCAGGTTGCATAGCAACAAATTATTTCAGTTTTTGCATGAAAATACTTTTGAACTGAAGTCATTTTTGAATAATATGGTATATAAAAACCCAGGATAGCTGTTATTTTCTTTCCAAAACTTATAAGCATCACTTTACTTTTCTTCTGGTTTATTTATCTTCGTTGAAAATAGACTTTTCACAAATAATTGTGCTGTTTTAAAAGTAAAATGTATTTTATCTATGTTTTTATATTTTCTTTATCTTTAATTTTCTATGATTTTATATAATCTCCCAAGATTTTTTGTTGTTGTTGTTTTTTGTATGTATTCAGGATGTTCATAAGGTTTTGAATCTATGTATCAGAATCTTTAATTGCTTTTGAAAAATTCTTGGCTAGTACTTATTCAGTCATTTTATTTATATTAATATCTCTGCAACTCCAATTGCAGATACAATTGACATTTCCCTTGTGTTCAGTATGTCTCATCCACTTTTATTTAATTTTCATGATGTCTGTCCTCATGTTTCAATCTGTTCTTTATTATTGACCTATTTTCTAGTTTAATAATTCTCTCTTATAATATTTGCACCAGATATCTAAATTGACTTCAATTATTTTATCATTTACTATCTTTTTTATCTACTTTCTTATATATATTAACCATAGCTGTTTTAGAGTCTTTGCCTGAGAATCATAATATATTGATCTTTGTGTGACTTTTAATAACTTCTTTATTTTGGCTCAGTGGATTGAGCGTCGGCCTGCGAGTTAAGTGTCGCTGGTTCGATCTTCCAGTCAGGGCACATCAGAGAAGGAAAACTCTGACTCCAAAAAACCTCCGCTGCCTTGCGGCATACCTCTTCAGGGGAAAGGCTAAGGGAGTAAACCCCGACAGAAAATCCGGAGCCGGAGTCCCTAAGGTGGTTTGACGTTGTAGTCAACACCGGCAACTCCTGCGGCGCACCTGAAGCCAAGCTGTATTGACTCCGTCTTTCCCTTGGATCCTTCAGCTGCGAAGAGAGGGGGGGTCTGCTGCATGGGCAACAGCAGACCCTCCGTATAACCCTGCCCAGGCTCTGTAGCTTCAGCTTCACTGGAGAGGACACTCCAGCGTCATCACAAGATGTCGATTCAACACGGGAGGAGACAGATACCGTGTCACTCCCAAGTCGGACTGCACAACCATTCTCGGTGGTGCAGATAGACTCTTAAGAAGCTACACCATCGTCTCTCGAGACGGACGGCTGCTGACGATGACGATTTAAGGTGATTTGCCTATGTTTATTTTATGTGTGCTAATGTTTTTATTGAATTTCAGTAAATAATATTAAAAATAATGAAGATTTAGATGATTTACTTGTCATCAGAGATTATTTAATTTTCTTCTGGTAGTCAGGATGAGTAAAGAAAAATCAACATCATTTGGCCTAACCTGGTATAGTATTATTATTTTTGTAAAACTTCCCTTTCTCCTAGGGCATAGCCATTTGAAGTCTCTCATCTCATAGCCTGAGGTTTGTAACTATTTATGTAAACCTTTTCATCTATATATTTCCAAGTGTCTGTTTGTCCATACATAACCTGGCGAGGAAAATGGTGAGTGTTAGTTGACATTTCCTTTTTAGTAAGACCTAAAAACGAGTATACAGCCACACATATGACTTCAGTGGGTTGAGAACCTCTGCAATTGATATTGAACAATAAGAACATCTTAGTCATAGTTCTCTCAAAGTCTGTATTGTAACTGCAATATCTGGATCAGTGGGGTTATTCATTTTTTCTCTTTTTATGTTTCTTCTGGGGTAATAAGAAAAGTCTGTTAACATATTCTCTGGGATTAGAGACTTTAATGGACCTGAAATAATATTAATATTCAAAAGTGGCCACAAAACTGTATATTCTGCTAAAGATATCTTTGAGTTATTGGAATAGGGCACTCAAGAAAGCATGGTTAAAAGCAATTGTGGAGAAAATACTTTGAAAATTTATTTTAGTTTATATTCTTTTTAATAATGGATTGCCCATCTCTAGAGTTCTCTCCTCTTCACTTTGCCTTAGCTGTTTGGAAACCAAACAAGGAAACTTCTTTAATCTCACTGTTCTTCTTTCTAATTTTTCTTCTTCCTATTCTCTGCATTTTCTTTAACTTTCCTGGTATAAATGTGTATTCTTCCTACATATTCACTCTCACTGGGAGTTTATCTTCTTATATTCTGGGGAAAATGTACCTAGAATCACAGTTCAAAAAAATAAAAGACTTGTAAAAATAATCCAGTGTCACTTCTACCTAATTTCCGTCTATTAAAAATGTTGTTTGCTGAGGTAGTACACTGCTTCCTCAATCATTGTCATACTCTCACAAAGAGATTTTTTATTTTTGTCTGTGCCCACATTCTAAAAATCACCTAATGAGCTGGGAGTAATGATTCCATGAATTAAAATATGATGTTTTCTTTCTAAATATTACTAAATCAGTAAGTGAAGAAAATTTGGACTGAGAAAGCCATAGTGCTAAGAAAGAGTACTGACTCAATTACCAAGAAACTTGTATTTTATGTGATTTCACCTACAAGGATTGTATATACCATGAATCAACAAAAGTGGTAATATCATTGTTCAGTAACAATTTCAGTTTTCTCCTTTTTTCCTGTTAATTTTGAAACTTGTAGTTTCAAATAAATCTGAAATATTTTAGCTCACTTTCAGGTTTATTTTTCCTCGTGTTTTGGGGATGGAGTTTAAAAAATCTGATGAAATACCAGCAACCCAAAATTTAAAATGGGGTACAAAATTAATTTAAAGATACTTATAGTTTTCTCACAGATAGAGAGCAGGGTGACAGCTAAGGCCAGAGTGGTGATGGAAGAATTGAGCAAAACAGATAAAGGACTCATGGACGTGGACAACAGTGTGGTGATTGTGGGTTGAGGGGAGATAAGGGGACTAAATGGTAATGGGGAAAAATACAATAAAAAAAACCAATGAGAGTCTGTAAGTTACTATTTGAAAAGAGGATGTTGTCACTTAAAATTCTGTTTGCTGTGATTTCCACTGTTCTTAGGGGCATTAAAGACCCTACTCTGTGGGTACCATAGGAGAAACAATAGTAATATAAAATATTTTCCTCAATGTATTAGTTCCCAGACCTTTGCACATGTGTTAGGAAATAATGGTAATAACATCAATTAATATTTTAAAAATAAAATGATGTTTTATTGAAAATACTTAGTTTGCAAATATATATATATATATATATATATATATATATATATATATATATATAATTATTTTAATAACCCTGGCTGGTTTGGCTCAGTGGATTGAGCGTCGGCCTGCGAGCTAAGTGTCGTTGGTTCGATCTTCCAGTCAGGGTACATCAGAGAAGGAAAACTCTGACTCCAAAAAACCTCCGCTGCCTTGCGGCATACCTCTTCAGGGGAAAGGCTAAGGAGAAGGGAAACTCTGACTCCAAACCTCCGCTGCCTTGCAGCAAACCTCCTCAGGGGAAAGGCTAAGGGAGTAAACCCCGACAGAAAATCCGGAGCCGGAGTCCCTAAGGCGGTTCTACGTTGTAGTCAACACCGGCAACTCCTGCAGCGCACCTGAAGCCAAGCTGTATTGACTCCGTCTTTCCCTTGGACCCTTCAGCTGCGAAGAGAGGGGGGGTCTGCTGCATGGGCAACAGCAGACCCTCCATATCACCCTGCCCAGGCTCTGTAGCTTCAGCTTCACTGGAGAGGACACTCCAGCGTCATCGCAAGATGTCGATTCAACACGGGAGGAGACAGATACCGTGTCACTCCCGAGTTGGACTGCACAGCCATTCTCGGCGGTGCAGATAGACTCTTAAGAAGCTACACCATCGTCTCTTGAGACGGACGGCTGCCGATGAGGAATTATTTTAATATATTTTATCAATAACAATATTCTACATTGGAATGATTAATGTGAATCTTCATTTGTTCCATCCTGGATGATTTAGGTTAATCATGAAATACCTCTGGGTGGCTCATGTTTTAAATATTGATTTAGGAACACCAAGATATGTCACATATCTAAATCTTTGTACACTATAAATGTCAAAAGTGTGTCCTAAATATAAAAATGTCCTCAGGAATCATTAACTTTTTAGTGTAGAAGTGTTCTGTCCTCAGTCTCATGAAATAAAAACTGATAGTGTTTGTTGATTTATTAAATGAACTGAAAATATCTAATTAAGTATGACTGGTATGCTGCACTTAATTGTATGTAAGTGGTAATCAATATACTTAGATGCACTGTTCAGTTATTAATTGGCTTTCCTAAACACCATTCTGTAAATCTAGCTATAATTATCTTAATTATGTTATATTTATTGGCTACAATTCATAGTCAGTCAAAATAAATGACAAATGGTTAAGCAATGCAGAAGTTATCCACCTAAGTTAATTTACAAAACCTTCTATAAATCATATGACCTACTTTTATTTAAGAAATCTAATTGTTGGCTAGAAAATCAAATTACACTTGTACCAAAACTATTTCTAGGAAGCTTTATTTATTTTTCTAGCTAAGAAATATGTATACCATGTAATAAATTCTTTGCTTGGAAAAAATACTATTTTAATGTTATGTATGTATTTCTAAGTGTAGTATTTGTTTTCTTTTTTAGTCACAATGGGTAAGATTAAGTCTTGTTACAAAATTATATAGGTGCTGTTTTTAAATGCTTCAAATTTTCCACTGAAGTTTTCAACTTGGGAGTTCTGCCAGCATGGAAGGGACTAGGACAGGGAGACTTAGGACTGAACAGACTCAGACAGGCACACTCAGCTAGGTGTTAGAAGAGGGAGTGTGTCCTGCCAGGTGGAATATGGCATCTGAATGGTAAGAAGGATAAACAGTAGGCCAGGAAGTAAAATCACATAAAGTTTAAAAAGGAGAACTAAGTAAATATTACTGAAACATGCTACTTTAGAATCTTTTACCTTACAAGTTGTTTTCTGCTTTATTTCACTTAAATTATCTCTTTATAAAACTCTGTGAGATATATATATATATATATATATATATATATATATATATATATATATATATAATAGATTTTTTTTCCTTGGAATGATTTTCTCCTTGTCTACTTTGTGAACCTTTTACACACATTTCTCAACAAGTATTTGCTTAATCAATGAATAAACCATTTATATCTTATTTGGTGGGGAAGAGGAATAAACAAAACTATGTAAAAGTTTTTTTCATACAAACAAAAAATTTTATGAGTATAAATTATCATTATAATTATTATGGCAAATCTCATTATAGGAACTAAAATTATCTGGCAAATGATGAAAGCCTAAATCACAATCAATTATGGCATGGTTGTGGATATTCATTAATCATATCATTTGATAAACATTTAAAATATGGACCTGTGCTACACATTTTGATAGAATATAAAAATAATATATATATATATATCATTTAAATACCTATTGGGAAATATAAATGGTATGTACAAAACATAAAGTTCATAGTGACATTCATAACTTATACTCTGTGAGAATTAGGTAAAAATCCATCTTACACTGGTCCCACTATAAACAACTTTCAGGAATATTGTTAACAAGGGAGAAACAGGGTAAGTAAAGATAATAGCCTCTAAAGTCCATTCAAGTTCTAAAATCTTATGACTATTGTAGAGCAAATTATCTGACAATTTTTGCTTAATAAAATTCTGTAGATTTAATGAATGATTTAGGTACTTTAAAAATATTTTTAAGTTGTGCAATGAAATGTTTTTAGTCAAAAATAATATTTTTAGTTGTATAATCAATTTGAAAATTGAAAAAGTGTTTATTTTTTGTAGCCTTTTATATTTCTTCATTTACTAATGAAGGATGGTTTATTATTTAAACTGTAAATAGTATCACTCATTTAAATTATTTGGAAACTAAGTTCTCTTGCATGCAACATCTGGTCATTACTTTGATCATTATTTGTTTAATATTTTGCAGTGAGACCCACAGTAATTGAAACTGATGTTTATGTAAACAGCATTGGACCAGTTGATCCCATAAATATGGTGAGTAAACAATATTAAAAATCAAAACTCTGGCATAAAATTTTCAAGTATATATCTCATAATGTAATGAATATATAACTAATTTCTGATTGGTAGTTCTGAATGAGTTGAGGGCAAAATGCCCAGTTACTGTGTGTCAGGTATTAGGAACTGGAGCTAAAATATTCCCATATCTAAGAATGTGTGGCCTTTTACTCCAATGTGCTGTATTTGGTAGCAACTATGCTAGGGAATTAAAGCTTATCATCTGACCCGTCAAGAGTGGATCCCTGAAGAAATGTAGAAGATAACAAGAAGGATTGAGGGGAAATTAGTCAGTGAGAGAAGAAAAGGGACCTGCTGACAAAGGAAGGAGCAAGCACAGAGTCATAGAGGTAGAAAGTTGCAATTTGATAACACTGGGACATAAATGAAAGGCCAGGAATTAATGTTCAGATAAAGCTTAAGTGTCTTATTATGTAAGCAATATAGGAAGTTTAGGTATTATGTGAATTATATCCTCTTGAATAAGAGAAATGACTAGAAGCTTTTCATCAGGTCCTTATCATAGAGAGACATATTTTAAATAAATCATTCTTCAAAGATTATAGAAGATGGATGTAAGGGGTCAAGCCAGCATTAGGGAGACCAGTTAAGAAGTTGTTGCATTAGTCTGAACAATAGATGTTGGAGGATTTACCTAGTGCAGTAGCAACTGAGTTTGAGAAGACAATAGTACATTTAAGAAACACTAGATGAGTGAATTTTTCAGAATGTAAAGGTTCATTGGTTTTGCATGGGCTGACATAGAAATGAAAAGACTTTGCAGATGGCAGAGTTATTATTTGAAATAGAAAATATAGCCATGTGCTCCAAAGGCTAATCGCACATTCAAGAAGAGCTGTGCAGCAATAATTTAGAGTTTAAGTCTCTGGTCAAGGAAGAAGTTATGACCAGATACAGATGTAAATGAAGAACAGAAGAAAGTCAAGCAATAGAACATTATGTAAAATAAGCCAGTCAGAGAAAGAGAAATACCATATGATTTGTAACACAGGAGCTCAGCTTCAGGAAGATTTACTCTGGATTTGGTAAGACCAAAAAATGACAGAGGAGTGCTGGAGAGTGAATTCTTACCAAGTTTATTCTTTGGCGGTGGACAAATTGGCAACCAAATCAGGGACTCATATGTATATGAAATTAGATAAAAGTGGCACAGGGCCAACCAGAACCATGCGATAGTGTAACATTTGCACACTAAGGCACTCTCTTAGATAAAGGTAACCTGGGAAAATACATTCCCATGGAGGTAGGGATTTTGGCAATGGTCACCCTGACATGACATGATGTCATTCATATGTGGAATCTCATGAACAAACTGAACTAACAAGGAAAATGGGAAGATTCATAGATGGAGAGCAGGATGACATCTCGGTGGGGGGAGGTTAGTGGGTGGAGGGACTGAGAAATAAAGAAAAGGACTCGTGGACATGGAAAAGAGTGTGGTGATTGTTAGAGGGATGGGGTAAAGGGGACTAAATGGTAATGGAAAAATATAGTAAACACTAAAACATTTATATATAAAAAATCTCAATAATATATGAAATGATCCATGAGAAAATGGAGATGAAGAAGAACACAGATCTAAGGATAAGATGTAAAAGTAAGAGCATGTAGAATACATGTGGAAGAAAGAGAGGTGCAGAAAATGGACATACTCAAAAAAGTCAGACAGGTAAGAGAAGAACCAGGAGAAGATTATACTATATAACCTAAGAAATTAAATAACATGAAGATGGAGGAACTAATAATTGTCAATATACATGAGAATCTAATGAAAAATGAATTAAATTGGGCCCACTGGTGTTGACATTAGATGGTGATGGTTATCTTTGCTAGATGAAACTCAATGGAATGGTGAAGCTAGGAAAGAATTAACAACTGAAATTTATGTCCCTCCTCCACCCTCAAAATTGGCCTCATACCCAACTGACCCAACTCTACCTAACTGAATCCACCCTCAGGTTAGACTTTGTGAAAGTTCGTTCAGATCAAGTTTGTAGTTCAGCAAATGAAAAAAAAAAAAAAAAGACAAGAACTTACTGATAAACAATTTACAATATATTACATTTAGTCAGTTGAGAAACATGTAACAAACTTCACAAAGAAGTAGAGTGAGTAGAAATAGGGCAAAATGGAAAGATTATCTACTTACACAAGAAGCACGAAATGGGTACATATGTTACTTCCTTTAGCAAGTATTCACTCTAACTTGCCTAGCAAAGAAACATATGCATGGGTTTTATTAAGAATTTCTGAATCTATGAATGTTCATTTGTACTTTTTTAGCTCTATAATGGTTTATCTTATACGTCAACTTAGCTAGGCTATGGTACCCAAGTGTTTGTTAAACACAAGTCTAGATGTTGCAGTAAAGACATTTTTTTAGACATGATTAACATTTAAATTAGTAGACTTGGAGTAAATCAGATTATCTTTTATAAGGTAGGTAGACTTAACCCAATTAGATAAAAACTTTAAGAGAAAAGACTGAATCCTTTCAGGAAGAAGAGATTTTTTTCTCCAGACTATCTTCGACTACTGAAATATTAAGTTCTTCCTTGGTTCTTCAGCCTGCCCTGCAAACTACACTTGGACATTTTTCTCAACATGTCTATAGCTCTTAGATTTGATTTGCTGCTAATCATTATTTGCCCCACTATAATATTTGGCCATGTGAATAAATAGTTCTGGGGGAGATTAATGTCCAGGTGAAAAGACAAGATCATGATCAACCAAATTTCATGATGAAATTATGCACCTACAATAATTACTTAGGCAGGTGTGCATTTTATGTGAAGCTTCTTTTATTACTTGAAAAACAGTAATATCGAATTAGCTAGTTAATTGGAAAGCTGGCAGTGTAATAGGAAGGCTAGATTACATAAACTCTCATTTTTATTGTTTGATTTAATAGAGTTAGAAATCAAGCTCTCTCATTTTGTCTTTATTTACTAATGATGTTTTCTCCACTAATTTTCAAGGAGACAAAGTGATTCTCATAATATACATTGGTTCTCAAATGTAAAATACACTATTTCTTATCTCCAAATGTTTATCCTAGAAGTTATTGCACTCATTCTGGGTAAATGAAAGTTTCTTTTATATTTCTCTTGTTTATTAATTATGCAAATTTTTATAACCTCTACATAAGAACATGAAGTATAGGAACAGAGTTTGATCATTTTCTGGAAATTACACTAATTCAAATGAACACACAAAATTTGATTTTTCAATTACATATAAAAAGCACAAACTTCTCACATTCTTATCCCAGTGAGACAGTTATTAAGGGTTAGAAATTTAAAAGAGCTTTGACTTATTAACCTCTGTTAAAGTTTTGGGATGGACAGATTATCATGACATCTTTCTCTTCTTGATCCTAGTTTGAGGTCAAAATTATGGATAGGAAAATTTTTCACATTTCCCAGAGACTTCTTGCTTGGGAGAGTTTGACCCTTTGGAAGTCATAACTCTTTCAACAGTGATTAGCATTTTATAAACAGGTATTTTAAACAAATTTTTGTGTGTTGCTACTAAGCAAGATTTACAGATGCTTGCTAAGTTCTACCCCTAGACAAATTAGCTCTCAAGTGCCACTTTTAATGCCCTGTTGGTTTGGAACACTGCAGCTAAGTATACCTACCAATAGCATGAGGTTCCTTCTACCAACCAATGTTGTATCTTTGCCTAACCATAATCCCAGCACATTTGTATGCCTTTTCTTTTATTTTAAGCAGTTTCTGCTGTTTTATCACATATCACAGTACAATTAAATTCTAGCATATTGATTAAATACTATTCCTGTGATCTACTATATCTACTGATTATCTACTCATTAGAATGAGTGTAAGTCTTCTTTCTATTTACATATACTATTAAAACCAGAAACCATGTCGTTAACACAGGTTACAATGTTAGATTCTGAATGGTTATTCATTTGTGTTAGTTGAAGAGGCTGCTTAGATAAAGCATAATTTATCCAAAGGAAAAGACATTTGGCTTGAGAAACAGGAGGAGGTCAGGATAGGGATGAAAGATGGCTATTGTGAAGCTGCCCAAGAATAGGGTGTGTGCATGGTTGTTTGCTTTAAAATGTTTGAAAACAGTAATCTAAATAATCATAATAAGAAATTTGGTGAATATTTACATCTTTTTTTTTTACTTGATAAATTTTTTTTCTCTGACTTTAAGCACCATGTGAATATCAAAAATTAATATAATCTCTAACATTAAGATATTTTGCTTTTGTACTTAATGACTATATTCTATGTATTATAAAATCTTAAATAAAATTTCCAAAAAAATATAAAGTCACACTAAGCATCAATGGTTATTAGACCTCTCAGATTATTTTTACCTGACTTATATAAACAATTTTTTAAAAATATTTAAATTATCATATATGTTTTTAGTTCCAAAAACTGAGTTTAGGTGCTATCAACTTATGGAATTTTAAAATAAAAAATTCAAGTGCCTAAAGAAAATATCTAAAAGAGTGGCTTTTTACTATTATATGTCATTATTCTTCTTTTTATCTTTCAGGAATACACGATTGATATAATTTTTGCCCAAACCTGGTTTGATAGTCGTTTAAAATTCAATAGCACTATGAAAGTGCTTATGCTTAACAGTAATATGGTTGGAAAAATTTGGATTCCTGATACTTTCTTCAGAAACTCAAGAAAATCTGATGCTCATTGGATAACAACTCCTAATCGTCTGCTTCGAATTTGGAATGATGGACGAGTTCTGTATACTTTAAGGTAATACTATTTAAAAAGCATTGGTGTTCTTATTTATTTTCCATACTAATGTTCGATCAACTCATAAATTTCCCTTTTTTTGAAGTGGCAAAGTAAGAGATATGGAGCTCCTCTCATATACTAAAAACTTGTATGGTACAATATTTTGGGAACACTTCTCAAAGTAACACTGTGATTTTCAGTGATATAGTAAAACATCCTTAAGAAAGGATTGAATGAATGATGATACGTAAGATTCAAATTTATTTATTGTCTTGAACATACTCGCTTATTCTGAATAATCCATAATGGAAAGATGTTCACAATAAAAAAAAAAAGATAAAAAACTACCATACTTAACCGTTTACATTCTGTTAGTTGTGTCTGTGTGTGTATGTGTGTGTGTGTGTACAAGCACACAAGAGCCCACATATATGTGTGTTGATCTCCTAAAGTACATGTTCACCATAAGAAGAGATTATACTAAATGTATACAGAAGTGGTTCAGTTGACTAGAGAGGACAATGATGAGATTGTCTGACTCATTTACGAATGTTATAAAATTATCAGATGAGAGTTTAAGAATTTAGAATTATTTTCCACAAAGTCCATTTTTGTAGGACAAAATCATGTTTGAAAATTAGAGAAAATATTTTCAATACTTGAAATTATTTATCATTTTTAATATTTATTTTTTCATTTAAATAGATTGACAATTAATGCAGAATGTTATCTTCAGCTTCATAACTTCCCTATGGATGAACATTCCTGTCCACTGGAATTTTCAAGCTGTAAGTGATAAAATACATGATAATTTCATATAATTTTAGGCTTAGCACCTGTTTATTTACAAAATGTAAAATGAGACAAATTCAATTCATACAGTTTTCAGAAGTGTGAATTACGTTCAGCTCCCCTAGATTAAATAATTACCATGCTTTTTATTTCTTAAATTTAAAATGGTAACAGATACTTAGTGGATGTATGTATTTTATTATACCATTTTCTGAAAATTTTAGTTTTAACTAAGTGCCCCTTCTATATTTTCATTAAATAAAGAAGTACTTAAGAAGTACTTAAGATAGTACTTAAAATGTTTTTGCATTTCCATTAATAAAAAGTTAATTAAAATTTTATTCATCTTCCTTAGGCAAGACTTAAGTTCATTACATTGGATTTTATAGTACGTTTCAGTTTGGTTTGGTGAAGAGTATTTACTATGTGAATAGCAAATGTTCACAAAATCTTTAAGGAGTTAGAAAAGTTAGGTAGAAATAAGTTTGCTTTTCCAAAGAAATAATGACAAATGCCGTTTTATTTTCTTACTGTAGAATCTATTGACCAAACTCACAGTTTTAGAGGGGAAAAGGAAGGAGGCACTGAATGAAAGAAGGTGAAGGGATTAGCCAAGGAACATATATGCATAAACCATAGACACAGACAACAGTGTGGTGATGGGGAGTAGGGGACTGGGTGGAGGTGGGCAAAGGTGGGGGAGAGGGGAAATGAAGACATCTACAGTATTATCAACAATAAATTTTTTTTTAAAAAAAAGAAAGAATGAAACATAGAGTGGATGAGAGATTGGAGCAAAACATTTTGTATAAAAAATGCTAATACTTTGTTCCAAGGAAATAATTAGTCTTTCTCTATATTATCAATTTTATTTCATATTTACTAACATATTTATCCTCAAATATATTTTTATAAAAATATATTTCTAGATAATATATAATTAAGCAAGTGTTGAAAACATGTAAAATATGTCTTAAAAGTGTTATTGCATATATCTATAAATTATCTAATTCTATTTCCTTTTCTGAATTTTGATTTTTAATGTATTTTCTTCTAGAACCTATTTACAATAGATTATATGTATTTATAAGTATTATCTTGTGCCTCTTCATATATAAAATCCTTAAATAACTCTTGTTGATTTTGTTATGGATTTTATTGACTTTTCTTAATAATTTTTGTCTCATTATCCTATATTGTCTCTATAATGATAATAAAATGAAATAAAAATATGGAAAAGCAAGATAGAACTCTAAAGTACAAACAAGAGAAGATGAAAAAGGAAAAGAGAAAACAGATTATTAAACTGGTCTGCAGTGCATTGCATGGCTGATGAGGGGATCCTGGTACAACCACAAAAGCCTAAAAAGGAATTTGCTTCTGCAGTCAGTATACCAAGGTGAAATAACTCCTTGAGAATATTTAATAACAAGCTCACCCTCACAAGGATTTGCTAACCAGCCAATTTTCCTTTACTTGATTGGTTCAAAAATGTCATTGTGACTTTTCTTGAAATGTGGCAGAAACAAAAACATATTCTTTTGAAAGAATTCATTCTATACAGCTAAAAAGTATGCAAAGACATTGTCAATAATAATAACTAACAAAAGATAGTAACCAGAATATGTAAAGAATTCAGACAGAAAGAAATAAAAAAGAAGAGAAATCTCAATAAGGAAATTGAATAAGCAATTCTCCAAAGAAATTCCATAATCTAAAAAAATATTTAAAATTTTCTAGGTTTCATTTATAATCAGAAAAATGTGGAATAAAATACACTCTACACACCAGTAAAAATAAAGAGCACTCGCCACATCATTTTAATGAGAGTGTAGATGCACATGTACTTTCTCATTCTGGCTGGTGCGAGAATAGATTAATAGATTCTTAATGGAAAACAGATAGGCATTGTCTCATAAAGTGGAAATTATATGTAACCCATGACCCAACTAGTCTATGTGTAGATATGTAAGGTCTGTCCAGAGAAAAATCCAGCCAATGTTAATAAAACAAGAGTGGTTTGCATGGCATCAATGCAACTTGGCAGCCAAGGAGAGTGGACTGGAATGCACATGTGTAAACAACGATAATTTTCACTGAAATAGTGAGTGGGGGTGGTAGATGCCATTGGGTGAGCATGTGCGCTGTGTGGCCATCACATTCAAAATGCTTGAGCTAATAGAGCAACGATTCTACATCAAATATTGCATTAGGCATGAACATTCTTCTGCAGAAACTATTCAGATGATTAGTGTGGCACAAATGCTTCAAAGATAGTCAAGAATCTTTTGAAAGTGATACATTCTGGAAGGCTTGAAACAGGGAACTTGAGAATGTTGAATGTGTACAGGCTACAATTAAAGTTCAGCTGGGAGAACGGTGCAAGGTCCCCAGGTACATACTTTGAAGAGGACTAAGATGTCATTGCTGGATACTGTCTGGACAGACCTTGTATATCTCAGAGAAAACCCTTTATAATTGTGTTTTGTTAGATGTGTACAGTAACATTATTAGCAACAATGTACAAAAATTTGCTGCATAGATATATTACAAGGAAAACATAAAATAATGCACTTAGTAGAGCATTAATCAAATAGAGTCCAAAAAAACTAAATTAAACTATATTTTTCACAAATGCATATCAAAAAATCTATAACAAAAATAAAATCAAGTGAAGAATTATCACGGAAATCAGTTTAGTGGCTTCCTCTAGTTGGGAAAGGCAATACTATATTGGAGTGCACACATGAGATTTCCAGGGTGCTAAAAAAGTTCTATTTCTCTATGATTCGTTGTCGTTGGCAGCCGTCCGTCTCGAGAGACGATGGTGTAGCTTCTTAAGAGTCTATCTGCACCGCCGAGAATGGCTGTGCAGTCCGACTCGGGAGTGACACGGTATCTGTCTCCTCCCGTGTTGAATCGACATCTTGCGATGACGCTGGAGTGTCCTCTCCAGTGAAGCTGAAGCTACAGAGCCTGGGCAGGGTGATATGGAGGGTCTGCTGTTGCCCATGCAGCAGACCCCCCCCTCTCTTCGCAGCTGAAG